>NC_060143.1:255393219-255704385 GCF_021461385.2 Schistocerca piceifrons | reverse complement strand
ACTACATGAGCACTCCATCAACACTCTCGGCGAGGTCGTTTATCGGAGAGTGGTTCAATAAAAAGAAAACGAATGCCGTTGACCGGTATGCCGGCCCCGGTGGCCGAGCGGTTCTAGGTGCTTCAGTCTGGAACCGCGCGACCGCTACAGTACCAGGTTCGAATCCTGCCTTGGGCATGGATGTGTGTGATGTCCTTAGGTTAGTTAGGTTTAAGTAGCTCTAAGTTCTAGGGGACTGATGACCTCAGAAGTTAAGTCCCATAGTGCTCAGAGCCATTTGAACAATTTTTGAACCGTTGATCGGTATGCATTCCTTAACGGTAGCCCAACGTTAGCCAGCAACACCACTGTCTAACTGTTCTGGTAGTCAACAAATAACATTACACGTAACATCGCCGCGATCGCTGACTCCAGTTTCCACTTCCGATTTCGTAGCCGTAAACCTACTAAACACAATGTTTTCGTCTAGCTCAAGTGGGTAGTGACAACAAATCAGCCAACACTGGTTGTCAACACTTGATTTCTTTCAAAGTTTCTCCCGTCAGCCACCCTGATGAGAGTCTTTTTACAGAGCGCGTCTAGGAGGCAAAACAGAAGTGATATTTGGAGTTCCCCAAGAAGTGTTATAGACCTTCTGCTGTTTCTAGTGTACTCCTAAACACAGGATTAAGGAGACAATCTGTGCAGCACTTTTATAAGAGACCCGTCGAGTGTGAAATAGCAAAAGGACAATCATGTTTACGGCATACGACGCCCCACATATTGTCTACCACGCAACCACAATATTCGATGCTAGTGGCAACAGGTGAGGGGGAGCACACCTTGAGGCTACGTAGAGTAGTTGAATTGCTTAGTCGACGAGGACGAGTAACTCGCTACAGAGCTAGTGATATTGTTACAAAGCAAAGCAATGGCAATGATAAAAAAAGCAACGACTGCTACGGTCGCAGGTTCGAATCCTGCCTCGGGCATGGATGTGTGTGATGTCCTTAGGTTAGTTAGGTTTAAGTAGTTCTAAGTTCTAGGGGACTGATGACCTCAGATGTTAATTCCCATAGTGCTCAGAGCCATTTTTGAAACAAAACAAACATTGCATTATATCTACAACAACAGTTGCCGAAGTTGATATTTCCCCATAAAAGAAACCCAAGGAATTTCGCAGGGTGAGAAAGAAGTGGCCAATGAAACATTAACATTCCTGCAAGATGAGTCAGTGGAATGTGTGGTGCCGTATACGCTCGTCTGTGCGGACAGTGTACATGTCGAGTGCAATGACCACCATACGTGCTTAACAAGTGAAGATGATATTGAAACAGGCGTCGAGCCATGTAGTTCACCATCCTTGGCGGACAGAGAGCCACAAATCTCCTCTCCAGCGGAACGTAGTCAAGGACAAACGTCTAACGAGCGTGTAAGAAGCATAATTACGTACGTGGAAGCTCATCTGCAGCATAGTAAAATAAATAAATAAACTATGAACAGATTTCGAGTAAGTCCGCAGCAATATGACCTAGTAATGCATATGAAGAACTACAGATATTCAAGGAAGGACAATGCGCATTTGTTACAAAATCTGGTGCCTGCGCATTTGAAGGACGCTCGATAGAACTTACAGGATATGCACGATAGTGACATACTGCGTTATGCATATCAAAAGGCGCGCGACATAGGTTACAGTAATCTCAAGAGAGCAGTGGACGGTTACATAACTTCAAAGAGTGCTACAGAATTGGAAGACGTAAGATAACGAAATTTCAAACAAAGTGTCACCTTGAAGATGCACAGCAAACTGCGGAATCGGCTAGAAAATTTGTAGATGAGATAAACAAACTTATCCCATCGTTCAGTAAGGAATTCGTTTTCAGCTCCGACAAATCAGGATTTGAAGAGGAAATGCATATGAAAGTAACCCTGGAAATCAGAGGTACCAAGAGAGTTGTATCAAGATCAACTAACATCAACACCTCAACGCATTCGTATGCAATTACGTCGACTGTTAATCTGGATGATGCATTCGCTGAAAAGTTATTTATTCTGTTGTGAGAAGTTGGGGGAGCCCTGCCCCCTAAAATTCTTTCTCGTGTGCGTCATCTTGCAAGGGCAGCAGGGAATATTTACGTCACAGCAGGCAAGAGTGAGAAAATGGGATTAAGAGAACTACAACTATGGTAAGAGCACTGCTTTTGGCCAATAACTTGCTTTCGCTTGATTCCTGGTCTGCGTATAAAAATCAAGCTCCTTTAGAGTAAATTATCCTTTCCGAAAAGTGTGTGATCGTTGCGGTTCATACCATCTGAAACTATTGGACAAATTCAGCCTTTGAATGGCTTTTTTTTTCCTTCGTGCCTATTAAACATATTATCGCACCGTCTGCAGCTACGCCTTAAAGGTTAGCCAGTTTCACGATAAGTTTCATGACACACCGTTTCGCATTCAGTTGCTTACAAGGGAACCTCCCCATCGCAACCCCCTCAGATTTAGTTATAATTTGCAACAGTGGATAGGCCTTGAAAAACTGTACACAGATCAGTCGAGAAAACAGGAAGAAGTTGTGTGGAACTATGAAAAAATAAGCAAAATATACGAACTGAGTAGTCCATGGGCAACATATGCAACATCAAGGCATATCTGGGCACAGGAGCGCCGTGGTCCCGTGGTTAGCGTGAACAGCTGCGGAGTGGAAGGTCCTTGGTTCAAGTCTACCCTTGAGCGAAAAGTTTACTTACTTTCTTTTTGCAAGTTATGATCTGTCCGTTCGTTCATTGACGTCTCTATTCACTGTAATAAGTTTAGGGCCTGTGTTTTGCGACGGCACCGCAAAACCGTGCGATTAGTAGACGAAAGGACGTGCCTCTCCAATGGGAACCGAAAACATTTGATCCAGGAAAACACGTCTGATATATTCTATACAATACTGGCGACGACCTGTGCGTCACATGACAGGAATATGTTGTCGACCCACCTAACTTGCACACTTGGCGTATGGGTAAAAAGATTCTTCTACCTTGCCCAATTTAGGTTTTCTTGTGGATGTGATAATCACTCCCAAAAAAGTGATGAAAACATAAGAGTGTGTCACATAAACTGCAACAAATGAATGCAAAAGTTTCACAGTCGCACAGTTTTCTCTGTGCTCTGTCAAAACATATGTTTTTAACGTTTTCAAATTTTTCCCTGTGTAGACCGTCAAATCCTGCATATGTCCAAGCAAATCTGAACACGTCCTGGAATTTTGGAGAGCGAAATTGATTATGTGTGAGTGCCTGAACTCTGATAATTGTCTGAAATTAAAAATTAAAACTTTTTACTGGAGGGAAGACTTGAACCAAGGACCTCTAGGTCCGTAGCTGTTCACGCTAACCACGGGACCACGGTGCTGCTGGGTTCACACTGTCCTTGATGTTGCATATGTTGCCCACGGACTACTCAGTTTGTATATTTTGCTTATTTTTTCATAGTTCCACACAACTTCTTCCTGTTTTCTCGATTGATCTGTGTTCAGTTTTTCAGGGCCTATCCACTGTGCCAACTTATAACTAAATCTGAGGGTGGTGCGATGGGGAGGTTCCCTTGTTAGTATCACATTCCATCAGTCCTCATCATCCCTTCACACCAATATTATTCCATATGCATTCTTTAAGAGACGATACCCAGCTGAACGTCCTGCACGGTTTGTAACTCCCAAGGAGTCTGCCTTCGCTCTTGATAGTGCGATTTTTTTTGATCCCTCTGGCGCGCCAGTTTTCAATCGGTTTTGATGGTGCAAGTTAATGGTTTGTTTTGAACTTTTCTTAAATGTCGACGATGTCCATTTTGTGAATTGTAATAAATAATCCAGTAGAAGATTGATCTCTGCACCTCCCGGACACTCACTTTCTGTCGCACTCCAGATATGCACATGGTCAGTCATTAGCACCTAATATTTTTTCCGCCATAACTTTAACGCAACACTTAGAAATGAGCCTCCTAAGGATTACATTTGCGACATAGCACTCACGGGGTTCTTGTCTGACTGTTTGCAAATGACGCTATCATTTACAGCTCTAAAATCATAAGAAGATCAAAATCAATTACTAAATGACTTACACAATATCTGTATGTTGCGAAAAGTGGCAATTGACTCTAAATGAGGGAAAGTGTGTTGCCAACCACAAGAGTACGAAAAGTAATCTGTTAAATTTCAGTTACACGATAAATCACACAAATCTAAAGGCTATCAATTCAATTAAATACATAAACGAATTACAATTACAAAAAACTTAAATTGAAATAATCGCACAGATAATGTTCTGGGGAGGGCAAACCAAAGACTGTGTTTTACTGCCAGAACACACAGAAGATCCAACAGATCTACTAAAGAGACAGCCTGCACTATGCTTGTTCGTCCTCTGCTAGAGTACTGCTGAGCGGTATGGACTGACGGCAGATATCGAAAAAGTCCAAAGAGCGGTAGCTCGTTTTGTATTATCGCGAAATAGGGGAGAGAGTGTTCCGGACATGATCCACGAGTTGGGGTGGCAAAAATAATTAAAACAAATGCGTTTTTCGTTGCGGTGAGATCTTTTCACGAAATTTCGATCACCAACTTTCTGAATGCGAAAAATATTTTATTGACGCCAACTACAAAGGAAGAAATGGTCATCATAAAAAAAAATAAGGGAACTCAGAGCTCCTGCGAAAGGATGTAAATTTTCATTTTTCCCATTTGCAATTCGATAGTGGAAACATACAGAAATAGTCGGAAGATGGTCCATCGGACCACTTCCAGACTATTTCTCCACCTTTCCACTGTGAAGCACTTTAGTATGAACGGCAGAGTAGTTATGTAGATGGAGATGTAACTGGTAAACTATTCTCGGCGCGCGCACCTTGTATGCGTTGATTTCAGAGATTTGTGTACAATTAGAGCTATGATTTTTTATCACAAGTTCATAATTGGTTCCTTTACCACTGTTTCCTGCCATTTGCGGCATTCACTAAGTAAGGCCACTTTCAAAAACCACAGCCACGTATGAAGACTTACTCGAACCGGCGCACTTCGCATACGAGGCGGCTAGCTAGACTAAAGCCTCGGACGCAGTTGCTGACTGCAGTTTGGAGAGCCTTTCATCTACCATCCCCAATTCCCGCAACGTGGCGAACAGCGAAACTCTTCTTTGAATACTTTTTACCCCTTTTTTTGCTAAGGGCGCCGAACACAGTAGCAGTACAACAGAATGAGTCAGACAGCACTTTCCTCAACAATTTCCTCCTTAGTTCAGTCACACCGGCTAATAATTCTTGGAGTGAATCATATGCTTTTTCGTTTCATCGAATTCCGTCCTGACGATAGAGACTATAAATCTGTCACTAACCCCAATCACTTACTGCATAATATGCACTCAATGAACACAGGCTCATACATCCATTTCCGAACATGACAGTAGATTTTCCTGCATGCAGATTCGGCAGGCAGTGTTTGGCCAAGGATAAATTATCTGCAATTCCTCGTGTATTTTGCAATAATAATATACCAATTACTTCTCTGTTTATAATTATAAGGGCGTGCAAAAAGTTTCCGTTTTCAGGCGTTGCTGCAGCGTATATAAAACGTAGCACGACTCCGATGCGAGTTTATAGGCACCGACATGCAGACATGGGATTAGCGTGGCAACATTGTCTTTCCGACGTGCGTGCGGTAAATGCGGAAACATAAGCTATGGCGATTTTCTTACCGAATGCGCCCAACGTCGTGTTATTCTTTTAATGGCTGCCGATGGACACACAACCGGTAGACACCACCCAAGAACGACGAATGTGTCTGTCGAAAACAACGTCCGTGAAAACTGTGACAAGAGGTGTGCTGCTCAATACACATCCCTACATCTCACACGTCGTACCGCAGAAGTTACGACAACTCAAGTGCGAGGCAGACGAGCTTCCGCCCTATATCCTGATTTCTCGCCATGCAATTATCACGACCTCCGCCCCTTAAAAAAGGCCTTGAAGTGTTGACGATTCCTGTCGGACGAAGAGAAGCAGTAGGCAATTGCGGACTTCTTCCCGCAGCAGCACACGGAGTTTTACCAAACATGTATCTCCATCCTGGTGTCGGTGGGATGATTGTCTCAATGCTCACGGCGATATTGCCTGAAAGACATACAGATTTTGGACTGTACAGCCTTCGAACGAAAATTTTCCATCGCCCCCAATATGTCGTCGGCAAACAGTCATAGGCAGTACATCATTATTTACACGGAATTTTTCGGAAATACTTTAACCGAAGTTTTGAGACTGAGTGAATAGATGGTAAAAGGTCCACAAAAACCTATGTCCGAAAACCCATCAGAGTTAATTAGTGACGAAATATTTTACAACGTTCTCAGGGAAACACATCCTCAGCTTGCTTAGTCAGACGCACATAGTCCGGGTAACGGACATTCCCTACTGGTTAGCTGAATGGTAACGTGCTTGCCTACGATGCACAGCGGGCCCCGTTCGATTCCCTGCCGGGTTGGAGATTTTCACCGCCCGTGGACTGGGTGTTGTGTTGTCCTCATCATCACCAAAGCGCGAGTCGCCCAATGTGACGTCATCTAAATTAGGACTGGCACTCGGCGGCCGGAATTCCCCGGACGGGGTCTCCCGGCCAACAATGCCACACGATCATTTCATTTTTCATGGACAGTCGCATCCTTCAAAACGCTTCCGGATAGTACAATACGCTTTCCTCACACGTTGATTAAGTGTCACTGCCTTAGCAATGCCTACTTCAGTAACCATTCGTTTTAGTCGGTCCCGCAGATAATAATTTTTTGCGTCACTGATTTCATCCCCAGCTACATAAACGTGACCCTTGTGACAGGGTAACCCACGGCTTTGTGAGCTTGTTTCCTCAGGGGTGCTATTCTCTTACGACGTTCCCGTGAGAGAAACTGCTGCAATAGTTTTCGGAAACTGCAAGCGAAAATTTGCTATTCTGCATCTTCCAAATACTGTTTCACTTGTACACAAAAGTACTAACTGAGCAGGAGGTTGTACACCAGACCATGGCCTGTGACCTTTTGGCGAAGGACGTGTTGAAGATGATACGGCTACATTAAATGTCCATTCACCTCCATGTGGTACGATGAATGAGATGCTTCACACGCTACCGCGACCTGTCGTGTGTTGATAGCTTGAAGTTCGTTGATTGCACGAGTGAAACGCAGATTCACTTGTGTCGAAAACAACGCTGGATCACCTAACTAAATGAATTTTAATTATTAGTTACAAACTTCTGTTGTTGGATTTTACACTGAAATGCGTTCAAAGATTACTTCCAGCACCAGCTCAAAAACGAAGTTGAATTTTCGGACGTACGTTTGCATGGTTTGTTTTGTTGTTTGGTTCGACAAGTCCGCTTCGAAATTTTGCAAAAGTATTTCAGATACTCGCTGAATATAGAGCATCCCACCACCATTATTTAATAGAGCGAAAGCTTCATTGGTGAGTAAGAGACAGTAAAGACATTAACTCTTCCACTTACCGAGTCGTTGAAAGACTCTTCATTTTTATTTTTATTTAGGGTACACTTTTCTCAAAGGCATTCAGGTGCTCTTAAAATTATGTGTCTAATGTTACAGAGTCTCTCAATGCTTTCAATTAAAGTAGTCGATTAAGTGCCGAAGATGAAAGCAAAGACCGTCTGGAAAAGGTCGTTTCCGTGTTAGTTGACGTTTTTCCGACTAGGCAGGGAGGAGTGCTTTGCCATGGCAGCTTTCAGCGTGTCATTCACCTCGGTTCCCATCTGCTTTTGCGAAATAATCAACTTCAAACATTAACAAACGTAACATCACTACATTTATCTTTTCGAAGCTATCGAACTGTTCCGTGAAACTTGTTTTGGTTAATTAAAAGACTGTTGCTTCTCTATCTCGGAGGTACAATCATCAAAAGATGTAGGTTGCAGTAGGTACTCGGAGATGAAGAAGTTTGCACAGGATAGAGTAGCATGGAGAGCTGCATCAAACCAGTCTCTGGACTGAAGACCACAACAACAACAACAACAACAACCCACAAAGCAGTACAATAGTCCCTCTCCCTACGATCATTTTGTCGAAAACTTAGTTACAACATTATGGATCGATTATGGAACATTTGGGATTCCACGTTCCGTGAGACTTATCATGAATTAGTTTCATGGCATCTTCTTGGGGTATGAGGAACCTAACGTAAGCCCAGAAACGCTAGAGGTGCAAAAATTGGTTTCTGTGTAGGTTCAGAGTAACTCCAATGAAGAACAGGAGTTATTTTCAAATTGGCAGGACTCAAATCAAATGCACATCTCTTATACCCTTTAAGGTGCTTTGGTAAATATAGGCTATATACCCCCGGGTAAACTACTGGAATTACCATGTATAACTGTCTCCTAATTCATTGGTAATAATATTTACTTACTATCCCATATATCATGATAGACCTAAAAATGCATATTAACCTAAGCAGATTTATTCACTGCTATTCCCAAAGAGTACATACTGACATGTATTTCACTGTTATGCTGGAAAAAGGTTCTACCACTTAAGGAACTTAGTGGAAATTGTAGAACTTTGAAACAGGTTACTATTTCGTGTCGCATAACGTCAAACGTTTACGGGATGCTGTGTTAGTTGTTCTACCTTCTAGAATGATCATTATCCTATCCTGCACCACAGACATTCCTTAACTTATAACAAATACAGAGCCTTGAATTTGCTTTGTTAGAAAACTAAATTCAAAAGAATCATGATGTGAAATTGTCTGAAACTAAATGCAACTTTGTTCTTTGCCAGATGGGAAAGAGTCTACCCTTTGCCAGATGGGAAAGAGTCTACCACATGGCGCAATGCACTGTGGGGTAATTTATTAAAACGGAACTCTTACTCAACACACGGTTAACTTGATGTTACAACAGTTCGTAGTTCATTTAAAGTTTTTTAGCTTATTGTATAAACTACTTTATGTTATCTTATGAACATCGGCTTAGCACAGGAATCGCTCCTCACTAAAACAGATATTTTTAGTAACAAAATTGATTGGCTGCATTTTTGCTGACATCATTCTGGATATGTAGGTTGTGTATTCTTTGTATCTGGAAGACAGCATCGTGGCTTTCATTCAGACATTTTCCGTGAAAGCAATTAGCAGTCTGCGACATTTGACCACGCAGTAAGTGGAGACGAACATACTTTCATTAATATGCCCGAACTCAACATCCCACTGGAAAATACGATCCTTTTTCATTTTTTATTATTTTGAAGACTGGCTTCCGAGTACCCAGCCAATCAACCAGATCATCTTGTCCTATCGACTTGTTACTATCAATAACGAAGCTCGTTATTCATCTGTTCCCTTCAAATACATGTAGCTTAACGGTATTGTTATATGGTGTTAATTATTACTTCAGGACTGATTTTTCTAAGTCGCAAAACAAATAAAACTATTTCCACATATTTAGAGTCAAGAAATATATTAGCCGCTTTGTTACCAGTACACCTGTTGATGGATAATGCATACAGTTGGCAAATTTGTATGGAGTAAATTATGCATGTAGATTCTGCTAAGCATTTATTTGACGGGACTGCAACAGTTATTAGAATGTTCATCCGGTTTCATAAGCCGTTCGATCGAAAATTAGGCGATAAATGCGCAAATGCGAAAAGGGGTCCACTGTATTTCCGTTACGAGTTTACGTTACATTTCGGCGTAACTGTCCGGAAACAAAATCACTTGTAAACATATGGCATAACGTATAATCTGTCGATATGGAATTTTGATAAAAAAAACTGAAATGTGAAAACTGATACTCGTTGTGCAGTAACAGAGAGAAGTGACACTGAAATGGCATAATTCGAAAAATTATCGATCCACTGCGCAAAACAAAAAACGAGTTAATTGGCAGCAGCGAGCCCCTTCGTGAACGTTTTGCGGACGAACAGCGCTCCGGTGTAACGACTAAGTCGCTTTCTGCCCTCCTTTCAAATAAACGAGCAGAGTTCGTATATGCTTGTGCACTGTCCTTCGACGATGGGTGGGCACAGATCGCCTCACAGAACGATTATCCCAGTTTGATTAGGGAGATGCAGCTGAGTTCAGACTTGCTGCTTCCTTTGTCTTTTCTGCGTAAAGGGTGATGCGCCGACACGATACTCGAGGTTCGCATGAGGCTATCAACATGTACGTCTCAAATCTGACGCAAATTATTTGTAGGAGTAATGTGATATAAAAGTGCGGAGCTATTAGTTCATACTGTCAAGGAAACAACGATACTCATTTCTTGTTTAAGCGGGGAAGAGAAGTTGTTAATATTACAAAAGTATTGATTTTCGTGTAACCAACGTCTTTGCCGCAGTGGCAACACGGGTTCCCGTCAGATCACAAAAGTTAAGCGCTGCCGGGCTGGGCTAGCACTTGGATGGGTGACCATCCGGTCTGCCGAACGCTGTTGGCAAGCTGGGTGCACTCAGCACTTGTGAGCCGGCCACTGAGGACAAGCGGTTCTAGGTGCTTCAGTCTGGAACCGCGCGACCGCTACAGTCGCAGGTTCGAATCCTGCCTCGGGCATGGATGCGTGTGATGTCCTTAGGTTAGTTATGTTTAAGTAGTTCTAAGTTCTAGGGGACTGATGAGCTCAGATGTTAAGTCCCATAGTGCTCAGAGCCATTTGAACCATTCAGCACTTGTGAGGCTAACTGAGGAGCTACCTGATTGAGAAGTAGCGGCTCCGGTCTCGTAAACTGACATACGGCCGGGAGAGCGATGTGCCGACCACATGCTCCTCCTTATCCGCATCCGGTGACGCCTATGGCCTGAGGGTGACATGGCGGTCGGTCGGCACCGTTGGGCCTTCATGGCCTGCTGGGGCGGAGTTTACTTTTTTTTTACGTGTAACCAGATTGTCATAAACGAAGATGGTCCTGCAGGCCGAAATCAGTTCCACATAAACAGAGCAGAATATCAAAATCTTGTGGTTTCTTTCTTAAATAAAACTGTTCAAGCATAGAATGGTGGATGAACAAGTTCAGAGTTTTCTCATTTTGAGGCAAACTAGTGAAATGTGTGATTTCTTATTTCCTGTTATTCAAAATCCTTTATGAATTTACACGGTTAGCTTCGGAGTTACCCTACATAGGGTGAGGTTGCTACAGATGCAGAATTACGATTCACATGTGGCGAATAATGTGGCATGTTTACAGTTGTGTTCCATCTGTTATGTCTTTGAATATGATGGACGTAAGGGGACATAAAACAGTGCTTGGGTAGCCGTAATATTCACAAAGACGTGAAAGACTCATCCGATTTATGTATGCATCCATAGTCTGCAAAACTTCTGTAAGGTGTGTCGTAGATGAAATATGATATGCTAGTATCACTTTTCCTCCCTCCACACGGGCATGGTGAACGGGGACGATTAGTGCATCCCCGCCGTCTCCTCCATGTAAGGCGGAATTGATATAATTTTACCACTGTGGCCACTACAGGAGAAAGGTACGGAAGGCACTGATACGCTTTTTCGCGCGTCCTTGAACTTTAAACAGTACGCTTTTCCCCGTTTTTCTGTAGCATCTCACGCTCGATATTCATGTAAACTTCTTAGTCTTACTCTTTTGTTGTTACACACATCGCAAAATGTTTTGCATCACTTCGGTTACGAGAGTTCCGGAACCTGTACAGAAAATTGGAAGAGAGATCAACATAAACATCATTTCCGCTCTTTTTATTGCTCATGAAAACCACACATTGCATGTTGTACCACCATACAGCCAGACCTTCAGAGGAGGTGCTCCAGACTACTGTACACAACGGCTTATAAATCCAGATGAACATTCTAATACCCAGTAGCACGTCCTCTTGCATTGATGCATGCCTGTATTCGTCGTGGCATACTATCCCCAAGTTCATCAAGTTTGTCCTGATTTTCCCACTTCTCAACGGCGATTCGGCGTAGACCCCTCAGAGTGGTTGGTGGGTCACGTCGTCCATAAACAGCCCTTTTCAATCTATCCCAGGCATGTTCGATAGGCTTCATGTCTGGAGAACATGCTGTCCACGCTGGTCGTGCGATGTAGTTTTCCTGAAGGAAGTCATTCACAAGATGTGCACGATGGGGGCCCGAATTGTTGTCCACGAAGACGAATGCCTCGCCAATATGCTGCCGATATGGTTGCACTATCGGTCGGAGGAGGGCATTCACGTATCGTACAGCCGTTACGGCGCCTTCCGTGAGCACCAGCGGCTTACATCGACCCCACATAATGCCACTCCAAAAGATCAGGGAACCTCCTCGCTGGACAGTGTGTCTAAGGTGTTCAGCCTGACCGAGTTGCCTCCAAACCAGTCTTCGACGATTGTCTGGTTGAAGGCAAAAGCGATACTCATCGGTGAAGAAGAACGTGATGCCAACCCTGCGCGGTCCATTCGGCATGGTGTTGGACCCTTCTGTACCGCGCTCCATGGTGTCGTGTTTGCAAAGATGGACCTCGCCATGGACATCTGGAGTGAAGTTGTGTATCATGCAGCCTGATGCGCACAGTTTGAGTCGTAACACGACGTCCTGTGGCTGGACGAAAAGCATTCTCCAATATGGTGACGTTGCTGTCAGGGTTCCTCCGAGTCATAATCCGTAGGTAGCGGTCATCCACTGCAATAGTAGCCCTTGGGCGGCCAGAGCGAGGCATGTCATCGACAGTTCCTATCTCTCTGTATCTCCTCCATGTCCGGACAACATCGCTTTGGTTCACTCCGAGACGCCTGGACACTTCCCTTGTTGAGAGTCCTTCCTGGCACAAACTAACGTTGCGGACGCGATCGAAACGCGGTACTGACCGTCTAGGCATGGTTGAACTACAGACAACCTCCATCCTGGCGGAATGACTGGAACTGATCGGCTGTCGGACCCTCTCCGTCTAATAGGCGCTGCTCATGCATGGTTGTTTACATCTTTGGACGGGTTTAGTGACATCTCTGAACAGTCAAAGGGACTGTGTCTGTGATACAATATCCACAGTCAACGTCTATTTTCATGAGTTCTGGGAATCGATATGATGCAAAACTTTTTTTGATGTGTGTATAATCCATCAGTTTGCCTCCGACTCCTGACATCACGATGAACGACGTCCCTCCACGCACTCCTCGACGTTACTCTCATTATAATCGTATTTAAATAATATGGCATTTTACAGCGAGCGGGTTGGATTGCTGCCGCAAAAAAACATACGAGCGGGAGCTACAATTACTTTGACACCCTCGTTTACAAGTTTCGTTAAGCTAAGGTATAAATAAAGAGCCAAAAACTATTTTATTCTCAATACCAATCACTGTACAGATGTAGCTCGTCCGTTACTATACGCTTTTGTAATTTATATACGAGTTGATATTCATGTGAAAGCCGTCAATAAGTCTCACGACTTGGGGAAGTCAACAGATTTGTTGGGTCATGCACAATATACACGGTCCAGTGAGATTAATGCGATCATCGCCTATGTTAGACGACAACGTCGACAATCTCTCACAGAAGGCAGGTGGCAGACTAACAGTGGAAGGGGTAGAAAGCGCGTCTGGAGGCATGACAAAAAGTGCAATCGTTGTCGTAATGCTGAAACGAGCGAATTATCTGACGTCCAATAGGGCATAATCATTGGCTTTCGAGGCAAAGGTGGAGGCATTTACGGAACGGCTAATTTGTACCAGTTCGTGTGACGACGCGGTTAAAGTACACCGTGCATGGCAAAATGGCGCCATACAAAACCGGTGTCGAGGCAGCTATGATACAGCACGAACCATAGATAACAGCGGTGAACGACGGCTGCGGAGATGAGTACGGGCGAATAGGTGTGAAACAGTTGAGCGACGGGCCGTCCAGATGAACCAATGGGCTGCTAACGGCGTCTCCTCCCGGAAAGTTCTCCGCAGCAGGCGCCTTGTTAATACACCCTTGATGACTGCTGTTAATTGGCGACGAAGGCTAGAATTTGCACGCCCGTGCCGCAGCTGTAACCACTGTGTGACGAAAGGTGGCCTTTTCAGATGCCAGACGGCTATTGGTGTGTACGGTGTAAACGTCTGAAAGCAAACACCCTGCAGCAATGATCGGAAGGGTCCAAGCCGGAGGAAGGAGCATTGTGGTCTGGGGAATATTTTCATAGCATTTCCCATACGATATCGTCAGTCTGGAAGCCACAATGAATCAATACAAGTATGCATCTATCCTTGGGGCTCTGTCCACCGCTACATACAGTCTGTTTTTCTCGGCACGACGGCTTTTTCCAGCAGGACAATGCAACGTGTCACATAGCTCCCAGTGCACGTGCGTGGTTCGAAGAGCGCCGGGATGAATTTACCGTATTCTCATGGCCACCAAACTCTCCGGATTTAAATCCAATCGAGAATCAGTGGGACCATCTCGATTGGGCTGTTCGCGCCATGGATCCGCAACCGAGAAATCTAGCGCAGCTGGACACGGCACTGGAGTACGAATGGATCCACGTTCGCCTCTGTACTTCACAGAACCGGTCCGCGCTGTGAAAGGTGGTTATTCAGGTTTCTGACAGGTGGTCACATTAATGTGAATGGAGGAGTATTGCAGGCGTTTTCACTTGTGAGCAGGTAGTTTCACGGAAACAAAACTAACTGGCACAAAGAAACGAACAAATCGTAAGTACATTCTCTGTAGTGAGCCACCGGACACCAACAGTCTCTGCTGCTGAGATACTCATAAAATATCATTGAACAGCGTCCGAAATGTCGTCAATACAATTCGGGGTCACCCCGTTTAATAAGGTTGCTTTTCGTTATATTGACAAGTATATATCTTACTGCGAACAGGTGAAGATGAGGTTAGAAGCATTGAAATCGATCTCGGTATAAAAAAATGAAGACCATTTCACTGCAGTTTGAGGCAATTTGCTTTTTTTCAAATAACTCCGATTCTAAAAGAAATTATAATGATTTTTGATGTGCTTAGAGACACTACAGAGATCTATACCGCAGGTGAATTTCTGATTTTATACATGATCTCTGTTGGAGGCATGGGATTTGAAGCGAGGAGAGCAGCGATAGTGCTTGATATGACAACGTCGCAGCTTCGGGCCTTAAACGTCAGGTGCCAACTAATTCAAATTAAGACTATATATACGAAACCCATTCCCTCCGCTCTGGGGCGATGCAACAAATCGCCTTGCTCTTCTCTATTCTGCTTGATTCTAAATGGCACGGATTCCAGAGCAACGAACGACACTCGAGAATTGGACGAACGAGACCTCAGCATTCCACCTCCTTCGTAGAAAAATTACACTTTCTTACGAGAGTTGCAAGGTATCAGTCGACTACATTTATGTGGTCGTTCTATCAGCTGATCCACTCGCCGGGCGGCCGAAACGAACAACGCAGGAGGGGAGCCGGCTAATTGGACGGTGGGCTGCGGCCGTATTCCGCGCGCGTGCCGGCTATTGGCGGGGATTCGTTGCGGCCGTGGGGATGTGGAGGTGACACGACGCCGCTGTTTGCCCGGCCCGCACGCGCGCCGCTGCCTCCAGACGTCACGCGCTGTCGCAAGCTGGGCTGCCGTTTTGTAACAGGTGGTCGCGAGGCGACGGAACTCTGCCGTGACGGCCAGCTGCCAACACCTCCTCACGTCTTGCCCACTTCGCTCTTCTTATGTGGCGCGCAAACATTCTCAGGGCTACCTCTACATCCTTAATTCACAGTCACACTAAATAGGCAAAGCGAAATACAAAGAAACAATGAAATTTCTCGGAAGAGTATCCGGCTCACAGCAACACCGAGGGAGAAATGTCACTATTTCAGTATTTCTCAGCTCATCGTAGTTCCGTCTCCACGACTAAATAACAAGCTAGCCACTGTACAGACGTGGCGAGGCCATTTCGTAACAGTATCAGCGCATTCCTGACCTTATTAAGCGAGGGAAAATAAGCGTATGTACTCGCCGTAATCTCCCTCATCTCGTTTTCGTGGTCCATAAACGAGACGCGCGGTCATGCCAGCATAAATGTCACAGTCTTCCTGTAATGTTTTCTCTAAATAGGGTTTCTCGAGAAAAACGTCACCTCTCTTCATACAAGGTGCATACGGTAAAACTTTGTTAAGGGCTGAAATTTTCAAAACAGTGTGAAATTCTGACACAAGGAGACTATTATTTTTATAGTTTTAATTCTTGTCACTTTTTCATCCGTCGATTTATGGAAGTACATTTTAAAAAATGGAATGTAGTACTTTCATAACGGATTTCGATCATTCTTGAAGAGAATAGTACAGTTATACGATACATGTTTGTGCCTGACTACCCCTACGTTCTTAATATATAGTCACACCAAACAGGCGAAATAAAAAACTAAATAAGTGTCTCGTAAGAAAACGGTGGACAGAGGATGCTTGTAAAAAAACAGTCTGGCAGCACGCAATTAGTGATTTCTAACCCCGCTGATACTGAGGCGCTAAGGTTCACTGTACTACGTTTATCTGGTTTGGGAGATGAAGCCGCGGTTTCCCCGTAGTCTCAGTCTTATCTGTTTCCACTCAGTCGGGCTATTTTTGACGAAAGTTCGGTTGTGAAGTGTATTTATCTGAAGTCGTTGAAGTATCTCGAAAACAACACACTGGACCCAAAAAAATTACAATTAAAATTTGCTCCTCTCGGAGGGGGACATTCAATGATACCGATCTCAACAACCCCTTTACACGCCGTGTGTGTATGGGCGGGGACCCAACTTTGAAATATTAAATGGAAACTTTTATTGGAGATTCGGAATCTATGGAAAAAAATACATAACTTTTGTCTGGAACGTTTTTATTGTTACGCGACAGACGGGCTCTGTAATCGTAAAAATCAAAATGGGTAGAAAATGGTTTGTTTCAAAATGCTATCCAATGACACTTGAATTAACCCCCCCCCCCCCCCCCCCCACCTCCAAGGCGCGAGGATAGGACATGCAACTATTTGATAACTTTTAATGGGACTACACTGCCTGTTATAATACTGTAAGTCGTAGTTCGCTACACGGCGACAATGGCGCATCAAGCAATCCACTTTTCGTTTTGTCGGAAGAATACAACGCTCAGAATGTGGTTTCCCATCAAACGTTACGAAATAATTGCCTTTCCTGCCCTTGGAGCGTGGAGGTGGGCGTTTAGTTCAAGGGTCATTCGACAGAATTTTGAAATATAGATTTTCTAACCATTTTGATGTTTCCGATTACAGCGCCGTCTCTTGCAAAATGAAAATAACGTTTCAGAAAAAACTTTTGTATTTTCAGCTTATCCGAATCTGCAATAAAAAATATCATTTATGTTTAAAATTGCCCCCTCCCCCCTCCCCGTCGCCGCACACTGGTTGGGGTGTGCGGTCAAGTTTGGTATCACTGGACGTCCCCCAACGTGACGAACAAATTTTAACTATAAACTGTTTGGATCAAATGCGTAATTTTCGGGCTATTTCAGTGCCTTCACATAAACTCAACATCTTGTAAATTATAGTCCGCCGGCCGCTGTGACCGAACGGTTCTAGGCGCTTCAGTCCGGAACCGCGCTGCTGCTACGGTCGCAGGTTCGAATACTGCCTCGGGCGTGGGTGTGTGTTATGTCGTTAGGTTAGTTAGGTTTAAGCAGTTCCAAGTCTAGGGGACTGATGTTAAGTCCCATAGTGCTTGGAGCCATTTGATTTGAAATTATAGTCCTCTTTGCAAGAGTTGATGAATGCCGCAAAAACAAATACATCATGCCATTTAAAAAGCTGCTCCATCAGTATAATTCCGGGTCTATGGGTAGAGGTCTGCGCGGAAAAGCGGAATTACAATTTTGTAAACTGTTCTAAAACGTTCAGCGGAGCTCTGAATGGTCAGACTGCTCCCGGCGCTAAATTTTCGTCTGCTTGATTGGATCACCATAATTTAAGTCCAGTAAACTAAGAATCGGGGGCCATTACCACGTATTAATACAAAATAGCCTGTCACATTCTTAACATGTGCGACAAGTCACAAACTTCTGTGACAGTCAATGAAATTTTCTGTGGAGCATTTCTGCAACATTGGTAAACCATATCAAGTCCCGTTACAAGTTGTCATATACTACATATGTTAGAAGTTATTTAGTACATCACTTCATCACAAAGTCAAGTCATGTTAAAGCGTTGACTCGGACATAAATCTGGTTTAACGTAAAGAGAATATAAGTGAAACTGTTTGAGAGCTAAAAAGATGAGGTGTTTTTTTTCATATTCAGTACTTGCAGAAGTCAACAACGCATATAACCGTCCACAACACTGCTCTCTAGGCAATACTGTGGCACTCCGTCACCAGTAACTGAAAACAATTATATGGCAGATTAAAAGTGTGTACTGGACCGGAAATCAAACGTGGTACTTTTTCCTTTCGCAGGCAAGTGCTCAATAGAATGAGCTATCGAAGCACGACTCACGACCCACCCTCACAGCTTTACTCCCGCCAGTGTCCCTTCTATCACTTTCCAAACTTCGCGCAACCTCATACGTTGCGGGTCTTGCATTCCCAGAAGGAAGGATACTGCGGAGAAACGGCTTAGCCGTAGCCAGGGGGAATGTTTTCAGAATCAATTTTCACTCTGCTGCGGGGTGTGCGCTGATCTGAAACTTCCTGGCAGATTCAAAGCGCGTGCCAGACAGGTACTCGAACTTGGGACTCTTGTCCTTTCGCGGAAGGGCTCCACTGCAGAGTCAGAACTCGTCTGGGAAAAATTTTAGCTAAGTTGTGAGTAAGGTATTTCTCCGCAATAACTTTTCTACCTGGAATGCTAGTCCCGAAAAATATGCAGAAGAACTTATGTGGGTTTTGGGAGGTAGCAGCTGGAACATTGCCGGAAGTCAAGCTGTGAGGGTGCGTTGTGCTTGGATAGCTGACTTGGTAGAGCCCTGCGAAAGGCGAAAGTAGCTAGTTGTATTACCGGCACGGCAGATAGTTTTAATCTGCCAGAAGTTCTCAAATAATCGCACCCTCAGTAACAGAATAAAAATTCATTCCGAGTTATAATAATAATTATTATTATTATCACTGATTAGTGTTATACGATAATACTGGTACTGTTCTTTACAGCCGGCCGGTGTGGTTCTAGGCACTTCAGTTTGAAACCGCGCGACCACTACGGTCGCAGTTTCGAATCCTGCCTTGGGCATGGATGAGTGTGATGTCCTTAGGTTAGTTAGGTTTAAGTAGTTCTGAGTTGTAGGAGACTGATGACCTCAGAAGTTAAGTCCGATAGTGCTTAGAGCCACTTGAACCATTTTTTTGTTCTTTAAATTTTAAACAAATGGATCAGACGGTTCTACGCACTATGGGACTTAATATCTGAGGTCATCAGTCCCCTAGACTTAGAACTCCTTAAACCTAACTAACCTAAGGACATCAGACACATACATGCCCGAGGCAGAATTCGAACCTGCGACCGCAGCAGCACCGCGGTTCCGGACTGTAGCGCCTAGAACCGCCTTGCCACCGCAGCCGGCAACTTTTAAACACGAAGTAATTATTGTTCAAAATGTTCAAGTGGCTCTGAGCACTATGGGACTTAACTTCTGAGGTCGTCAGTCCCCTAGAACTTAGAACTACTTAAACCTAACGAACCTAAGGACGTCACACACATCCATGCCCGAGGCAGGATTCGAACCTGTGACCGTAGCGGTCGCGCGGTTCCTGACTGTAGTCCCTAGAACCGCTCGGCCACCCCGGCCAGCTTTCCGCATTCGCACAGTGTATGGAGTATTATGACTTCTGTGAAACCTTGTTTTCTTGAAGCCTATGTGAAAGAAGAGAAGCTTCAACGTTACAAAGGATGCATTTTTCTAGCTTCTGGCAAAACCATTTCCTTGTTTCAAATCGGGTACATGTGACTGACTTCTTATTTTAAATCATTTCAAGTCTTCGGTAGTGAAAAGTTGCTCAAAACGACACAGAGTTTGTTAACTCGAGCCGCACTGTTGCGCAGCAGATGTCAATGCGCCGCGGCGCCTTTGCTTGTCGGAACCGCACGGATTTCCCGTTTTGAATGGGAGACTGCGACCGGTGAAAGCCCAGTGGAGTGGTCTGCAGGGCGAGAGGGTAGCAAGGGAGTGAGAGGGAGCGAGCATCCAGCAGCCCTCGTGGTGACGTGGGCCGGAGTGGAGGCGGAAAGGGTGGCGAGGGGAAGGGAGGGAATGAAGAAAGCAGAAAGAAAAAGAGAAATCCTTGCTGCCGCGCTGCCGGGCTAATAATTCTAATTACAATGGCAGGGCCCGGGCGGTCGGTCAGCCGGGCTGCGCTGTGCTGGCGACCAACCGGCCGTTCTCTCGCCGCTGCCGGCTGTGCTGTGCTGCGCCGCGGCAGCCCAAGAGCCGAGGCCCGGTACAGTCGCGGCCGCTGCCGCCGGCCACCTCGCCTCATACCGCGCGCACCACCACCCACCCATCTCGCCGCCTCCACAGTACGCAGATGTATAGTTGACAGGTACTGCCACCATCACCTCTACATCGACATATACGGGTGAACATTAATAAAACAGACGAACTAAGGGATGGATTCCTGATTGAAAATGGAGGGAAAAAGTTCCTACGAATACGTGACCGGAAATACATCGCTGCCACGGTAGACAGCGCTGACGAAGGGAAGTTCCTCTGACCACGTGCCGTGTGTTCCTTGCGTGTTGCTGGTGTGTGGTTCATGCCAGGGGAGTTGGATGGCCAGCGGAAGTGTTTAAACTGAGAAGAGTGTTCCTGGAGCCACTCTGTAGCAACTCTGGGCGTTTGGGGTGACGCATTGTCCTGCTGGAATTGCCCATGTCCGTCGGAATGCACAACGAACATGAAAATATGCACGTGATCAGACTGGAGGCTTACGTACTTGTCACCTGTCGGAATCGTACCTCGACATATCAGGGGTCCCATATCACTCAAACTTCACACACCCCACACCATTAAAGACCCTCCATCAGCTTGAACAGCCCCTGCTGACGTGTAGGGTCCATAGACTCATACCGAGCGAGGTGGCGCAGTGGTTAGACACTGGACTCGCATTCGGGAGGACGACGGTTCAATCCCGCGTCCGGCCATCCTGATTTAGGTTTTCCGTGATTTCCCTAAATCGCTCCAGGCAAATGTCGGGATGGTTCCTTTCAAAGGACACGGCCGACTTCCTTCCCCGTCCTTCCCTAATCCGATCAGACCGATGGCCTCGCTGTCTGGTCTCCTTTCCCGAAACAACCAACCAACCATAGATTCATGAGGTTGTCTCTATATTAGTACACGTCCATCCGCTCGATACAATTTGAAACGAGACTCGTCCGACCAGCCGGTCGCTGTGGCCGAGCGGTTCTGTGCGCTTCAGTCCCGAACCGCGCTGCTGCTACGGCCGCAGGTTCGAATCCTGCCTCGGGCATGGATGTGTGTGATGTCCTTACATTAGTTAGGTTTAAGTAGTTCTAAGTCTAGGGGACTGATGACCTCAGATGTTAAGTCCCATAGTGCTCAGAGCCATTTGAACCATTTTTTTCGTCCGACCAGGCAACATATTTCCAGTCATCGACAGTCCAATGTCGGTGTCGATGGACCCAGGCGAGGCGTAAAGCTTTGTGTCGTGCAGTCTTCAAGGGTACATCAATGGGCCTTCGGCTCCGAAAGCCCATATCGATGATGTTTCGTTGAATGGTTGGCACGCTGCCATTTTTTGATATCCCAGCATTCAAATCTGCAGCAATTTGCGGAAGGGTTGCACTTAAGTCACGTTGAACGATTCCCGTAAGTCATCGTTGGTCCCGTTCTTGCAGGAGCTTTTTCCGGCCGAAATGGCGCCTGAGATTTAATGTTTTACCAAAGTCCTGATCTTCACGGTGCACTCATGAAATGGGCGTAGGGGAATATCCACGCTTCACCGCTACCTCGGAGATGCCGTGTCCTATCGCTCGTACGCCGACTGTAACACCACGTTCAGACTCACTTAAATCTTGATAATCTCCCATTGTAGCAGTCGTAACCGTTTTAACAGCTGCGCCAAACACTTGTATTATATAGGCGCAGCGCCGTATTCTGCCTGTTTACATACTTCTGTCTTTGAATATGCATTCCTATACCATTTTTGGCGCTTCAGTGCATTTTGGTACAACATATGCCAGAACACACGTTGCACATTACCCTCACACACGGCATTCTGACATTTTCCCTGCACTCCTCAACTTTGACCACATGTGCAGTATACAACAGACCAGCAGAAAAATGCTCCTGTTGAAGCACAAAAAACCCGAGTATGCCCCTGTTTTGACTCTTGACTGAAAAGTGGGGTACCAGCTGCCTTGTTCAACCTTCCTCAGCACCGAAAAAATTGTTTCCAAAAATTTTGGTATGCGAAAATACTCGCGGTTTTCACGCGATTCACCTCTGACTCCCAAAAGCTGCTCTATATATGGTATGGGATGCCACTGGTTACACGTCTCGGTAGCCTCTTGTTCGCACTGACGGCACTTTGAACAGTGGACGTTACATTTCAGATGTGTTATGACCCGTGGCTCTACCCTTCATTCGATCCCTGCGAAACCCTACATTTCAGCAGGATAATGCACGACCGCATGTGGCAGGTCCTGTGCAGGCCTTTCTGGATACAGAAAATGTTCGACGCTGCCCTGGCCAGCACATTCTCCAGATCTCTCACCAGTTGAAAACGTCTGGTCAATGGTGACCGAGCAACTGGCTCGTCACAATACGCCAGTCACTACTCTTGATGAACCGTGGTATCGCGTTGAAGCTGCATGGGCAGCTGTACCTGTACACGCCATCCAACCTCTGTTTGATTCAATGCCCAGGCGTATCAAGGCCGTTATTACGGTCAGAGGTGGTTGTTCTGGGTACTGATTTCTCAGGATCTACGCACCCAAATTGCGTGAAAATGTAATCACATGTCAGTTCTAGTATAATATATTTGTCCAATGAATACCCGTTTATCATCTGCATTTCTTCTTGGTGTTGCAATTTTAATGGCCAGTAGTGTAGTAAGGTAGAATGAGGCAGTTGGTACCTCAGTTTTCAGATAGGGTCTTTTAAACAGGACCATATTCGCCCTTTTTGTGCTCCGATAGGAATATTTTTTCGCTGGTTCCCTTCTTTTTCCTGCTAGAGCAGGGCCTGTCATTCACATGAAAAAAATTTGATATTTTACTTATGTGAAATTGAAATAACGCAAAATTTATCTTACACTTCAGACCGGATTTTACGCGCCCAAAAATTTTTTCATGTGCTTCAGTACTAGAACCTGGAGTTCGGAGAGCCCTCTGACGATAACAGAGACATTTAACAGCATGTTTCTCCGTGCAACATCACTTCCTAAACTACGTTTCCGACTGACGTCGGATTTTCCCCGTGTGTTTTCGTGTACAACTATGGTACTTTCGGATCATTGTATCTAGGAAACGTATAAATATATCAATAAAATTTTCAAGGTTATTCGAGATCTGGATCTCAGGAACATACTGTAAGTAACAGCCATTTGCCGTCATGGAATCTGCGGTTCGGTTCTCGTACTCAACCATGTTTGGGGGTATTTCTTCATAATGGATAAAGATTTTTGAAAACGGTTACGCGGAACTTCTAGATCAATTCCTAGAGAATATACCATTAAAATTTGAACTATTAGCTGCGGTTAGTTATTTAAATATCAGCTACGGACGAAGAAAAAATGGTGAGAAACGCAGTTTTCGGGTTTTCTCAGGTACCACCCGTGGCTCCATAAACCTCTCAAGGCGCACCCGTGGACCACTTCTAATGCAAAAAGAACGAACCGATTTACTAAATTTGCCTACGCTGGAGGAAGTGCGTAATATTAAAAAATTGATCCTGTACTGTAGTAATACGTCCCTTCTGTTGGGTATAAAAATAGCCCCTAGCCCACGGGCCATCCAAAACGCTTGACTCTACCATTCAATCACCAACAGTACCCGAGGTATGAGCCCCGAAGAAATCCTGGTTTTGTGTGCGGCGGTTTGGAGCATACTGGTCGCCAGCGTACCGATACTAAGATCAACCAAAACACACTAGAGCAATGAACTGAGATTGGATTAGGATGGGAAGACAAGCAGCTGCGTTCTTTCCAGAAGAACTGTGACAGCATTCAGGTTAAACGTCCTTTTTCGTATGTGAGGGGAGGTGTCTCATAACGCCGCCTCTCCCCAACGTGAACCCGAGCCTCTAGGTCGTATCACGAAATTGCTGAGTCTATTAAAACCAGATAGTGGCATCGCAGCAGACTGCCTTAAGCAATTAGGCAAACCACAAAGACGTGTATCTGAATGACAGGACTGCAATTTTAACTCCGCGCTTACAGAATCAGGATTCAGTATCTTAAGCAGCGCCTCGCTTCGTTCGGTAGAACAGAAAAGAGCGGCCGAGTTATGGTACAAACCTATGCCGTCCATCCAAAAAGTTCGGAGACTGATTTTATTGCTCGCGTATACGCAGTAACTAGGTGTCAGCTTCAACTAACAACTTGTAAGCAGACGTGCATTCGCCTTGGCATTGACGTGCGGCTGTAGTGTCTCAACGTTGACAAATCGCAGTGAAGCAACATTTCTAAATCAAGTGTTCCAGACATTCTCCAGAATGTTTTGAAGAAGTGGAAAGTGTGTACAAAGTTTGCCTCGCACACCTTGACTCCCAAACAAAAAGAACGACGAGCCGACACCTGCCGAAAGTTTATTAAAATGCAAGACGCGAACAATTCTTTTCTGGAAAGAATCATCACAGTTGACAAGCATTAGTGTTACCAATACGAACCTACCACAAAAAGTCAAAGAGAAAAAAATTCCAATTAACGTAGCCGATATTCAAGCCAATAGGGCGCGCGAGCTGAACATCCTAAACAACCACTTTTGTGGCACTTTCTCATCGTTGTACCAACGCTCTGTGCTTTGTACTGTAGTGAGGAGAGACTCTGTAGAACAAGTGTAGCATTGAAACCATCTCCACTTTGCTCTATACAGGGTGTTACAAAAAGGTACGGCCAAACTTTCAGGAAACATTCCTCACACACAAAGAAAGAAAATATGTTATGTGGACATGTGTCCGGAAACGCTTAATTTCCACGTTAGAGCTCATTTTAGTTTCGTCAGTATGTACTGTACTTCCTCGGTTCAGCGCCATGATTTCATACGGGATACTCTACCTGTGCTGCTGGAACATGTGCCTTTACAAGTACGACACAACATGTGGTTCATGCACGATGGAGCTCCAGCACATTTCAGTCGAAGTCTTCGTACGCTTCTCAACAACAGATACGGTGACCGATGGATTGGTAGAGCGGACCAATTCCATGGCCTCCACGCTCTCCTGACCTCAACCCTCTTGACTTTCATTTATTGGGGCATTTGAAAGCTCTTGTCTACGCAACCCCGGTACCAAATGTAGAGACTCTTCGTGCTCGTATTGTGGACGGCTGTGATACAATACACCATTCTCCAGTGCTGCATCAGAACATCAGGGATTCCATGCGACGGAGGGTGGATGCATGTATCCTCGCTAACGGAGGACATTTTGAACATTTCCTGTAACAAAGTGTTTGAAGTCACGCTGGTACGTTCTGTTGCTGTGTGCTTCCATTCCATGATTAATGTGATTTGAAGAGCAGTAATAAAATGAGCTCTAACATGGGAAGTAAGCGTTTCCGGACACATGTCCACATAACATTTTTTCTTTATTTGTGTGTGAGGAATGTTTCCTGAAAGTTTGGCAGTACCTTTTTTTAACACCCTGTATATTATCAATCCAGCCTCGAAACTTTTTGGATTAATAGGATATGCGCTGTACAGTGAATTGTGGAGAATTTCTGCAGGAGTAAGTGCTAACTGTGTACCCTCAGACTACACAGATCAACGTCTAGATAAGAGGTGTCCATTATAACTGAATTCTTCAGGAGCGGACGATCCGCAGAAAATGCTACACAACCGAGTTCAAGGTTACATCGAAAGCCATCGACTAATTCAAGATATGCATAGTAAGTACTCAGTCACAGTATCAGTAGAAACAACTTTACCAGCTTGCATGCACAACATCTCATCAATTACTAGTAGCATTTTCTTGCGGATCGTCCGTCCCCCGAAGAATTTAGTTTTCATAGACAGCTTTTATCTGTATATTAATCCGAATAAATCTCAGGTTACACAGTCAGCACCTGCACTTGCAGAAATTCTCGACGGTATCTTTTCTGCTCTCCCTTTCAAGGTAACGCACTGCTTGAGGTAAGATACTGAACTTTGATTACGTACGTGTGGCGTTCAAATCGCAGGCCGGCCATCCCGATTTATGTTTTGGTTGGTTTTCCTAACTGCTTTAGGCAGACCTTTGTGGTGCCACTGTCTGGTTTAAAAGACTCAACAATTTCAACGAGGCAAAGCGTTTAGAATCTGTCATCACACTAGCGTGGAGCGGCGTTAAGAGACGCCCAATCACAACCCACCCTACAACTTCCTTTTTCTTTGTTTTTAAAAAAGTCCTTTGGAAAGCACACAGTCTCTTCCTTTCCAATCTAATCTAATCCCAGCTTATTGCTCATGCTTATTGTTGACAAATTGATTCACATTGATCTTCCTCTCTTCTTTCCTACTCAACTTGGTTACTCTGCCAGTTTTAGTCATTTGTATGTTCCGCGGATCATAAATGCCATCTATCGTTATGATGTGGAAAAATTCAGTTTACAATTACAATACACTTCCGCAGTAAAGAAAATATGGCAACATGCTAACCGTTTACATGATTATCTTTTATATTCGTCTTATCTACATTTTTGGGAACTATGTTTTATATCTAATCTGTATTCTACTAATACTAATACTACTACAACACACACACACACACACACACACACACACACACACACACACACACACACACACACACACACACATCCGCATCCGCATCTCTCTCACCGAAAGCTTGCGATTTTATTTGAATTTGTTGCATTATGTTACCTGAGAACTTTTTGCACAGGTATGATATGATTTCAGTTTATGTTTTTAATTATTCTTAGTATATATTACATGCTGGATGACAGGTGGGTGCTTACTAGTCACCTATTCAATTAATCAACGACTACTGTTGTAGTATACAAGTTGATATCTGATATTAAAAGTTAACACGTGCGCCTCGGATATTTAATCTCATAGGTGTAAATACAGGGTTATTACAAATGACTGAAGCGATTTCACAGCTCTACAATAACTTTATTATTTGAGATATTTTCACAATGCTTTGCACACACATACAAAAACTCAAAAAGTTTTTTTAGGCATTCACAAATGTTCGATATGTGCCCCTTTAGTGATTCGGCAGACATCAAGCCGATAATCAAGTTCCTCCCACACTCGGCGCAGCATGTCCCCATCAATGAGTTCGAAAGCATCGTTGATGCGAGCTCGCAGTTCTGAGGAGGTTTAAACACTGAATCTTTCACATAACCCCACAGAAAGAAATCGCATGGGGTTAAGTCGGGAGAGCGTGGAGGCCATGACATGAATTGCTGGTCATGATCTCCACCACGACCGATCCATCGGTTTTCCAATCTCCTGTTTAAGAAATGCCGAACATCATGATGGAAGTGCGGTGGAGCACCATCCTGTTGAAAGAGGAAGTCGGCGCTGTCGGTCTCCAGTTGTGGCATGAGCCAATTTTCCAGCATGTCCAGATACACGTGTCCTGTAACGTTTTTTTCGCAGAAGAAAAAGGGGCCGTAAACTTTAAACCGTGAGATTGCACAAAACACGTTAACTTTTGGTGAATTGCGAATTGCGAATTTTCTGCACGAATGCGTGAGGATTCTCTACCGCCCAGATTCGCACATTGTGTTTGTTCACTTCACCATTAAGAAAAAATGTTGCTTCATCACTGAAAACAAGTTTCGTACTGAACGCATCCTCTTCCACGAGCTGTTGCAACCGCGCCGAAAATTCAAAGCGTTTGACTTTGTCATCGGGTGTCAGGGCTTGTAGCAATTGTAAACGGTAAGGCTTCTGCTTTAGCCTTTTCCGTAAGATTTTCCAAACCGTTGGCTGTGGTACGTTTAGCTCCCTGCTAGCTTTATTCGTCGATTTCCGCGGGCTACGCGTGTAACTTGCCCGCACGCGTTCAACCGTTTCTTCGCTCACTGCAGGCCGACCCGTTGATTTCCCCTTACAGAGGCATCCAGAAGCTTTAAACTGCGCGTACCATCGCCGAATGGAGTTAACAGTTGGTGGATCTTTGTTGAACTTCGTCCTGAAGTGTCGTTGCACTGTTGTGACTGACTGATGTGAGTGCATTTCAAGCACGACATACGCTTTCTCGGCTCCTGTCGCTATTTTGTCTCACTGCGCTCTCGAGCGCTCTGGCGGCAGAAACCTGAAGTGCGGCTTCAGCCGAACAAAACTTTATGAGTTTTTGTGGTGTCACCGCCAGACACCACACTTGCTAGGTGGTAGCCTTTTAAATCGGCCGCGGTCCGCTAGTATACGACGGACCCGCGTGTCGCCACTATCAGTGATTGTAGACCGAGCGCCGCCACACGGCAGGTCTAGAGAGACTTACTAGCACTCGCCCCAGTTGTACGGACGACTTAGCTAGCGATGCAACACTGACGAAGCCTCGCTTATTTGCAGAGAAGATAGATAGAATAGCCTTCAGCTAAGTTAATGGCTACGACCTAGCAAGGCGCCATAGCAATTGATAGTTATCGTATGAAGCATGTCTCATCAAGAACGATGTATACAAATGATGGATTAAAGTTAAGTATTCCAGAAGCTACGTACTTTTCTTTATAGCATTCATTACGTATCCTGTTTCAGACCTCACGCCATCCTGCGTGAGCTTATAGCGTGCATTTCGGCCTTCTCTAGCAATATAACAGTTTTTCTACGTATCTGTAGTGTGTCGTGACCATATGTCAATGAATGGAGCTACAGTGAATTTATGACATCGCTTCAATCATTTGTAATAGCCCTGTATTGTGTGCCTAAGGTGATGCTAGTGCGGCATTCTTACGAACGTAGTGAAGCCTTTAATCTAAATACTTTTTAAGTTCAAGTTGTTACCAAGAATCATGTCATCAAACGATACAGCTTTGAGTGCTGGAAAAGACGGACTTTGCTTCCAAACAAAATTATTAATTTTTACGCAGTTCATAATGAAGATAGATAAATCAGCGTATAAACCAGATGTTTTGTTTTCAGTTAGAGCTTTCTACTGCATTCGACATTTTGAACTTCATGTTGCGACCGACAAGCAGTAAACTTTTGACATCTTATGTTCCGGCTATAATATTCAGAATGTCCCTCTAAATAAGGATAAGACGGAAAAGTAAATATTAATAAATTAGTACAAAAAAGTAAAAATAGCATCGAAACGCTGTTCATAAAGCAATTTGTTAAAATCAAAACGACAGGTCTATCCTAAGATGGCTGTTCACGTTTACAGCTAAAAGTATGTAAACATCCGTAAAGTCGAAATGTTCAAAGGTGTGTATAGTGCTTTTCATTGCCGCATCTTCAAAGTTCGAAGAAGAGTTTAATTTGGTTACTGTTCAACGAAGTATGAACTTCAGAATCAGTAAACAGTGCTCTAAAATGACGCAGGATTATCAGTTACCACTACGATAAACAGCAAATATCCCATGTACAGCATAACCTAATGTAATTTTAAACGTGAACTGCTGTCTCAGACGCTGTCTTTGTTTTCAGTAAATAGCTTCATTGACCGTGGCTGTTGCTGTGTTCAGTTTTCCTCTCAAAATTAATCCGTACTTTTACAAAGGCACGGTCCCACCATGTAAAGGCCGGTCACTGTGGCCGAGCGGTTACAGGCGCTTCAGTCTGGAACCGCGCTTCTACTACGGTCGCAGGTTCGAATCCTGCCTCGGACATGGATGTGTATGATGTTCTTAGGTTAGTTAGGATTAAGTAGTTCTAAGTCTATGGGACTGATAACCTCAGCTGTTAAGTCCCATAGTGCTTAGAGCCATTTGAAACACCACGTCAAGTTTAGACGAAACAGCATCATGACGGAAAAGCGAATCGGCTCCTTCGCCTACCAAGTCTCGATCTTCACACACAAAGAAGAAGTCTCATATTTTGCAATTCTACTGGTTAAAACGCCTGAAAACTTAAGATGTTAACAAATCGAGGTAACAGCGCAATAGCAAATAATATTTCCACGCTTCTAATCGAAGTGAAAATAAGGCAAAACTCCTCACGAAAGAATAAAACTTTTTGATAGCAAAAATGATTAAAAAGTAACGGAAATGATCGCATCCTGGAGAGTAGAGAGTTGATGCCTGGCGCTGTTTACAGGTGTGTTTTAGAGCGCCCAGAGTTCCGCTCGCAGAACCTGACATTGCCCACCGAACTTGGGGGCACCGCGGAATCCGCCGCGCAATGGCAGTTCTGCTTTAAGCGAACGGCCGCGCAAATATCGCGGCCGGCCTGCAAACGCTGACAGCGGATTCGGAGAATCGTTAGCGTGTCTCCTCAGTTAAAACACGAGAACAAGCGTTTCGTCTCGCTCACTCAACTCTTATCTGGCACTCTCAAAGGAAAACAATATTTCGTATTTCTCTAGGCGACTTTCTCACACACGCACAAGATACCTGCAAATACACTTCTACATCAACATTACATTTATCAGGACAAAGCAGAGGTCTAACAAGAGATAACTTTAAGAAATCTACATTAGATACGTATATTCCGTCACAAGTATTAAACCAAACTGTTGAACATTCACAGTAAAACGGAAACAACCTAACAATTATAACACACATCCTAGTAATGAACACTCAGATCTGAAAAAATACTGCTGTATGTGAGCCTTTCGGCTGGCAAAGAAACGAAAAGATAACACTGAGAGACAAAGGTGAAGGTTGGTTGCATTTTACGGTTGTTGACCTGCCCCATAGTGTTTGCTCTTTGGTTCTGTCAATGTTTTTCAACGCTGTCGAAATTGTTTCTACACGTAAGAAAGACCGTGACCATTCCACAGTTTATCACTACCTCGTGAACACTGTGGAACTGCGGCAAACTGTGCATTGAGAATTTCTGTTAGATGTACCCTCCGACTTTTGGCTCTCTATCACGAATTACAGCCAACGGCCTTGTCAAGTTGGCTACACCAGTTCTTGGCCGATCACCGAAGTTCAGCAACGTCGGGGTTGGGTTAGCATTTGGATGGTTGACCGCCTAGGAACACCGCGTACCGTTGGCTCAGGGGCGTCCTAGTCGCCGAGGTGGCGTCCAACTCGAAAGGTTTGCACCAGACCACTGAGCCATGCGACATTATTACTATCAAGCAAGTTCCTTGTTTTTAGAAGCACCTACCATTTCATAAGTTTACCAGTCGTACAAAGTTTCAGATAATATTATTCAACATCAGAGGTTCTACATGTGATGGGTTATCAACAGTTCCCGCCAGTTGTTAAAGAACTGAAATCGACATATTAAAAATGCATATACTGTAAAACGGCGTATATCGCGCATATTTGTTGTGACTAACCACGGATAATCATTTCAGAAATGTAAGTATGGTATTTATTTTGTCCGAAAGTCAAGAATTCTTACTCACCGCCTCTGCTATTTACAATTTCTCTATTTAGATTTGCAGCTAACAGCTAACAATCACTTCCAAACACCGTAACTGGTATCGAAACAAAATACGTAAATCCGTAACAGCAGCTGTAGTGTGTATTTGAAAAATTACTTTTCGTGCTTTAGGAGTAATCAGAATGAAATGCTATCCATTGTTCACATAGCATTTGTTCACAAATAATACAAAGTTCAGCAAGCTCCGAAAGGCCGAAGTTATTGCGTAATTTAAGGTGTCCCATCCAACACCGACACCTATTATATTCAATAAAGAATATCGAAACAAAGTTTTCTGGAAGCGATAGACTACGAAAGGGCAAGGCATTTTCTGCACTTGCGTGACTCGTTTGCCTACTGTATTATTGTTGCAAAGAAACTTTTTTAAAATTGAACCAAATACTACCATAACAACAGCTTTTAAATTGAACCAAAGACTACCATAGCAACAGCCCACAACTAGTGTAATGGGAAGTACAATCACATAAAAAACATCAATGGTCAAACGAAAATTTAGCAAAGAAAGCTACTTGCCTGCTACAGCTTTACCTTTCTTACTTCTATTGTGTTGTAACACAACACAAGTGGGGTGTATAGTGCTCGCTGAGTCGGGATTCGCCGAGCTCGTGTTTACCGCATATTTTCATAAACGTTCCGAATAGTTTATGGAAAAACATCTGTGCACCCCGAGATGTGTTTTAAGCTCGCAACGTAAAACACGCCACAATATACTGATTAGTATCGTAATTATAATCTGTGCGGCCATCTTGCAATCTTTGTGCTTCGCGTTCGCACGTGAATCCCTAAAAGTAGTGCCCCTCCGTAGAACAAGTTTCCGTTCCTCCTATAAGAGACAATAATGTTCAATTCCCAACAATCGACAGGAAACATTACATACTGTTATCAGAAATCCGAACACCCGTAGTGCCGTGGTCAGCGATAACGGAGGCAGACTTTAAAATATCTGTGGATCGATAGGATTTGTTCGACAAAAGAACGAGAGGGCTTGGTACACGTATTCCGATAGATGGAGTGCACCAAGGCCCTGAGATACAGAATTAAGTTCTCCCGAGAGTTAGCCTCTCACTTATCTATAATCTTTATAAGAACAGATGTACACAGCAACAGAATGCAGTCATCATATTTATGTGGACAAATGCAACGAATGTTCATAACAAAGACGAAGAACTCCATAACACTATAGAACAAGACTGGTGAACACTCGGAACACATAACATCCTTTAAATTACGGGTATTACTAACAGGTTATATAAAGTGGCACTAACATGTTTGAAATCTGTAGGAGAGAAGGAGAATGGAAGTCATATTAGTTGGAAGCGTTCTGAAAAAATGCCTCTACGTGTAACGGACTTCGTATATGGGACGAGCGCGACCAGTTCTGCTCTAGCATTTGGAAGTCCTAATCAAGCAGGCACGACAGCAAAGACCAAACGAATTCAGAGAGGTGCTGTTTAGATCGTAACAGGTCAGTATATCCCATACGGAAATTAACAGAAACGCTCGGCGAACATAAAAAGGGGTTCCTAGGAGGAAATGTTCTCGCGAAACCCTGTTGGCTAAATTTAGGGAACAAGTATTCGACGAAGACTGCAACGATTCTACTGCCATCATAGTAAATCTCGCGTAAGCAGAATGAGAGTAAAATACAGAAAGGTTAAGGCGCCTAATGAGACATAAACAGTCATTCGTACTTCGCTGAATAGAAGAGAAAAACGGTAAGAATGGTGCTAAAGTACCCTCCGTCACTCAGTGCGTGGTGGCTTACTGGGTGTATGTATAAACATAACTAAACCACACCTACGTATCTCGAAGAAACAGTTAAAATATACGCGAAAAGAGGAAGCTTACCCAACTAGGCGACTAAACCTAAACGTCGGAGACTAACTGCATCACGTGCCACCTAACTTCATATTTTACTTCGGGGAAATTCCGCTTGTGGTAGCGGCGCTAACAGTCGACGCGGAACCGGGTTCGATTCCCTGTGACTACATTGGATTTGGAATGATATTCTTTTAAGCCTCGTGAGACCAAATGAGAAGCTTTTGTGTAAACAATCAGGGAAAAAGAAGCGTCGCCCAGTGGGATCAAAGCAAAAGCTTCCATCCTCGGAACAGCAGAAAACATATATGTTCTGAAAATAGTAGTCGAATCTGAATCACATTATAATTTGGCGAAATAATTGCTGCATTAACCATTATGCTGCCTGATCCAGCGTCTTTGCTATAGACCAACGTACAATTTAGCACTAATCAACAGCATAATGCAGTACATTTACCATTTCTTATAATCATTCTTGCTTAGCGAATCAAACAAAAAATATTACTACGTCAGAGGAACCCTTACTAGACACTGACGACCGGGTAACACAACGCAGTACGCAAGGCGATTCACCCCGCAAGGAGAACGACATAATTGTAGCGCTGTGTTTCCAACCCGTCCTGCACCACAGCAACAACATTTCAACTCTATGGTTGGATAAAACCCTGTAAATGAAATAATTTATGTTTCCAAATTCAAGTATTCCCTTTCATTTGATCTCAATCACGTTAAAACTGAACGGATCGGATAGAACACTTCGACGTCTGTACTACGATTAAGAGGAAACACATGTGGTTCTGCTCCCTATTTGACGATTGTAACAGATTTTCAGATTTCTTTCCTACATCTGTGGCTAATCTCTTAAGATCACTGTAAAATACTTCGAAGATGACCTTTTCAATATGATTTATGCACGCATCCAAATGGAATGTAGCGAGAAAAAATGCTTACAGCATCCGTATCACGGTATGCTGATACCACTCTACCGGCAAACCCTCAATTCTTTGAAGAATCGAACTTCCATACGCGAAAAAGTTTCAAATGTCTGATTTACAAATGAGTTTATCTTTTAAATATCTGACGTCAAGCATTTAAACCAGGAGATTTAGAAAATATTTAAAATAGGCTTCAAGTTTGTTGGAAATCGTTATGTGCTCTCATTATGAAACACTGGATGGATGTACAGTAGTATGGGTAACTGCGCTCCGTTTTAAGCAAAATCTAGTTTTTCATGTATCTCAGTGTTAATGACTTCATATCTCCTGAGTTGTTGTGCACTCATACAGGTCTAATTTTGGTACATGTGGATATTGTCTGCGGACTGTGTTGCGCATAAAGTTAGGAGTAAAGAAGTAATAAACTACAATGTCGAGTTTGATGCTGAAGTTTGACTGCATGAACAGTGAAGATGCAGTAGGCGATGCACGTTTTATCTTTTATCATTTTGTTGGGGTATCAACAAGAAAAAGTTTCTGCTTTTACCATTTTGTGGGTGCGACAAAAAGTTTCGTAAAAGTTTGAAAAATATCTGTAAAGTTTGCTGGAATTCGCTAAGTGGTCTCATTCTCCAATACTGGATGAATTAAGTCGGGGTACTTGCGCGCCGTCAATTACGCTGCCTGAAGACAAAGATATAGTTTATAACTGTGACACTAGTCATTATTGCGATAAACTTTTAAGATAAAATTATACCTCTTAATGAGTAGACGATGCCACCATCATATTTTTTTTTAAATTCGGTCTGTAATTTACGCGAAATACTGAACATCAACATTTTTGTTGTCCTTGGAACCCGTGAAACAGGAAACCTGCGACTAGTACCGTGTTAGTCGCTTCGTTATATTGAACTTTTATCTGCGCTTTCTCGGGGCGATATTAGGAACAGTATTTGCAGATTTTTCACTGAGCAATAATTCCTGGAATTTCACGAATGCTTTCTCGAGACAGGCTGGCTGCGGATGAGCTTGTCACGTCTGTCAAACAGGTATCTGAGCGTCGATCCTTATCTTCTTTCAATTTTTTTATACTGAGAGCAGAGATTATTCACTTACTAGTTTTCCACTCAGCTGGTTTCTTGCTTTTTTCTGTGGACTTTGAAGGAACTACAGCTTACCTTCAGGTAATTTAGAACATTGATCAAGTGGTATACCAGCTCAAGTGTATCCTGTTAATGTACCCCAGCACCCTTTAGTATGGTGACTGCAAGACAGTCCAATAGTTATTACAGCAGAGAATAACATTCGTTCTCCATACCCAAAGTATCTCGTAGATGACGTCCGCAAATTCCATTACCGCGAAATCCCCATTTTTCAAAAAAAAATGGTTCAAATGGCTCTGTGCCCTATGGGACTTAACATTTGAGGTCATCAGTCCCCTAGAACTTAGAACTAGTTAAATCTAACTAACCTAAGGACATCACACACATCCATGCCAGAGGCAGGATTCGAACCTGCGACCGTAGCGATCGCGCGGTTCCAGACTGAAGCGCCTATAACCGCTCGGCCACCACCGCCGGCCCCATTTTTCAATGTAGGTGTGAATGAGCGTTGATGACTGCGGTTTTCAGCGTACTAAACAACTAAATGAACTTTCAAAATAACTATGGTAATGACGCAAATCACTTGTAATAATCTTTGGAGCGAGCTCGACGGGGAAGTATGGAGGAATCCCAAGGACAATACCGCGACGCACAGTAGGGACAGACTGTTATTCACATACAGTCAGTCGCAAAAGTATTCAGACAGCACGTAACGGCGCACAATTTTGCAGTTTGCCGCATGAACAAATACAGAAATTGCACTTTGTAATGTATCTGGGACTCTGGGTACGATGTTGCAACGTGAAACACGCGTCAAATACGAAGAATTGTTGTTGGACATGTGTCTGTTACGTAATATTTCCTAAAAACGGCATGGGAAGGTGCTACAAAAGTATTCGGACAAAGGCGGACAACGTGAGAGAATAGTTCATTCCGAGACGCACAGAGGGTGAAGCGACTGCAGTGTGTCCGACATTTCCGCGAGACCATAGCGATGGTTAGTAAACACGTATCGCGAACCTGTGCTGGTCGACGATGGGACGCAGAGGGAAGTGTTCTACGTTCGAGCAAAGGCAACTTGTCGTTTATCATCACGCGAAGGGGAAAACCTGCAGGGAAATTACCGCAATAGTGAACATGAAGAAAAGTACAGTTCACGATATTATTAAACGGTTCGAGAAAGAAGACCGACTGGAATTCCGTTGCAGTACAGGACGACCACGAACATTTTCACAGAGAGATGAACGTGTGATTGTGCGAAAGGTACAACAGAATCCGAAAATATCTGCCACACGAATTGCAAGTGAGTGGGAGGGAGACCTTGGTATAAAAGTTCATCCCGACACCGTGCGGAGAGTTCTACGACGATCGCAATACCATGGTCGAGTGGCACGGCGAAAGCCATTCATAAATGCAGTGAACCAGAAGGAACGTATGCAGTTTGCGAGGGAATACGCCGAATACGATCAGGCTTGGTGGAATCGGGTGATATTTTGCGACGAATGTAAATTTACATTATGGCAAAGCGACGGAAAGGCAAACGTGTGGCGAAAGACCAATGAAGAGCTGAACCCCAGGAACCTCAAACCAACAGTAAAGTTTGGAGGTGGGAGCATCATGGTGTGGGGATGCATGTCCGGCAATGGTGTGGGTGATTTAGTGTTCATTGATGATACGATGAACAAGGAAGCGTATTTGAATATAGTGCGAGAACATTTGAAGCAGAGTGCACGACATCTAGGTATTGCGACAACTTTCATTTTTATCAGGATAATGATCCCAAGCATACTGCGCATATTGTACAAATGTGGTTGCTCTTCAATTGCCCGAAAGTATTGCACCCCCCTCCCCAATCACCAGACCTTACCCCAATCGAACATTTGTGGGATAAATTGAAACGGACCCTCCGCGCGGACAACATCTATACGAAGGAGACCTTGAAAGAGAAACTGCGCCAAGAATGGGCAAATGTAGGCCCAGATTTCACGAAAAAACTCGTGGAAAGTATGCCTAGTAGATCGGAGGAGGTATTGAAAATGAAAGGTGGACCCACAAGGTATTGACATTTTCGTCGTACAACTTATGAACATTTATTGGACAGTGTCCGAATACTTTTGTAGCAGCAGGGTGTGCACGATGTTTCATTTTTGTTGTTAATTTTTCTGTTATTTATGTTTTGAAAATGAAATAATACAATAATTCTTTTGTAATTAATGTTGTTACGCATATATATTGCTAATAAATATGTTTGGGTTTCATAGTGTTTCTCGAGTACTCATTGTGAAACTTCCCACTGTCCGAATACTTTTGCGAATGAGTGTATATTTGTCATTATCGCCTAGTGCAGTTAGTGCGGCGTGGCACATTCGCAATGGGCTGTCGTTCGGCACGTGCCGGCAGCCGCCAGGAGGCGACCTCGCGCAGAGGCGAGCGAAGCCCGGCACGGCGCGGGTTATTTTGACCCGCCGCGAGCGTACTTGCGTTGCCATGGCGACCACGAGCACAGCAGATCCCCCTCCTCCGTGCCGCATCCGACCGCCCTGCCCCATCCCACGACCGCTACCCACTCACCCCGGTCCCTTTCCCCACCCCCGGCGCCGGCGGTGGCTCCGCTGCTCTCAAACCGGCCGCGCGGCGGCGAGCGTTCGCCAACGCTGGCGAGCGCGCGATGCCGACGCCACCGCCGACGCCGCTGCTGCAGCAGCCCGGGAAACAACGGGCGGACGGAAGAGGGACAGAGAAAGAGAGAGGAGAACGGCGAGGCGCAGAGGGAGCGCCGAGAACTGAACTAGGCTGCGGTGCGCTGTGCCGGCGAACGGCGTGCGCAGAGGAGCACACAAATATAGGCGGCCGCACTCGCTCCAGCGCCGGCTCCGGCGTCATAACGCGAGTACGGCGGCGGCGGCCACAGCGACGCGCACGAGTGCGAGCGGCGAGCGTGTGCACGCGCGCGCGAGCTCGTGGGCGTGCCCGCCACCGTGTATATAAATTACTGCGGCTGCTGACCACTACATATCGAAGCAAAATCATCCGCGACATCGCACCTGACTTTTTTATTTTTGGTACAAGCACTGTCGATCTCCCATCAGTCAAGCCTACGACAAATTACCGCTAGCTTCCCTCACTAATAGATCGAATTGGTAACAAGAGAAATGTGTGCGCATAATCTTGCATAATATGACCGTCTAACTCGGTGATGGATTGAAAACTCGGAGAAATGCTCTCTCCTCTGCATTAAAAAGTGGAATTCCTTTTACACTCTTCCTATTATCGGCTTTGTTTGTCAAATTACCCCAAAGTTATTTTCGCTGTCCTGTAGGCTGAATCATCCCGAAGACATATTAAAAAACTAAAAACCCGCCTCGATTGCGAAAACAGCACCTAGTGTTACGTGTTCAACCCAGGTTTCGGCGTAGATAACAACACCTTCTTCAGAAAAACTATAAAACCCACAAGTGCCTAAGAAGACCTTTGTCAATGATTAAAAGAACACCACAGCTATACATTAATAAATGAAAAAGCTGGAGTGACCGAGTGGTTCTAGGCGCTACAGTCTGGAACCGCGCGACCGCTACGGTCGCAGGTTCGAATCCAGCCTCGGGCATGGATGTGTGTGATGTCCTTAGGTTAGTTAGGTTTAAGTAGTTCTAAGCTCTAGGGGGCTGACGACCTCAGAAATGGCAAAATGGTTAAAATGGCTCTGAGCACTATGCGACTTAACTTCTGAGGTCATTAGTCGCCTAGAACTTAGAACTAATTAAACCTAACTCACCTAAGGACACCACCCACATCCATGCCCGAGGCAGGATTCGAACCTGCGACCGGATCGGTCGCTCGGCTCCAGACTAGCGCCTAGAGCCGGACGGCTACTCCGGCCGGCTGACCTCATCAGTTAAGTCCTATAGTGCTCAGAGCCATTTTTTGAATAAACGAAAAAGAAAAGGAAACACAAACAGTACGTATGTACAAAGTCAAAACCACTACTTAATGATGTACGCTCCACCTCACCCCGGCCCATGTTCGATGGGCCATGACCCGCTATAAACTCTGCGATGTTGAAGGTTCTTCCATTCCGAAGACCATTTTTTTTCGATTTCTCCGCCTTTTTCCTGTTACCACTTTTCTACAACTTCCCTCTATTTTGTGCTACAAATAGCAAAACTTGCGACACAAGTCTCGCAAGTAAGGATCACAATAAATGCAGACTGAAAAATTTAAGGAATTTCTACACACTGTCCCTGCACTGTTGACTCACCGTTTCCCCACTAGTACAGGCTTAGTACAAATGATTGAAGCGATTTCACAGCTCTACAATAACTTTATTATTTGAGATATTTTCACAATGCTTTGCACACACATACAAAAACTCAAAGTTTTTTTAGGCATTCACAAATGTTCGATATGTGCCCCTTTAGTGATTCGGCAGACATCAAGCCGATAATCAAGTTCCTCCCACACTCGGCGCAGCATGTCCCCATCAATGAGTTCGAAAGCATCGTTGATGCGAGCTCGCAGTTCTGAGGAGGTTTAAACACTGAATCTTTCACATAACCCCACATAAAGAAATCGCATGGGGTTAAGTCGGGAGAGCGTGGAGGCCATGACATGAATTGCTGATCATGATCTCCACCACGACCGATCCATCGGTTTTCCAATCTCCTGTTTAAGAAATGCCGAACATCATGATGGAAGTGCGGTGGAGCACCATCCTGTTGAAAGAGGAAGTCGGCGCTGTCGGTCTCCAGTTGTGGCATGAGCCAATTTTCCAGCATGTCCAGATACACGTGTCCTGTAACGTTTTTTTCGCAGAAGAAAAAGGGGCCGTAAACTTTAAACCGTGAGATTGCACAAAACACGTTAACTTTTGGTGAATTGCGAATTGCGAATTTTCTGCACGAATGCGTGAGGATTCTCTACCGCCCAGATTCGCACATTGTGTTTGTTCACTTCACCATTAAGAAAAAATGTTGCTTCATCACTGAAAACAAGTTTCGTACTGAACGCATCCTCTTCCACGAGCTGTTGCAACCGCGCCGAAAATTCAAAGCGTTTGACTTTGTCATCGGGTGTCAGGGCTTGTAGCAATTGTAAACGGTAAGGCTTCTGCTTTAGCCATTTCCGTAAGATTTTCCAAACCGTCGGCTGTGGTACGTTTAGCTCCCTGCTAGCTTTATTCGTCGACTTCCGCGGGCTACGCGTGAAACTTGCCCGCACGCGTTCAACCGTTTCTTCGCTCACTGCAGGCCGACCCGTTGATTTCCCCTTACAGAGGCATCCAGAAGCTTTAAACTGCGCATACCATCGCCGAATGGAGTTAGAAGTTAGTGGATCTTTGTTGAACTTCGTCCTGAAGTGTCGTTGCACTGTTATGACTGACTGATGTGAGTGCATTTCAAGCACGACATACGCTTTCTCGGCTCCTGTCGCCATTTTGTCTCACTGCGCTCTCGAGCGCTCTGGCGGCAGAAACCTTAAGTGCGGCTTTAGCCAACAAAACTTTGAGTTTTTCTACGTATCTGTAGTGTGTCGTGACCATATGTCAATGAATGGAGCTATAGTGAATTTATGAAATCGCTTCAATCATTTGTAATAGCCCTTGGACGTCGCGTCATTTAAATGGCCTCGACAACTGCGTACAAATGCTCATACTTGATGTATTGCCGGCCGCGGTGGTCTAGTGGTTCTAGGCGCGCAGTCCGGAACCGCGGGACTGCTACGGTCGCAGGTCCGAATCCTGCCTCGGGCATGGATGTGTGTGATGTCCTTAGGTTAGTTAGGTTTAATTAGTTCTACGTTCTAGGCGACTGATGACCTCAGAAGTTAAGTGGCATAGTGCTCAGAGCCATTTGAACCATTTGAACTTGATGTATTTTTACTCCCTAATTTCTTGTAATACCTACAAAAAAACTATATGCCTACATTCGTCTCATACAGATCTACTACTCAAGCGCAAAAAATACCGTAGTTTCTCTTAATAAAGGAAGTCCATCACCGTACTTCGCTGATAGAGTAAACTATGTGCCAAACCGGGACCCGGACCAGGAACATTTCCACACGCGAGCAGAGCTCTTACTGACTGAAACAACTAGGTACGACGCCCGACCCACCGTCACAGCTACATTTCTGCAGGCCCCTCCCCTTCTTTCGCAAGTGCTAGTCCCTCAATATATACATGACACCTCTGTCATGTCTGGAAAGTAAGGGAGAGGTACTGGCGGAAGTAAAGCTGAGAGGACAGGTCATGAATCGTACCTAGATAACTCAATGGCAAGGTTCCAGGTTGAAGTCCTGGTCCGACATACAGGCAAGACGTTTCAACGAAACGTACTCCATTGCAGAGCGAAAGATTCAGTCGCAATGCTCTTTGTTTCATGAAGGCCGAGTTACCATTTGTGTAGGTGAAAAACGATCACACACATCTTTAACGAGTCAAAAGTATTCTATGATGAAAAAGTTAAACGTCTCACTCTCAATATTTTTACGTGAGCCTTATCTATCACTTCTCGTGAAATTCGGTTAATTTATTCAATAAAGACACCGCAGTCGCTCTAGTCATCTCCCCGAAATTCTCATTAAACGAAAGCGATCCTTAACCCTGAGTTTGAGCACCATAATGATTTACAAGGCACAGCGCCGAAGAAGGCAGACTATCAGGTCACTAAAATATGGTGACCCGTATGTAATGCGGAACTGACCACTACATACCACGAGAGACGGGCCAGCCGGACACTGTGGGCACGTGACGCGGTAACGAAAGTATATAAGCAGAACAGACACGGATAGGGGATCACACTAGCGAAGATACGGGCTGCAAATGCGGAAATCCACTGAAATAAGCGATGTTGACACAAGGCAGATCATTATTACGCAGGGCCTGTGAACGAGTATCTCGAAAACGGCGAAGTTGGTCGAATGATCATGTGCTACAGTCGTGAGCATCTACTGAAAGAGGTAGGGCAGTGAAACAATCATTAGGTGCTGAATGGTTGGACGTCCACGATTCTTTACAAAACGCGGGGTTTAGGGGCTTCTATGGTCTGTAAAGTAGGCATCTCTGCCGAAAGAGCACAATGCTGGCGTCAGCTCAAGTGTTCGCAGCGCTCCGTTCATCGTAGATCGTTGAAGATGGAGCTCCGCAGCAGACCACCCTTACGTGTTCACATGTTGACCCAACGACATCGTCAATTACGATTGCAGTGGGCACGGGACCATAGGGATTCAACAGTCGATCAATAGAAATGTGTCGGCTCTTCGAGTGAATCACATTTTTGCTAGACTAGGTCGAGGGTCGTCTCCACAAACGCCGTCATCGATGTGAAACGGCAGCTCGAAACGTGCAGCGCGTCACGGACGCAGGCTGGTGGGAACAGTATGCTATGGGGACATTCTCCTGCGACTGCATGGGACCTTTGGTAGTAATCGAAGGCGCGCTGACAGCTGCGAACCAACTGTATCCCTTCAGGCTTGATGTTTTCCCCGACGGCGATGTCATCTTTCAGCTATATATTTATCCATGTCTCGGAGCCAGAACCATGCTGCAGTGGTTTGAGAAGCATTACAGTGAACTCAATTTGAGCGTTATAGTAAGCTCACGTTGATGTCTCGGCGGCCAAATTCGCCTGATGTAAGATCTATGGAACCCATCTGACTCGTTATCGGATGGCATCACCGCATACGCATATCAGCGGCTCGTTATTTAGGCGAATTACATGACCTGTGCGTAGACATCGCATGCCACATGCTTTCACAAACCTACCAACAAACTGTCGGATCCCCGACACGCAGACTCAATTATGTATTTCGTTGGAAATATAGGAAAACAAGCTATTAAGTTGGTGGTCACAATGTTTTGGCTCATCAGTTCAAATGGCTCTGAGCACTATGGGTCTTAACGTCTGTCATCAATCCCCTAGAACTTTGAACTACTTAAACTTAACTAACCTAAAGACATCACACATATCCATGCCCGAGGCACGATTCGAACCTGCGACGGTAGCAGCAGCGCGATTCCAGACTGAAGCCCCTAGAACCGCTCGGTCACAGCGGACCGCGGCTCATCAGTGACTATAGGTAATGACTTTGCATGATTCAATTGCCTGGTCAAGTATTTCTACTGGATGTCACTTCGGTGACTTGCGTGTCCCTGACCTACCCCAGTCACTCAACCGGGAAAAGGCAACTTAGTGTTCCATGTGGAATCCGAACCACGGGTGTTTGGTGGTTCCTCGCATCGTTAAGAGGCTAGGTTAAAACGAAGATTGAAAAATCCGTAGTGCGACAGGCATTCGATCCCGCGACCTCTCGGTTTCTAGAGGCGTACTTTACCAGTAGACCACCAGACCCGACAGTATACAGATGGTTCATCTATACGTTTCGGTGAGTGAGTTTGCGAGTATGAAAATACGTGACATATGTGTCCGTATCTTTTGACTTTAATGATTAACACCGCCAATGAACCGAAGACCTTAATATTTGTCATAAATTTCAAATTGATATCTCGACCCGTCCCTCAGGGTCTTAACAGTCGGACAATAAAGTGAACCTACAAAGGTTCCGTTTTTACCTACTGAAATACGGAAGCTATGATGACGAAATCTGCGAAATATGCATTTACACGCCAAATGGCAAAAGCATGCTCGCATCATGAATTTGCATGGAAATCCGGGCTTTAATGATGATTTATGAGGAGGCTTCAAGAGGATTATAAAAGAAGAGTACTGTTTCGCCCGAGCACGCGTTAAAAATACTTGCAACAGGAAAATGAGATATCTTTATTCTAACTGTTGTCGCCACGTTAACCGCGCCAGCGCTTCGTAGACATTAAGATAGAACATTTCAGACATCCAGTTATATGGAAGATTTATTAGTGTCTTAGAGTATAAAACTCGTGTGTACTTTAAGCAGAATTGTTTAGTCGTCATTAACCCAAGACATGGTCGACATAAACAGGGTCCATATCATATTATCCTTTATTTCCGAGAGTCACATCATAAATGAAGGAATATAGAAAAAGAAGATGTTTTTCAAGGCGTGTAGTGACATTTCCGCTTGAATTTAAAGTTCACTTTCTGTTAACTAATCAAAGGTATTACTTGTGAACTACAATTATCGTAAGTAATTTTTTGAATCTACTGAAAAAAACTGAATCTGGCAAATCATACCGAATTTTACCTTTTTCTCAACTACACTGATTACTTTATGTGTTGTGGTAAATTTATATATCGATGTCTTGTCTGCAGTATTTAATGGTTACCGTGGTACTTTGTTGCTATTTCGACGTCAAACATTTCATTGTTTCATTCCAAAGAGCGAGATATAAGTATTTGGAAGACTTGTTAATAAAAATCAGTAAGAGTAGAGATCACCGCGAGTTTACGCTGCGTAATTATTATCGTTTCGCGTAATGTGATAACTCAGTCAGATTTAATTTTTCTGTAGGTTCTTCAAGTAACTCAAAAGTTTTGAATTTATGCTTGGATTTGACTGACTAATTTTGTGATCACTTGCCTATACAAATTAGCTCCCGCGTGAATAATGACCATTGTCGGCCATAAGCGTATTACTAACCTTCAGGGTAAGCTTAAATTCAATCGTCTCCAACTGATTCCAGGAAGACATTTCCGATTTAGGAATGGCGACCGTCTTACTCTTTTATAAAATGGTTCAAATGGCTCTGAGTACTATGGGACTTAACATCTGTGGTCATCAGTCCCCTAGAACTTTGAACTAGTTAAACCTAACCAACCTAAGGACATCACACACATCCATGCCCGATGCAGGATTCGAAACTGCGACCGTAGCAGTCGCGCGGTTCCGGACTGAGCGCCTAGAACCGCTAGACCACCGCGGCCGGCTTACTCCTTTATATAAGTAAAATTGTACTAAACTTCAGCTCCTTTCATTAGCGACAAAGTCGACTAACTATGCAAAAGTCATCTTAATAATTACGTATGTGTGCACTAATTCGTTATTAGGGCAGTACATTCACTACTCTTATTAACGATTAGCGATTAGTTGCACACTTTTACGATAACTTATGTACACGTTATCACGGACAATAACATCGTATAACGGAGGTTGTGGGTGGTGATACCATGACTTCTCGAAACAAAATTAACAACGTTGGTGGATCTTGACCTTAACGAAGATTTGAAATGATATTATATGACGTGAAAATAGTACCAAAACAATAAACTTAAGCAGACTAGGCATACACTCTTAGGGAAACACAGTAATCATCTCTGAAGCGTTTTATTATTTATTTTTATTACGTATTCCAGCCTCGGATTACTCAAATTATATCATTAATGATATCACGTTTTAGCATCTTAAGATGAAATGAACAGACTCTGGGAGACGCTCATAACGCAAACGTATCTGTGCTGTGACTGTTGCAGTATCGCCTCACGTCTTTTGTTTAGCTGACGAGTTACCATGCAACGTGTTCAGCTCATTTGCAAATAAGTCGAAACCGGTAATTGTAACATTTGAGTGACCTGAGGTTAAATACATAATAAAACAACAATAAACGCCAAATACAGATTAAGATTTGTATATCGGCTTTCCAACAAATCGCGTAACGCCCTGTATAGTTATTGTACTTGCTGAGTTTCTCTACTGACTGTCAACGACAGCCAACTTAATGTCATCGTGAGGGTATAGCTCGGAGAAAACTGAAAGTATCCCGGCATTGGCGTTCTATCAGCCCAGCTGCACCTTCACTCACAGTCTTAAGGTATGTAGGTCAGGTCACGTCACTAGGCGATTGCGTAAACAAGTGATATGGAATTTTACGGCCCACGTGATACGCACGTGTTAAGAGCAGTACGAAAAAAAAAAACACCGTGTCCCAGAATAGTAGATGTTTGCACTGCACCGAACGCAGAACAGCTTCGAAAAATACAAACAGTTATGCCACTGTAGTGCTGACATTATGTCATTAAAGGAAAGTGCCCCCTATCAAGTCGAGAGTGAGTTCACTCTACTGCCTTGTTCAGCGCATCATTCAATACCTGTCACAGGGTTCCTTTAGGTCAATTATTACTGTTATCCCTATTGACATCATATACTGGTAATCTGTCCCTCCCCCTCCCAGACACACGCATACACCAAGGTTTAGCACCTAATTAAATAATTTCCTGAAAAATTAGCATGCCTACTTTTAAAGTGATCAAAATTATTGTTAACATTCAAACAAAGAACTTCACGACATTGCACACATTCTATTGCTAAACCAAGTGATAATGAGTCAATGATACGGCTTATTTACAACGTAGCATTTTTATGTTCAGATTCGCGTCGACCAACGGATACTGGAAATCATGTTCCGACTTCACACGGTTCCTCGTTTTTTGTACATGAATAAGCACTGAACACCTGAAAGTTTCGTTGAAGGGAATTGGTATTATTCAGGCTTCTTCCGACAAAAATCGGTAGTCGTCACCAACATTTCGTCAAAATTGTTGCCGGTTCTGTATTATGAGAGCCATTCAAAAACGGAGACATGGTTGATGGAAATTATCGACAGAAAAACAAACAAATAGATTACGAAACAAATTAAGAGTGGAAGATGTAATTAACACTTTAATCAAAATTAAATGGAAGTGGGCGTGAAATGTACTCAGGCGAATGGACAGTAGATGGACCACGGAATCCCTTTGTTGGATTCAGAGAGAGCAGAGCGAGATAACGGCCTAAAGGAAAGTGGGTAGGTGACATTAGAAAATGTTTACTAGCAACGTGGATTTCGCTGGGCACTCCTGAAGTTACTTTTATATATGTTGATGGCTCTTATTCCAAGATAATCTGCGTCCTCCTCACAAAGATTCATTCAATTCAGTGATAAATTTCGTTTGTTAACGCATGCGATCGTACTTTCATTAATAAACGTTGGTGTGGTGTTCAGTCAAATGCTTTTCGGAAATCAAGAAATACTCTTTCTACTCGAGTACCTTGATCTAAGGCTTTCAGGATGTCACGTGGGAAGAGGGCGAGTAGAGTTTCGCATTACCTATATTTTCAGATTCCATGTTGTTAGGGATCCTTTTTGTCATGACTTGGCAGACAATATTAATTGTAACCTCAGTATTTTTGCAAATTATGCAGTTATTTATAATGAAATACTGTCTGAAGAAAGCTGGACAAATATTCAGCCAGATCTTGCAACGATTTCAAAGTGTGGCAAAGATTGGCAACTCACTTTAACTCTACACTTGAAAAAAAAGAAAAAAAACATAGTATCACATGACGACAATGGGAATCAGTCAACTCACACAAACACCTGAGTATGATATGTGTAGGAATATGAAAGGAATGATCATGTAGTTACGCTGTAGATAGTACAGGTAACAGACTTGCATTCATTGGTAGGAAACTGGGAAAATTCAGTCAATCTTCAAAGGAGATTACTGACTAAACACTAATGCCACCTACCCCTAGTGTATTGTTCAAGTATGGTACACATGCCAAATTGGACTAGCAGGGGATACTGAAGTATATAGTACATAAGAGTAGTAGGTATAGCGAGACGTTGGTTCGACACAAGGGAGAGCGCCACGAATATGCTGAAAAACCTAAACTAAAAGATAACTGAGTATCTAAAGCAACTATCCCGAGAAAATCTACTTTAAAAGTTTCAGAAATCATATGAGGAATCTACGAGGGCGTGCTTAAAAGTAATGCCTCTGAATTTTTATTCTGTTCTCAATGTCGGTTGAGGTGTTACACGTCATGCGCATTACTCGGTCCATTACCCGTTGCAACTCGCGCCCACCAGAAGCCTCCCAATTTTACCGAGTAACATGACAGTCTGTGACGTAACTACGTCGGTGCATGAGAAACAGAGTTCTACAATCGCGTTTCCAATCGCAGAAAACGTGTCTCCAATCGAATCGGTGAGTTAGAAAGGGAGTCATGTCCCAGACAGTAAATCTTTCAGGAGGCACAAAAAATGTTTTACTACACAAGCGGGTTTAAGCAAGGTGTTGACATGTAGCAATTGGTCACAGGGTGAAACACTGTACACAAATATACTGTACCCATCGACTATGGTCAGTAATCGAGTTTGAATGTACTGGAGAGACCATTTTCAAATCCGATAATTCTGATGAGGCAACTAGCGTTCTGTTTGCAACGGAAGGATTGTGTTAGGCAGGTTTATATTATTTATTTCATTACAGCAATGAAAGAGTATGTGTGGCGAGTATACAGGTTTATCCATAATGTACCCGAAATACAACCTCAAGCGAAGTACAACAAAGCAGAGAATGGTGGGTATGCTTCATCTTTATCTTGTCCATCCCGCGTTGGCCACTGGCAGATACTGTTATAAACTTATTTCTGATCGTCAGGTATTATTATAGAATTTTCTTTGGATCGCCTAATTTCTTCTTTATTGGGACAGGTGCACTATACCTTGTTTATAGGGGCATTGCCCCGTCTCTAACTAAAATGGTTCAAATGGCTCTGAGCACAATGGGACTTAACATCTTAGGTCATCAGTCCCCTAGAACTTAGAACTACTTAAACCTAACTAACCTAAGGACATCACACACATCCATGCCCGAGGCAGGATTCGAACCTGCGACCGTAGCAGTCCCGCTGTTCCGGACTGCAGCGCCTAGAACCGCAAGACCACCGCGGCCGGCGTCTCTAACTCAACACCCTTCTGACGAGCACTTCTGTCGGTGGGACATCGACCGCTAATAAGCAACGATCCGTACAGATATAAAGATCAATTATCTCCGGTAAACATAATTTGGAAAAAGAGCACACGTGATCCCTTTTTCCAAAGCATCGATTCAATTGAAATTCATAGAAGAATGAAAAATGTGTACTGTCGTGGGTTTATGATGTGCGACGTTGGGTCGTTGGGCTCGAAATGAAGGAAACGATGGTTTGATGATGTTTGGTTTTGTGGGGTGCTCAACTGCGCGGCAATCAGCTCCCGTACAAAGTTCCAATTTTTTCACAGTGCAGTTTTTTTTACATAGTCCAATCGAGCCACTGTCACGAATGATGATGATGAGGAGGATGAAATGATGAGGACAACACAAATATCCAGTCCCCGGGTAGGGAAAATCCCCAACCCGGCCGGGAATCGAACCCGGGACCCCCTGATCCAGAGGCAGCAACGTTAGTCACTAGACCACGAGCTGCGAACGGAAACGGTGGTGCTAACCTCCACGTCTGTGACAGGGCTTGGAGTACGTCTAGAAGTTAAAGAAAACCTTCGAGATTTCAATTTGATAGCGATGGAGCGGTACAAGCACAGGTGAGGCTCCGTCAACAAAGTCAAACATTCTACAGTGTCGGTATTAACAAACTGATGTCTTGTTGGGAGAAACTTGTTCGTTGTCAGGATGACGATGTTAAGAAATAAATATGCAGACATGAAGAATTAAGATGTAGAATATTAACAGAGTTTGTTTTATTTAGAAATCCGTAAGAGTTCTTGCATTAAAAAATTCGGAGGGTTCGTTCTTGCCCTCATAGGAATATACAACAACCGCACATCAATCGATCAAGTACGGCGAAGACAAACTAGTTACAGCACAGAGGCGTTGTTCCCGCGCCCAATACAGGAAAGGGTGTGAAAAGGACCTTGTAAATGATACAACGAAGTACGGTCCGCCGTGCCTCACACAATTATCTTGCAGAAGTAGATGTCTCTGCGTATGGCTGAAAACCACAACGATGGAAAGTCGCGACAAGGCCTTTATCACCATAAACGGCGAACCCCTGATGATGTTGATCTAACAAACGTTAGTCTACCGAAATAGTGATAATATTAACGATTTCTATTGATCAAGAATACTCACAACTCATATCAAACCCCCTTTGCTTCCATCCTCAGAAAATTTTGTTTTAACCCCTCCAGTTTGGGAACCAATGTTTTAAGTCCACCACAGCCCACGAAAGAGCTTGTTATGGCTAGAAAAAAGATCCTGGTTCAAAGGGAACGCCACAGGAGTAATGAGTTTGTTTTTAGCACCCTTCCGCATAATAGCCACTATCAGCATCGAATATAGCAGAATGTTGAAGTCGGAGACACGGCGTGGTGTGGTTATTCGGCAAAAGGTCAGACGTCGCGGGCGCTGAGGCAGAGCCAGAGGCTGGCGCGGCTGCACGCGCATCGATCCCCACCCCCGCCGCCGCCGCCGCCGCCGCCTCCACCCCCGCCTCCGACCACTGCGCTTTAAATGCTGCCGCCCTGCCGGCGGTGATCCACGCTCAGCCGTGGAGGATGGGATAGGGCGCGCGAGCTCTCCAGCCAAGTCCTACCGGCTGAGCGGTGCCGTATCCACACTGAATCTGCCAGTCTGCCTTGGCGGTATCGCAGTTTCAACTACGAAGTGGGAACTTCGATTCACATGTGTAATGGTTTCTTCAATGTAGACTCGAATGCTTCAGAAAACCGATGAGATTCTGTTAGTTCCAAGCATAGAAAAATAAGCTCAAGACACAGATATTTACACAAGGAGAGTTACGAGCAATTCAGGAACCAGCGCTTAAAGAGAGCGGCAACAGATACCATACGTGGAGACGACACGAGCAAGGGACGTGATGACAGGTTCAAATGGCTCTGAGCACTATGGAACTCAACTTCTGAGGTCATTAGTCCCCTAGAACTTAGAACTAGTTAAACCTAACTAACCTAAGGACATCACAAACATCCATGCCCGAGGCAGGATTCGAACCTGCGACCGTAGCAGTCTTGCGGTTCCAGACTGCAGCGCCTTTAACCGCACGGCCACTTCGGCCGGCTGTGGTGACAGGTGTACGTATTTTCGAACTACAGTCGCTGTTGCTCCCTTTAATCTCGGGATTAAATTTAGAGAGTGTAACCGCATAAATTCCACTTCCCTTCCAATATTTCGGTTGTCACCGTTCGGCCATCTTCAGAGTGTACCGAAAGACTGACGTTTCTCGCTCGCTCTCTCTCTCTCTTCGACAAAAGAATGGCTCTGAGCACTATGGGACTTAACTTCTGAGGCCATCAGTCCCTTAGAACTACTTAAACGTAACCAACCTAAGGACATCACACACATCCATGCCCGAGGCACGATTCGAACCTGCTACCGTAGCGGTCGCGTGGTCCCAGACTGTAGCGCCTAGAACCGCTCGGCCACCCCGGCCGGCTCCATTCGACAGATTGATCTTAGCACCGTTGTTGGATAGTCTTAGCACGTGGGTTCTTCTCCTGCCATCGGCTAGGTTCGTTCTTGTTGTTCCTGGCCTTTGGTGGTTGTCGTGACGGTTCGGGTACAGCACTCGCCCTGTGCATTTAAACTCGCCAATGCGCATGCGGCCACAGATACACAGACGCCAGAGGCGTCGATCGGCAGCAAAGTACTACAGACACGCACGAATTAAATCTGTGGCTAATCGGTCCATCCACGCTTGGAACTCTATGTATCGCCATCAGCTGCAGTGTGGCGACGTCTTTCCAAGTTTGTTAAAGAAAGAGCTGTATTCCACGATCTATTCACCCTGAAACTGCACTCTGTATTAATTAAATTCGTCGCCAAACGAATTACTACCGGCTTCTTTGGCTACCGAGTCCCAAAAAGATGAAGTCGAGGTTCGAATTTCGATGTTTTCGCACAGCAAAAATTAACCAGTATCAACACAGTGCACTGCCACAGCCGATTTATTACGCTGTAAGAGCCGAGTGTACCTACGGTGTTTCGTGAATCATCATTGGTTGTACGTGCCGCCTGTCCAATTTATGAAGGTACCGTATAAACCTCAGTTTTCCCGGGTATCAAGTCATCTTTAACGGAACTCAACGGTGCAGTTGTCTCCGGTGAAGGGCGAAAAATCACCTTTAGTTTGTGCTTGCTCACGATCTGCCCTATTTAAAAGGGCAGATCGAGTGCTGTAGCGTCAGTCACTCGGCTCACTCTGAAGATGGCTGAATGGTATACGGCCAAAATATTAGAAGAAGTGGCATTTATGCGGCTGCACGCCCGTAATTTAATGGAGCAGTCACTGCGCCGAGAAGATATGAAGATGCACACAGCAGCTATTGTCTGCTTAACACTAAAGTGTCTGCTGTCGTGTTACATGTCTGAGTGACGAGCAAGGATTCGCCTGGTGAGAACTCAGGATTAATACGTTATTTCGACACCATCACACAGCGCCTTTATTAGTTACGTGAAGTAGTATTTATGTCATGACACCTGTTGATAATATCATCGGGCGATATCTAAGTACTGAGCGACGTCAGTGATCTCATCTAGATGAATACGTTAAGACAGTTCCCACTGGTGTGACGTGTTACAAGCTATATTACGAAGGAGTCACAGTCGTTAACAAATCGATCAGAATTACCATGGATTTTCAATGCGATGTGTGAGAGAATGCAGTAAATTTTATATAAACACTAGCTGAGTACCCGGCATTTCCCGCATATCCATTTATTCCACTAGTGCATTAGTCCACCTTGTTCTCCCTCTCTCTGGCCATCTCCTCCACTCCCCATTTCCTCTCTCTCTCTCTCTCTCTCTCTCTCTCTCTCTCTATGTGACTGTGTTTCTTTCCCCTCTCTCTGTCCACTTCCTACTCCCTCTCCCCTCTAAAATGGTTCAAATGGCTCTGAGCACTATGGGACTTAACATCTGTGGTCATCAGTCCCCTAGAACTTAGAACTACTTAAACCTAACTAACCTAAGGACATCACACACATCAATGCCCGAGGCAGGATTCGAACCTGCGACCCTAGCGGTCGCGCGGTTCCAGACTGTAGCGCCTAGAACCGCTCGGCCACACCGACCGGCTCGATAAATCGATCCAATGGTTTACCAAGAGATGTGGAATATACATACATGCAAACATACACTTTTATAATGTGGATGGATTAACTACATAATGTTGCAAGAACCTCCAAAGTTGGGTAACATAGAAATAACTATTTTCAGATGCAAAGTCCTCAATATTGCGGAAGTTGTGCTGCGTAACCCACAGAATGTCAAAAAGTGACGAACGTTAACAGGGGAGAATCCTCAGCTTTTTTTCAGACGATACGCGTTTTATATCAATTCAAATACACTTAAGATAACGGAGTAAGTTGCAGACAATGTCGTTAAAAGTCTCACTGAGTTATTTTCTGTGAACGATGTAGTCATTTAAGAAAAAAATGAACGGTATATGATCAATAATACACGTAGTGCACGATACTGAGTGATCTTCAAAGTCTAAAAAACTGAGGCAAAATTAAGCAGACAGAAAAGAAAATTTTCTTATACTTGATGGTCAGCAAAGCAACATAACTTGCGCAGTAGATTTCATTCTGTAATGTATTACGATATTGTTATATTCTGGGGTAATTCATATTATCCAAGTTTTAATTATAAAAAAGTGCGCAGGGAGAATAATACGTTGTGGTCGTACATGATGGTCGTGAAGGAACAGTTTGCAAACAGAAGCTCACCGAGAAAAAAGAAAATTGCATACCACGCATAAAGCAGAGGTCTTGGAAGAAGTACACTATGTGATCAAAAGTAACCGGACACCTATTAGTGAACATTAACATACGGTGTGTCCACTCTTCGCCTTGTAACAGCCTGAACTCTGCTGGGGGCGCTTTCAATGACGTTTCCGAACGTCTGTGGAGGAATGGTAGGCAGTTCATTCTTCCTCAAGAGTCGACACCAGAGAAGATAGTGAAGTTTGACGCTGGAATCTGCAGCGAAGTTGACGTTTCAACTCATCGAATGATGTTACGCTGGATTCGGGTCAGGACTCTGGGCATGCCAGTCCATTTCAGGAATGTTATTGCTCACAGATCATGGCACCGCAGATGCTCCTTTATGACAGGGTGCACTGTCATGCTGATATGAACACAATCAATGCACAGTAATCAATGCTGTACATAAGTGCAATACGGGAGTCTCACTCCAACCTCGAAAACCACCTGCATACTATTACACCACCTCCTCTGCATTTCCATCGGATTGCCACAGGGTACAATATGATACATTACTTCAAATCATTCGTTTCCAGTCATCCACTGTCCAGTGGCATTGCTCTTTACACCACCTCAAGCATCGCTTAGCACTCACTTAAGAAGTTTGCAGCTTATGAGGACCTCCTCGATCACTGTGCCCCATTTCGCGCCCCAAATCAACAAACGGCTGCTCTGCATTTCTTACAGCAGAAGTTCAAACCCTCGAACACATTCATGAAAGGCTGAAGGACGTGAACGTCAACACCGTTAGATGATGGGCTCGTCGCTGTGGAGAAGCCGAAAGTTAAATGATGCAATGCGGAGCGACCGCCAGCGATTGCAGTGATCTCATACGACATCCAGCGTGTCGATGAAATCATCCGCGACGATCGCCGGGTAGTAACCGAAGAATTGTGTCTCCTGTTATCCATCTGCAAAGGCGGTGTGATGGCCACTATCGAAAAACTAAGCTACTCCAAGGTTTGTGCACACTGGGTACCAAAAATGTCGACCGGCCAGAAAAAAAGAGGCAAGAAAACAATTGCATCCAATTAGACTTACATCTGTTCAGCCCACTCAAAGAAGATGATCCCGGGCATCACTCTGAAGATGCGCAGAATCTGAAAAATTCTTTGCGCCAGTGGCCGAGGAAGCGAGACCATGATAAAAGATGACACAGGTATAGATGCACTTGTCTCAAGATGGAAAAAAACTGAGGGCAAAGATGATTATATCGAAAAGTGACAAATTAATCGTGAATGTTTTAGCTATTATCGTATGTATATAGCATTAACTTTTCTTGCGAAATAAAAATAAAAACGAATAGAGAACACTGCTTTCTGAATGATCCTCGTACAATTCAAAGCACGAAACAACGAAGTCCCTTTTTTGGAATGATATAGCGATTCGTGTTTCATTGTCGATAAATGCAAAACGGTCCCAAACAAAACAAGGAAAGCAAAATACAGGGTGTTACAAAAAGGTACGGCCAAACTTTCAGGAAACATTCCTCACACACAAATAAAGAAAAGATGTTATGTGGACATGTGTCCGGAAACGCTTAATTTCCATGTTAGAGCGCATTTTAGTTTCGTCAGTATGTACTGTACTTCATCGATTCACCGCCAGTTGGCCCAATTGAAGGAAGGTAATGTTGACTTCGGTGCTTGTGTTGACATGCGACTCATTGCCTACAGTACTAGCATCAAGCACATTAGTGCGTAGCATCAACAGGTTAGTGTTCATCACGAACGTGGTTTTGCAGTCAGTGCAATGTTTACAAATGCGGAGTTGGCAGATGCCCATTTGATGTTTGGATTAGCACGGGGCAATAGCCGTGGCGCAGTACGTTTGTATCGAGACAGATTTCCAGAACGAAGGTGTCCCGACAGGAAGACGTTCGAGCAACTGATCTGCGTCTTAGGGAGCACGGAACATTCCAGCCTATGACTCGCGACTGGGGAAGACCTAGAACGACGAGGACACCTGCAATGGACGAGGCAATTCTTCGTGCAGTTGACGATAACCCTGATGTCAGCGTCAGAGAAGTTGCTGCTGTACAAGGTAACGTTGACCACGTCACTGTATGAAGAGTGCTACGGGAGAACCGGTTGCTTCCGTACCATGTACAGCGTGTGCAGGCACTATCAGCAGCTGATTGGCCTCCACGGGTACACTTCTGCGAACGGTTCATCCAACAATGTGTCAATCCTCATTTCAGTGCAAATGTTCTCTTTACGGATGAGGCTTCGTTCCAACGTGATCTAATTGTAAATTTTGACAATCAACATGCGTGGGCTGACGAGAATTCGCACGCAATTGTGCAGTCACGTCATCAACACAGATTTTCTGTGAACGTTTGGGCAGGATTTGTTGGTGATGTCTTGATTGGGCCCCACGTTCTTCCACCTACGCTCAATGGAGCACGTTATCATGATTTCATACGGGTTACTCTACCTGTGCTGCTAGAACATGTGCCTTTACAAGTACGACACAACATGTGGTTCATGCACGATGGAGCTCCTGGACATTTCAGTCAAACTAATCCTACGCTTCTCAACAACAGATTCGGTGACCGATGGATTGGTAGAGGCGGACCAATTCCATGGCCTCCACGCTCTCCTGACCTCAACCCTCTTGACTTTCATTTGAAAGCTCTTGTCTACGCAATCCCGGTACCAAATGTAGAGACTCTTCGTGCTCGTATTGTGGACGGCTGTGATTCAATACGCCATTCTCCAGGGCTGCATCAGCGCATCAGGGATTCCATGCGACGGAGGGTGGATGCATGTGTCCTCGCTAACGGAGGACATTTTGAACATTTCCTGTAACAAAGTGTTTGAAGTCACGCTGGTACGTTTTGTTGCTGTGTGTTTCCATTCCATGATTAATGTGATTTGAAGAGAAGTAATAAAATGAGCTCTAACATGGAAAGTAAGCGTTTCCGGGCACATGTCCACATAACATATTTTCTTTTTTTGTGTGTGAGGAATGTTTCCTGAAAGTTTGGCCGTACCTTTTTGTAACACCCTGTATACTCTTCACGCTTTCGTTGCGTTGAGTCACTGAGCGTAATCAATGTTCCCACCTAGTAGCCGAGAACAAGAAGTAAGGGATCTCTATACCACGAGAGGTACATCTTAAGGAACTGTTCTTTGACACAGTTACATCCGAATGTCTTCGTTGTCTCCGTTCACACATCTCTGCCACCTTCCCAATTTAGGCCTCTCCTATCCATTCACATCATTTTTTTCTTCCCATCCACTTCGCCTTCATTCTTTGCCCTTCTCCTCCTTTTTTTTCTTTTGCCCTTTCCATATTTTTCGCTAGTGAGAAATGTGCTCCCAGGGTTCGCGCCCTGGCTGCCATACCCTAGCTATACCCCTGAGCACCACAATCAAAGAAGCAGATAAGCAGCTGCTTACGCAAAACTGGTGGAAAAATGAAAGTAACAAGTCTTTAAGTCTACTACTGCCAATCTCTTTTCTTCGGTAAATGGTAAATAATGAAGTTGAAAGTCTCTCGTGTGTACCGTAAAGTCTGCGTGCGCCACACCTGTTTGAGTTAATCTGAACAGTCACTTCTAACAATAAGATTCAATCCGAAAGACGTGCGGGATCCTTCAACAATTCTCCGCAGTATCCTTATTCTTCAAGGACCGCTAGTCCAACAAGATATGAAAGAGAGTAAAAAAGGTAAGGGTCTGTTGCTGGCAGACGGAAGCTGTGGGACTGGCGGTGTAACGCATATGTATAAATTAATGGGCAACGACGGTAACGTTCAGACTCAGTCATGGACCAACACACAAATTTAATCAAAATAGTGGTTCGGAATCAAATATTCCTTCTGAATAGAAACTACGTTTTAAGTATCACAGGGCAGAGAGAGAGAGAAAGGAGCACCAACAGCTTTAATCAACTAAGACGGCAAGTCTGTCACCGCCGACCTCTGTTGGAGGTACTCGGTTTCTCCGAACATTAGAATAGCGTCGCAGCATTTCGCACCTTAACCTCAATATATCGTCTTTCCAAACGATACGTAAGAACGCCGAGTGCCGTAATGTTTCACGGCTACTGTTCGCTGACGCTGTTGTTGAATACGGGAAAGTATCGTCGTTGGAAGACCGTAACGAAACGCAGAAAGACTTGGCGACAAAAATTTCACTTGGTGTAACGAATGACAATTCTCTCTAAACTTAAATGAAAGCATGATAATGTGTATAATATGGCACCCGCCAGGTTAGCCGAGAGCGCTAACGCGCTGCTTCTTGGACTCGGGTAGGCGCGCCGGCCCCAGATCGAATCCGCCCATCCGCATGGGATGGTCCTCATGTCCCGCCTCAGTTACACGACTAGCAGACGTTCGCACTATTTCATGTCGTACACTAGACGCAAGCAACTGGGGTACACTAATTCTGTCCCGGGGTAGGAGGTGGCGACAGGAACGGCATCCGGCCACCCTCCGACACTAACATTGCCAAATCCACAGTAACAAGGCCGACCCCGCCTTGAAGTGGGACAAAGGCCAACGGAATGATGAATGTGTATAATAAGGATTAAGAACTCGACAGAACGCGATATGATATTAGTGGTGAGGCTGATTAACATGTCACATCGTTTAAGCATTTAAACGGTTGTAATAAGAAGCGAGATGAATTGGGAAAAACATGTAAAATAATGTCGAAAACCAAAGTTGAAATCCAACTGTTTCGGCAGTCCAGACCGAAATAAAATCATCAGATTTTTCTCGTGCACGATTACAGTTCTACACAACAGGGGCGTTAAACGAGTCTTGTCATAAATTTAACATCTGTGGTATCTGTGCACGATGTGTAACCGTCTTGATGTGAGTCTCAAGACCGTAAAAAAATTATTCGAACCACTGTTACACATGCGAAGATCATAACAGAAAGAAGCGAGATGAATCGTCTAAGCGGCGCTGTGCTAAAACTGCTGTCGACTGTATCACTTATAATTATCATTATTCATATATTATTCTCACCGGTACCACAAATTGTATATTGCAACTGTTATTCACTCACGATATATTTCAAGTAGTAGTTTCGGGTAAACAGGTGTTTTCCGTCTTTCTATTCTTACGAAGGACGTTCCTGCTGTACATTATCGCTGACTGTTGACCGAGATACAATGATAAGGTATATATTCAAAAATATATTACTAGTTCGACTATTTTGTTGGCTAGTAGAACCCAGTGCGTTATATCGGGCGGTGTTTTCATAACATGACTGTGGATACACCAAGTGACATGTAATAAGCAGGAAAACGAATTGTACCCATTTACTTGGCAAACCTATATGACAGAAACAAGATCAGGCTTAAAATCGGTTCCCCAAAGCTAAAAAAAGGATCATGATTTATGTGGATTTCACTGAGGCTGCTTTTTAAGGGAACCGCGTTACTCTTCATCACAGATGTTGTCCAAATTTATGGCATATTGGGAGCTTGGCCAGAAAGGAAAGTGACTGATGTGGGAGCTCCATGTGGCCAGCGTTTAGAGAAAACCGCTTTTTGGCGCGGGTGGGACGAGGCATCAGCCATTTTTGTTAACAAAGGTTCCAGGCAGCGATTGGTGCAGTGGAAAGAGTGTAGAACGGTAATCCGAGGATCATAGGTTAGAGTCCATACGCGAAAACATACTGTTACTGTCAATTTTTACATTACTTTTTACGCAAGTAATCCGAAATAATGTTCAGTACACTGCATTTATTAATACTGTCGTAAAGACACGAAAAGAAAAGGCAAAGGACAATTTGGGATTGGAAATTTAGACGGAGTACACGAAAACTTTTTATATAAAATTAGATGCTTATTAATTATTTTACAGCTGATAATTTACACTTGCTGGGGTGATATTCATCGTAAAAACATTAGAAGCAGTAATGTTCTCGGCATCTTGACACGTCATAAGCGCCGCATTTTTACAATTACTTGGGTGTTTTAAGGTTTCTATGGAAAAATAAACTTTGTTTATTCTTATAAAGGGTTCACTCTCATCGCACAGAAGAAGAACAGTGGGTGTTTAATAATCAAGCATGATTTTACCGAAAAAACTACAGGAGCTTCAAACAATCAAGACTAGCTAAGCCACTGGCACGAGGGGGCGAGAGGATGCGCAAAATGTCGCGGGAGCGCTGGTGTCGTAGCTTAGGTGGCTTTAGGTGGCCAGTATGAAGGTTGTTTCCCGGCGTGTGTCCTGTATAAAATTATTCGCCCCGACGTCCCCGCAGCACTGTGGTACATTGTAAACAATTATTGTTTACACTCTGTACAGTGGATGGTTCAAATGGCTCTGAGCACTATGGGACTTAACTTCCCAGGTCATCAGTCCCCTAGAACTTAGCACTACTTAAACCTAACTAACCTAAAGACACCACACACATCCATGCCCGAGGCAGGATTCGAACCTGCGACCACAGCGGTCACGGGGTTCCAGACTGAAGCGCCTAGAACCGCTCGGCCACTCCGGCCGGCTGTACAGTGGATGTCAGAAATATTGCACTCTGGACAGAAGGTGTAACTATTAGCAATAATGGAGATCAAAAGAGACTATGACAATCAGTCTGAACAGCTGCTGAGCCGGCCGAAGTGGCCGTGCGGTTAAAGGCGCTGCACTCTGGAACCGCAAGACCGCTACAGTCGCAGGTTCGAATCCTGCCTCGGGCATGGATGTTTGTGGTGTCCTTAGGTTAGTTAGGTTTAACTAGTTCTAAGTTCTAGGGGACTAATGACCTCAGCAGTTGAGTCCCATAGCGCTCAGAGCCAACCAGCTGCTGAATGAGCAGACAGGCTTAAATTTCTCTCCACTTATTCATACTGCCAAACCTGACTGAGTAGGCATTACTGTACTGTTCCACTGATCACCCGTTATTTATCTTAAAAAGTAGCGTTACATGATTGTGAATGTATTCTTTTGAATAATTAGTAATAGTATTTAATTTGTCTGACAGTCGTAAATTTTTTGCAGTTTATTTTTGTACTATTTGCACATCATCAGTGTTAAGTTTGCTTGACAAATGACTATTAACCCATAACCTAGGTCACAAAAACAAACATTTACCGAAATATTTGGCAAAAGAGCACGTTTTCCCCATATAAAAATTATAGAGCGACTGGTGCGGATTTATTCTCGTATTCCACACACGGAAAGTAACAGTCGCGGAGACGCACCCTGGAAAATAGAAATACAGGGCGAGTCAAAAGTCCTTGGACACCTTCATAAGTTGGAAGATTAAAGGGAAATTGAAATATGATGGTGGGAACATAGGTTCGACGTGGGGCCGCAACTTTTGGAGTGAATGTCATTCATGGCTGCCATCTTGAAATCCGTCATTTTGGATTCAAGTCATTTTTTTTTAAATGGGAGGGGGGAGTGTATGACGCATCAGGTAACACTCGCTTGAGCTCTGGAATTGAGTGGTGTAATTTGTTTTTGTCTATCTTGTACCGTTTAGGTGCTATTAATGTTCAAATTTGAGAAATTACCTTCATACCGACCGCTACAACACATGTTCTACGTGTTGTCCATCCCGAGACATGAGTCGGTATCAAGGTAACTTTGAACATTAATAACTTCTAAACTGTACAAGATAGACAAAAACAAATTACACCACTCATTTCCAGAGCTCAAGCGGGTGTTATTTGATGTGTCATACACCCCCCTTCCCATTTTTAAAAAAATGACTTGAATAAAAAATGGCGGATTTCAAGATAGCGGCCACAAATGACATTCACTCCAAAAGTTGCGGCCCCACGTCAAACCTATTTTCCCACCATCGTATTTCAATTTTCCCATTAATCTTCCAACTTACGAAGGTGTCCAAGGACTTTTGACTCGCCCTGTATAAGCTTCGTAGCGAATGTGGTAAATTTCTGAGAACAGACAGACGATTTGCCTTCCAGAGGAGGCCCAAGTGGTCCAGGTGGCACGTGCTCATTGCACGGGAGGTGCTGCGCGAAGCCCGCTGACCTGTGAGGCAGGACGCGGGGTGTCGCGTGCGTGAGCGCGTGCGTGTGTGCGTGCCGGCGTCCTGGCCGCGGGCCGGCGCTGGCCGCGTCGCGTCGCGTCGATACCAGCCGCAGCCACAGCCGCCGCCGCCGCCGCCGCGGCAAATGTCAGCCGTGACGTGACGCGACGAGCGGCCACCAACACTGACACGGCGCGACGCAAAAACGCGACGGCTGCTGCCTCGGGCGACGCGGCCACATAACCTCCGTTACCTCTGTCCCTTATCGTATGCCTCAGTCCACAGGGTTTAGCGATCGACGCTAAGGTAAGCTGTACATCTGCAGCTGCACTCTGCAAACCAATGTCAAGTGCACGGCAGAGGGGACTTCCCAATATACTGCTTAATAGGCTTCTTCCTGTTCAATTCGCACACAGAGCGCGGGAAGAATGGTTGCTTACATGCCTCTGTGCCTACTGTAATTAGTCTGTTCCTGTCTTCGCGGCCACTACGCGAGTGATACGACCTGAAATATTTTATAATTATAAATCCTGAGAATTATAACTCTAAAAAGATTCTCTGATAACGGAAGGAGGGCCGGCCTGGATGGCAGAGCGGTTCTAGGCGCTGCAGTCTGGAACCGTGCGACCGCTACGGTCGCAGGTTCGAATCCTGCCTCGGGCATGGGTGTGTGTGATGTTCTTAGGTCACTTAGGTTTAAGTAGTTTTAAGTTCTAGGGCACTGATGACCTTAGAAGTTCAGTCCCATAGTGCTCAGAGCCATTTTAACGGAAGGAGGCTGAAGCATACATGCTAACACACACACACAAAAAAATATCGCACCACGAAATTATCCGAATGGGACAGAAATCGGTACGTGCGCTGTACACGTCCAGACAAACAAACGGCTACAAAATGGTTCAAATGGCTCTGAGCACTATGGGACTCAACTGCTGAGGTCATTAGTCCCCTAGAACTTAGAACCAGTTAAACCTAACTAACCTAAGGACATCACAAACATCCATGCCCGAGGCAGGATACGAACCTGCGACCGTAGCAGTCTCGCGGTTCCGGACTGAAGCGCCTAGAACCGCACGGCCACCGCGGCCGGCAACTGCAGGAAAATTGGATGATTTATTGAACAGAAAGAGCTTCACAAAATGAGCAAGTAAATGACGTGTTGGTCCACCTCTGCCCCCTACGCAAGAAGTTATTCGGCTTGGCATTGTTGACAGAGTTGTTGGATCTCCTCCTGAGGGTTATCGCGCCAAATTCAGTCCAACTGACGGGTTAGATTGTCAAAATCACGACCTCGTTGGAGTGCCCTGCCCGTAATACTCCAAACGTTCTCCACTGGGGAGATCCGGCGACCTTGCTGACCAAGGTAGTCTCTCGCAAGCATGAAGACAAACCGTAGAAACACTCCCCGTGTACGGGCGGGGATTTTCTTGCTAAAATGTAAGCCATGAAGGGAACAAAACGGGGCGCATACAGTCGTCGACGTACCGCTGTGTTGTAAGGATGTCGTGGATGACAACCTAAGGGGTCCTGCTACGGAAAGAAATGGCACCCCGGGACATCACTCCTGGTTGTCGGGCCGCAACGCGGGCGACAGTCACATTGGTATTCCACCACAGTCGGGGACGTCTCCAACACGTCTTCGCTGGTCATAGGGGCTCAGTTCGAAACGGGACTTATCACTGAAGACAACCGCCAGGGTAGCCGAGAGCACTAACGCGCTGCTTCCTGGACTCGGGTAGCCGCCCCTCTCTGGGCGGTTCGGCCGCCGCTCCACAAGTTCTTTAGCGCCACTACGGCGACTTGCGAGTGAATGAGGGTGAAGTGATGATGAAAGACACACAACACCCATTTGAACCTGTTTACCATCCTTGCCAGCTGCGCGGTGAAACTGCGCTGCAGCGTCACACATTCATCCATAGGCTGCCATTGTTTACAATTTTATATTTTACGTCGATATCTGTATGAATATCAGCCTGTTACCATATTGAAAAACTCCTTCGTGGTGCGTCTTTTTTCTTTTGTCTTGTCTTAGAGTGTACTACTCGACTTCTCACTTAATCCTGGTTCATGTAACTTTTTGTGACTGGCGAAATGCACCCTTCGAAAAATTCAATGTGTACACACTGGTGACGGAATAATTACGCGCCAACCATAAACAGACAAGCAAAGGTTCGAATGATTCTGAACTCCGCCTTCAGTTCTGTCAATTGATTATTTAATAATAAATGCACTGACACTGCCAATTGTCACAAAGAACAGTTGCTACGAGTTTTTGTTCACAGAACTGCTGGCTAGACTGGGAAACGCATGTAGCTGTATGCCCCCCCCCCCCCCCTGCCACCGACTACGATTAATTATGGACTCCTTTATTTTACGTAAGTCTCAAGTGACCTTGGCACAAAGCATGTGTAGTACAGCTTAATACAAAAGAATCTTATAAAAATATCCCATCCTCCGCCACTGTTTCCGGCAGAGTGGTTCTCTAATACTCCTTAGTTTTAATTTAAAATTAAGCAGGCTATTCTGACGTCCCATATGGATGTCTTCCAGTACCTTTAGAATCAGGTCCTATGATTACATTTTGACCACAGTATTTATAAAACGAATATGGCAACAACATCTCTCCTTTCCGCACATTTGTGACAAACAGTATCGTACTAACAGATAGATAAAAATGCTGCCCAACTCCTGGTGTGGACTAAGTTTTCTATAATGTTTCCCCAGGGTGCCTCAGCATCAGTTTGTTTCGATCTTGGTGAGCAAATCGCTATTTTACAACAGCTTGGAATGTCCATTTCTGTAGGAAAAAAAACAGAAAGGAAGCAAAAAGTAGGAAGATTAAGCTGTACCCTCCCGCCTGACATCATCAGGGACGGAATACAATACCGGAATGGTCAATGATTGGAAAAAAATAGTCCACTGGTCTTCTTTAACTAACCATTCTGTTGCTTGAATCAAATAATTTAAAGAGATTTTGCAAAGCGTAAAGTCTGGAGAGGTATAGTAAATGTCGCTCGTCTAGAATGCGAGACGCTTCTCTTAACCACTGCTCCACCTCGATCGGTAAGCCGCGTCTGTAATACATCTGACATCTGAGGTGGTGAAATTCATGACAACGTAATTCAACTGGCACTTTTCATAGATATAATAATTGTAGTAGAGATGTGATACACAGCAGAGTTTACATTAGTACGACAAGCTGCGAGAAACATTTGTAAGGGCGTTAAGTGTGGTGGCACGGCATTATTTTACCGCAGTGTGATGTAAAAAGCTATTATCAACTTACTCCGCCGTATCAAACAATTTGTACACATGTATTTTAAACACTATGAAACAACAGCAGCAGGCCTCAGAAAGAACAACTGAACTAATGTTCGAATGTTCAGGGACCAAACTGCTTAGGTCATCGGTCCCTACACTGACACACTACTTAAACTAACTTACGCTACGAGCAACACACACACACCCATGCCCCAGAGAGGACTCGAACCTTCTGCAGGAGAGGCCGTGCAATCCGTGACATGGCGCCTCGAACCGCGCGGCCACTCCGCGCGGCAACTGAATTGTTAACGTACCTATAAACAGAGGAGTAGGAAGTCAGCTTTGGCACCTGACACGTAACGCAAATTATACGGAAATAGTATGATTGTGACTGTACGAACTGGCCAAGAGAATCTAGTTTTTTGAGAACACCCGCTTAACACCGAGCTGGCGAACGTCTCTGGATAAATTTAAACGACAGCAGTATTTACGCGATGTTCGACAGTTTCATGCGCGGCTCGACGCGAGGCAATGAATTACAGGTCAGCTGAAACATAAAGTGATTCGGAGGGTTGGCGGTGTTACCGACGCTGCCTACGGCTTTATGGATCCCGCCAACATCAAAGTACTACGGGCAGCAATTTATTCACTTTGATCAAAGGAGCGCTAACAATTATTGGACACGGCCTTTATTAAGTGCCCTCCGCTGGCTGCCCCCAAAAACTACGACAATATAAAGACACACGTCGCACGACCTGAGGAAACTTCTGACGCTCGAACACGTTGCACGTACAATGAAGTGTAACAGTCAATTTAATGAGCCCACGTGAAGCTGGCGAGACGAAAACAACCGGCGAGGTACACAACAACAACAGTAACAATGATCATGTTAATGTTCATTCACAATGACCTCGCGTCCTGTAAAAATGTGCAGACCGAAAGTAATTCTTGTGTGTATCACTATGAGGAAGAGCCATTGGACATTACCTTACGTGATTCTTAGTTTTTCTGTAATTCATACGTGTGACTTTGCGAAAGAAATTGGCAACCACGTTGTTAGCAATTACTAATCACTTACACGTTTCTTACGAATTCTTTCGATCTTCAATTCATCTCACTAAAAAATGAAAATGTACAAGGAAAACTTTCTTTTTCTGCACACTGTTTCTATTTCTTTGCTGGGAATTAGTTGCCTTTACCGACAAGTTAAAAAATAAAACAAACAGACCTGCAAATTTCTGGGTGATACGACCATTAACCGCTCATAAAACAACACTAAAATTCCAGTGTAACAATTTTCTCCATTTGCAAAAGTAAGCAACTCGTAAACCAGCGGAAGCTACATCATTCTCAAAGAGCCCTTACAATGTTTCGCACATTTGACCTATATCTCCAAGCATTTTGTTTCATTTCATTTTTACCGCCTCTTTCACTAACTCTTCTTTTTTTCATTATTTCTGCACCTACATTACTCAAAATATCAAAACGATGCTGAACTTTCATTTATTGCCATGTGTTATGTCCTAACTATGTAGGCTTCTGCCGGCCGCGGTGGTCTCGCGGTTCTAGGCGCGCAGCCCGGAACCGTGCGACTGCTACGGTCGCAGGTTCGAATCCTGCCTTGGGCATGGATGTGTGTGATGTCCTTAGGTTAGTTAGGTTTAAGTAGTTCTAAGTTCTAGGGGACTGATGACCACAGCAGTTGAGTCTCATAGTGCTCAGAGCCATTTGAACCATTTTTTTATGTAGGCTTCTCATGAAAAATGACAGACTGTAGATGTTATACGTGCGACCATAATTTAGCCTGTGCAAATAATCAGACGAATGTATTAATAAATAATTAACACAGTCGTCTTATCGTACGAATTGCTTTAGACGCGAGATCTGTAATACGTTTAGTGAAACATGAGCAGTTATCCCTGTAAAAGCTTCTTTACGACACTGTAAGATAATCGCAAAGTACCCAGTAATAATATTTATTGCTTACTAATTTCAGATATAACACTGTGGTCCTCAAATGTGTAAATGGTTTGCGACATTAAAATGAATCTGCAGTTTACATTATTACTACTTGTCACTTTTACTACTAGGCCTCGTCAGCTTCTCACGACAATGTAAAATGCCCCGTCTATCCCTCTTACCGCAGCACAGTTAGTTACTTAATGCGGTGAAATTTTCAAAATTCAGTCGCACCAACAATTACTATTAACTGCGTATCACATGGCTAGACAGTGAACGAAACTACAGTACAACAGCCCAGTGGTTTACATCCGTATTAAATTACTTATGAAATGAAAATTTCCAATAGCGTGATGCATAGCACCATGTGTGTCGGTCTGGCGACTGCGAGCCCACTTCTCCTTGTGTCTGTGGTTGATGTTCATATCTGAATAAGACGTATGGGACCGCAAATTTCGAATTTGACATATGGTTAGAGAGTGCCAGACATTTAATACTGAAGAATTATGACCATATCGGTTGGACCCTTGACGACTGGAAAACCGTGACCTGGTCAGATGAGACCCGATTTCAGTTGGTAAGAGATGATGGCAGGGTTCAAGTGTGGCGCAGATCCCCGAAGCCATGGACTCAAGTTGTCAACAAGGCAGTATGTAAGCTGGTGGTTGTTCCATAATGGTGTGGGATGTGTTTGCAAGGAATGGACTGGGTTCTCGGCTATGTTCGGCTACTTGGAGACCATCTGCACGCGTTCATGGACTTCATGCCCCCAAACAAAGATGGAATTTTTATGGATGACTGTGCCATGTTACTGGGCCACAGATATTCGCTACTGGTCTGAAGAACATTCTGGACAGATCGAGCAAATAATTTGCCCACCCAGATCGCCCGACATTAATCCCATCTAACCTTTTTTGGGACATACTCGAGTAGACAGTTCGTGCTCGAAATCCTGCACCTGCAACACTTTCACAATTATGAGCGGCTGCACATGCAAAATGGCACAATATTTCTGCGGGGGGCCTTCCAACGACTTGTTGAGTCGAGTTGCTGCACTATGTAGGCCAAAAGAAGGTCTAGCACGATTATTAGGAGGCAGTGTTGTACATTACATTTATTTGCATTTAGGGTTAGCTGCCAATGCTTGCGACAGTCGTAGATCCCCTGCAGGTCTTCCTACATTTTGTTAGTCACCCGGCGTTGCAACCTGTCTATAGACAACAACGCTGTCTGCACCAGCGTCAAAAAGCTTCTGACGTAATACGCTAGATCTTGTGAACATACTGAACATGGCAGCGGTCCTACTATACTCCCTTGGGTACTTTCCGATGCAACTTTCACACATGTCTATTTCTTCCCTTGAAGAATGACGAGTTCTACCTACAAGGAAGTTCTGAATCTAATCGCTAAGCTAGCCCGATAATCGGTAAGCTGTTACTCCGCTCACCACACACATCTAGACAAGTAATGCCTCACTCTTCAACTGCGGCTGTGACAGTTCGCCACAAACTGGCACACCACGACGCGGCGACTGGCTACCAGCACCGCGTCCACATCTAAGAAAGAAAGCGATCTTGGCGACGGATTTCCAAACTGGGTCAATGTTCCGTCGTGCTGAGCCGCGCGTTGCTTCCCATGTCAAACCAATTTATCTTCATTAGATAATAATTAGCCGCGCGCCGGCGGCGGCTCCATCCGTTTCTATTTATTATCGCAAATTAATAGCGCTATCGGAAAACGATGAAATAATTTGGAAACCGAGAGCAGAGGGCGGAGGCCGGGATTCGGCTTTGATTAAATGGCGCCTAATAACAGGGTCACACACTGGCGCCACAGCCCGCAGTGGCCTAGGTCCGACAGGCGAGCACACGCGACGTTGCTAGACGCCAGGCAGCGCGTGGCAGCTGCCAACGGCACAGACAATTCACTAAGTGCTCCGCTTCGGCTTTCTAGCCGACTCCTGTTCCCTTATCTTTAACAGCTCCTCTGTATAACATCATAATTTTCCAGATGTATACTTATGCTTAAAACGGACTTTATGAAAAACACTGCTGTAGTAGGACTTGTAAATGGAAATCTACCAGAAGGATGGTACAAAAGTTCATTTATATCTAAAAATTGAAGCCCTCGTCCTGATTGCTTTTTTCAAGCTTTCACGCTTTAGCGTCGCATGACTTATTGGTGCTGCGGTGTATGCTCCTGGACGCATTCGTCAAATTATTTTATGGAACCTTCCACAATTCAGCTGAGATGCGCGTGCACTATATATGTACTCTATGTGACACTTATCATCGATTTAACAAGCATTATTCGAAGTTTTAGGGTATGTGACACTTATCATCGGTTTAACAAGCATATTTGAAGTTTTAGGGCACCACACGCTATGAACAAAATTCACAAAGCAAGACTCAGCTTTAAATTATTCTTTCTATCCATGTGAAGATACGCGACGTTCCTTGAATGTTGATCATAGTGTGCAATGTCCTAAATTAATGGTGCTTATTATACCGATGATTAGCGCATCGTGTAGTACATACATAATACATGCGCAACACAGCATAATTCGGAAAGGCACAGTAAAAATAATCGACTAATGGTTCAAATGGCTCTGAGCACTATGGGACTTAACATCTATGGTCATCAGTCCCCTATAACTTAGAACTACTTAAACCTAACTAAGGACATCACACTATACCCAGCCATCACGAGGCAGAGAAAATCCCTGACCCCGCCGGGAATCGAACCCGGGAACCCGGGCGTGGGAAGCGAGAACGCTACCGCACGACCACGAGATGCGGGCAATCGACTAATGTGTCGCTGAGGAACATACACCACAACGCCAAACAATTAACGACCACAAAGCGAAGCCTCAGCAACAAATCTTGTAACAGCCATTAAAAAAAAAAAAAAAATCCGAAACAGGTAACAGCTAAATGTAAATAAACTTTTCAAACCATACTTGTGTACGGTTGCTGAATTCAAGTTGTAGTCCTTATAATGACTTACATCTATTTGTAGCAGAATGAACTAGCCCAAACGTTATTACCCATCAGGAGAAATGTAATCCTCTTCAAGGAAATGAGCACTGCTTCAAAAAACAAAGATCATGCGGAACTTGCGCTGGTTGCACATCATATCCTAACTGCTATGGGCGAACGAAACCATGATAACACGGTGTTTCATAACTACAGAAAAGTTTTGGATTCAGTAGTTCGACGCTTGCTGAAGAAAATACGTTCCAGTGGCGTAACTGACAAGATTTTCGACTGGATCAAAAACCTCCCAACATTATCCAGGATGGAGAGTCGTCTGCAGACACTGAAGTGGCATTTGGTGTGCATCAGGAGAGTGTAATGCGACAGTGTTGTTATTGTTATAAATGAATGGCTTATCGTCTCACGTTTTTCGCAGGACGACGCAGTTAACTATGAAGAGTTTCTATTCAGTAAAAACTGCAGTATGTCAGACCTTAACGAAATATTAGACTGGCTACTTGTTGTTAATGTGGAGAAATGTAAAGCTGCGCGCTTCACATACCGTGAAAGCGTAGTAAATTTTTCTGTTGGATAAGTAAGTCGACGTACATGGCACGGAGTAATGTACTGCCTCACCGTTCTTGAAACATGTTCTTGAAAGATTAACGTTAAACCTTCTCGCGATCCACAACGCCTCTAATCGGAACGTCTGCTACTGCAGTTTGATTAGCGATTCCATTACTATCTCGAGCTTACTGAATAGACCGTGACTAAATGAGGTCCTCCCTTTCTTTTAATTTTCTCTGCGTCTTCTATTAAAAATAAGAATTGGCAGTAGCAAAGGCTATCACTGATACACGGACATATGGTTCCGGGAAAGAAAGAAAGCAATTGGTTATTTTCAACAAGTTGATGTGTTCAGTGTATTTGTATTTTTCGGATTCGTTACGCGTAAAGATCGATACTGAAATGCATTTTACACAACGATCTTTGCTGCCGCGCAACATTTAAACGTAACACATTTCTAAACTTTCCTCCCCCGTCATTTGCTGTTTGCCGACGATCTCGCGGCAGTTAGGTCAGAACGCTCAGATCAACCGACAAGTTGATAGAACACACAAAGGCTTCATTACAGATGGTCTTATCGGGGGTGGAATGCATTTGCTCTTATCCGAAGTGAGAAACAACTCCTACAGCCAGTTATTCGGATGAACGGTTTCTCCGAGAAGCTAATGTACTGTGCACTATGTAGGAAACAGGTTAGTGGAACAGCGACACGTGTCTTACTGAAAACGGACTATCGTATGCCATCGAAACACAACACATACAAAACGAATCTTGCACTCTTCTGCGGAGTGTGGGCAGTTTTGAAAGCTGCTGACGGATATTAAAATGTGTATGCCGGCTTGGGGCGCAGTTGGACCTCGCCTTCTGCAGGCAACGCTCAGCAGCCAGCGAAAGGCAAGCAAACATCCGCGTTCGATTCCAGGCACGGCATACACGCACACATTTGTCAGCAAGTTTTGCATCGCCGCATACTCCACTGAAGAGTGATAAACTCAATCTGGAAACGATACCTAGGGTTCGTCTACGCCTATTCTCTGTGCACCCATAGTCCCTAAGGTTCGAGTCCAGCGAGGTGCGCAGGAGAACTGTGAAATTTGGAAACTTGCGGACTGGTGCTAAAAGGTCTCAAACCATTAGTATGAGTCGTGAGTCGTGCCTGGATACGTCAACTGGATAGAGCATCGAACGCGAAAGATAAGGTTTTCAGGTTCCAGTCCCTGTCTGGAACACAGTGTTAATCCGTCAGTAAATTTCATAGTACGAGGGTTGACTGAAAAGTAATGCCTCCACCTTCGTAACTCTTCAACAGTTGCTAGTATTGGTATGCGGCAGGTACTGGCTTGTTCCGTAGCCTCTTCTCTACAGTTCCAGTTGACGGGAAGCCTTAGAAATTGAATGGTTGTGTTGCTACAGTGTAAAATATATAACCCTGCGCAGACGGTCGGTCAATGCGATTTAAGCAACGTGCAGTCATTGAATTCTTGACAGGAGAAGGTGTCACCCCAAAGGGGATTCATCAGAGAATGAAAGCAGTTTATGGTGATTGTGTTGATGTGTGTACTGTGCGTCGTCGGGGAGTAAGTTTAAAGATGTTGAGGCGGGAACATCTGACCTGCGTGACAAACAAGGAGTTGGACGTCCTGTGGCGGCAACCACCGAGTTTCACAAGTAAAATGTTGATAGATTGATTCAGGACGATCGTCGTATCACTCAGAGAGAAACTGCAAGCACAATCAGAATTTCACAAGAACGTGTGGGTCACATTATTGCTTTGCTTGGCTGTTGGAAGATCTGTGCACGATGGGTACCCCGGATGCTGACTCCTGAATGAAAGCGCACAGACTCGAAATTTGTCAGGAACTCCTCTCGCGTTACGAGAATGAATGTGACGCCTTTCTCCATTCAATTGTGACAGCAGACGAAACGTGGGTACACCATCACGACCCGGAGACGAAACGTCAGTCTATGGAATATCGACACAAAGACTCGCCCCAGAAAAAGAAATTCAAGACGCAGCCCTCAGCTGGAAAAATCATGGCCACTGTGTTCTAGGACGCAGATGGTGTTATCCATGTTGAGATGGTGTTATCCATGTTGATTTCCGTGATCGTGGAAAAACAATAAATTCAGGACGTTACATCACAACGCTGCGAACTCTGAAACGACGGCTAACAAGGGTCCGAAAGGAAAAGGGAAATGTTTTCCTGCAGCATGACCATGCCAAACCACACACTTCACGTGCCACCACAGCAGAACTTCAGAGACTTAATCTCACCATCGTACGGCACCCTCCATACAGTCCAGATTTAGCACCGTCTGACTTCCATTTGTTCCCGACAATGAAGACGATCTGCGGGGACATCTTTATGCTTCTGATGAAGACGTTGAGAGAACTGTGACACTGTGGTTGCGGAAACAGTGTGTCGACTTCTTCCGTGACGGGGGGTTGGGTTGGGTTGTTTGGGGAAGGAGAACAGACAGCGAGGTCATCGGTCTCATCGGATTAGGGAAGGAAGTCGGCCGTGCCCTTTCAAAGGAACCATCCCGGAATTTGCCTGGAGCGACTTAGGGAAATCACGAAAACCTAAATCAGGATGGCCGGACGCGGCATTGAACCGCCGTCCTCCCGAATGCGAGTCCAGTGTCTAACCACTGCGCCACCTCGCTCGGTCTTCCGTGACAGCTTCAGAAAATTTGTTCATCGTTTGCAGAAATGTATCCAATTGGCTGGAGATTATGTGGAAAAGTGAATACTGGCAATTAAAGATCACAGTCTAAGGATTATTTCTGCGTTTGATTTATTAAAATACTCCCATCCAAATCCAATTAACGAAGATGGAGGCATTACTTTTCATTCAACCCTCGTACATACAGTTGCTGACACATTAGCCACGTACAAGAGTAAATTGTTATCACACGATAATCAAATCATTACTGATGTCGAACTTTCTAAATTTTTAGGACCGGATATACGAATAGTAACCAAAGGATACCAACAAAATTTGAAGGATTTTAGGGGGTGCCTTTAGAAACCAATTGAGGATAGGGATCCATGTGACCGGAGACCTAATCCATCGCCGCTACTTTGCCCTGTGATTAGCGTGTCTGTCTTGCATGCGGAGGACGCGGGTTCTGTTCCCGATACTGTCAAAGAATTTTCCTTGGTAGGGGGACTGGAACAGGGTGAACTCGGCCTCGTGAAGCCAACTGAGCAGCTACTGAGTGAGAAGTAGGGGCTCCAAGGTCTAGCAAGCCCACAACGGCCAGGTGAGTGGTGTGCTGAACCCACGCTCCTCCTTACCGCAGCCAAATTCGCAACTGGCCGATGATGAGACGACGGTTGCTCGGTCCCGATTAGCCAGTCTGGGTCAGAACGCGGAACTTTGCCTTGCTTTTTACTACAGAAAGTTGAAGTAACAGGAAACTACGCCTGCCGCTAGGCCGCACCTTTCGCAGCAAACCTATGTAGTAATATGGTGCAAGTGGAACTTTTGCCATTGGGCCTGAGAGCATTAAGAACACGAGATCGCGTCGAGCACGTCCACACCTGTCACTACACTGCAGAGTAGAGCGTACAAATAGATTTGCTGCCGAAAGGACGTTACAACTGCAGGCGCCAATACAAGACCTTTCCGCTGCTATCCCTCGAGGTTTGTCGGTTCTGCTTTGTTACACCCCGTACACTGAGCTCCTTCGCCCGAATATCTTTCTGAGAACTTTATGCAGAAACTTTGAGCTGCTATCTCCATTATCAGAATAATTTCCATTGCCACTGTTTGCGATGTGAAGCGATAATATTTAATGTCCTTTCATATTATATTTTTGGGTACGCACGCATTCACAAAGGAAATTCTTAGTTCTGGAAAGCTCTTATCGCCGTGTCAGTTGTGAAAGTCATGTAGGCACTGTCGACGTGCCTATGAACTTCTACACTACACCCCATTTCATTATGGAACTTGTTAACAATATGGTCGCGTTTAAACACGATTGGCAGCATTAGTTCAGGGAACGGTAATGGGACTCTGTCACTGGATGGCTACTTGGACAGTTAATTAAGCTATTTTGCAACCTCCCGGCGCCCTCATGATAGCTGCTTAGAGGGATTAAACGACCTGTGATACAGTACCGTTAATGCAAGACAACACCAAAACTCTTAAAACCTTATTAGTCTGCCGACGTAACTTTTAAATGTGTTTGCTACTTTAATAGTGTGTGCCACACTCCTTCACTTCTTAAAAAGTACTATTACTAAACAAAAATAATTATATAAAAATCTAGTGACCCTTATAATTTTTATTTAGGATTGTGCTCCATATCGTTTCACGAACTGTAAGAATTTCAATTCTTTTCAGTCAGATTTTAGCAACGGCTCACATTTTGAAATCTGTTTAACACAGCAGAGCGAGCAGTGAATTCTGGCATTTGTCCTTATGTTTCATGCTGGAGATCACGCACACTTTCACGAGCTGAATTAAGTTTGTTAATTATTATCGAGGCAGGTATCAGTACTTTATCTAATAACACACCCCAAGTAGATGAAAAGTTTATACCTCTGTTTTTTATATATCTCGTACGGACTTCCACTGTGTATTCCTTTAAAATAAATTGGACAGTCCTCTTTGTATAGGTCGTCACCTCGTTATGAGCAAAAATCGTGACTCGAGGAAAGCAATATGCGCCGTTATTTGCTCTCCATCAAACAGATATCTATCTGCATACAACCCAACATTTCAAACCCCTTTATTAATTAACTGAATTTCAGAAGTTACACCTGCTTCCAGCTAAAAGATCGATCTTAATGCTAAGGATGGATAGGCAGTATGAGAAAGAAATATTCCATAAGAACACATGGCAGCTTTTCACCTACCTTTAGGGAAAAAAAGCGATTATAAAATATTTTATTCTAAGTTGAATAAGCTACGGTCGGCTGATGTATTCTGTGCTTCACGTTTAAACTTTGACTAATGTACATGTTACGTATGGAATGCAAGCTTTATCAAAATGCTCTTGTGAATGATTGTTGTACGAACTCATTAAGGCAGCACTTACAGTTTTACATATTCTACAATACAACGGTGTCTACTGCTTATGAAATTCTATGTATTCATTAACATATTGTATACCATGTCGATTTGATAATCGTCTCTATAAGCTTATGGTGACCCGACATGAAATTACTTGAAAAATTTATGGATTACATCTTTAAACGCTGAGATTGTACTGTTCTTTATGAACAGAGCTTGTGCCTTTGAAACGGGCAATTGCAGTCGCACGAAAGACTATCGCACAGTGTAACGAAGAGCAGCTAAATGGTACTGCTACTGTGCCCACGCAGGAAACAAATAAATCGGTGGTATCTCGATCACGACCCGTTACAACAAACGTGGCAAAGTCATTACAAAATCAAGGTAGTTCTGATTATGGATAAATTCAGGGAAAGAATCTGTAAGCCACTAAGCACTAACGGGAGAATTGCAACGAGTGGTGGAAGAAGGAGACAGAGGCATGGAAAGAGAGAAGGAAGAATTGAAGAGGTGAGACTATTTTTATGGCCAGATTCGAAATGATTACGTCGTAGCCACAAACGTGATCTGCCCACACGACATCTGCAAGTCCACGTGCGTTTAACAGTATCCAGCCACAGTCCTTTACTATCAATAGCGAATCTTCAGCATTTTCTTCCATATCCAAGCGACTGTAGCATGCTTCCCTATCACCAAATAAAAACAAGCCCCGTTCCAACGCAAACAGAGTGATCTGACTTGTCCTCCGACGAGCATACGAGTGTCAGTAACATGTAAACCACCACCAAAGTCTTCCCTCTGTTGACAGTCTGCAGATCCAGTGCTCCACTATTAGCATACGTGGCACCAGGTCAGGGACCTCGTAAACCACGCTGTCTACATTAAGTGCGACTGTCGTCTGTCTTTTAAAAACTAAAGAGTATAAAGCTAAGGGCAGTGAGAGGTAAGACTAAGTGATTAATTATACTGATCTACGGTATGATTAATGGTTAAGTGTGTTCGCGCTCCCTAGCACACTGAAGAGTAATGAGAGCATACTTGCTGCGATACCAGTATGTTTGCGTCAGCGAGTCGCAGTGCAGACAAGGCGAAACCCCGGCCTGGGCGATAGCTCCGGGCACAGCCGCAGAAACCTCGCCCACATTTACACGAGACGCCAGGCTGAAAAGAAATCCGTATTGGACTAATTGGCAAAGCATTCAGTCTCGGCGTAGCAGCGTGGTGGACTGCTCTCCAGCTTTCTGGCTGTCAACAAATGGAAATGCTCCCGTCGCTCCGTGCGTATCAGCTTCCCCTTGTTAAGTATCACACTTCACATGGAACAAGGTTCAATCTGCAACTCATCCGGCATCCGTTGTCTTTAAAACGAGGATATCGGTCCCTACCGAATATCATAGTCTGAACTTATCTGGGTTAGGCACAAAAAGTAACTTAACAGCAATGCTGAGGCAGCAGAACTAAGCGGCTGTTGACAGCCTCTCTCATAGGCGTGCATTCGATTCCCGGTCAAGTATACTGTTTTCACTAACCTGAAGTAATTCATCGGAATTTAGCTGAGTTTAACGATTTGACGAAGAACGTCTACAAGCCGATCCATGCTGAAAATAAAGAGTAAAATGATCCTCTGCTGCCCGTTCTTTCTCCCCAGGGCGAAGCAATTTATGTATTCAACAACGACAAATGATGTGTCCGGCTGCGAAAATCAGTCTCAAGTTACTTAAAAAACGTAGTAGAGCCTCCAACAAAACATTCAGCATCAGAAACTGGACATCTGTCTTGTCGAATATAAGTTCAGGTATGACGTGTGCACGTTTCGATCGATGGGAAGATAATGCATACGAAGAAGTTACGCGTTTGGAAGGAGTAGGGCACAGCCATCAAAAGGCCGCAGGAGAAAGGCAGTCTGTACTCTAAGAAGTAGCGATGCTTGTTATGAGCAACTGGAAAAAATTCAGTTAAATTTAACAAGTCTGTTTCATTCCATGTCGCATTTACTACCATCTGTCACAGTAAGTGTTACTAAGGTAAACTGTCAACCAAAAATTATTGATGAGGAGAAGAATAACTATTTAAGTCAGACCCAGCATATACAAAAGGAGGAGCTCGATGTTCATTTGTATACGAAACAAAAAATCTTGAGCTTTTAGGAGGTGTTTTCTATGAGCTATATAAATCGAAAACAGTATGGCTGGACCGGGAATCGAGTCACAGCCCTCCTGCGATTACCAACTAGTGACATCTCGACTGGCAAACATAAACAACAGAATAAATTAATCGCAAAAAAATGGAATAATACAAAATAAATTAACAACAAAACATATGCGTACAAATTAAATACATAGCGTAACATCAAAAATATATGCTTTGCACACATCGCGCGTGTGGGAAACATCAACAAGAGTAGTTCAGGATTCTTGTATCTTTCTCGACAGTGGTTAAGTTCAGCGAATGTGATTCACTCGGCCGGCTTGTAACATTAAATGCAACATGTGGTCAAAAGCGTACTTCGATAGGTCACTTCTGAGTACTAACCGTTTCGCAACGTTTTCACAACACTACACCAACAACAGTTGACTTCGTAAGGTTTCAAAAAATGGCTCTGAGCACTATGGGACTTGACTTCTGAGGTCATCAGTCCCCTAGAACTTAGAACTACTTAAACCTAACTAACCTAAGGACATCAAATACACCCATGCCCGAGGCAGGATTCGAACCTACAACCGTAGCTGTTGCGCGGTTCCAGACTGTAGCGCCTAGAACCGCTCGGCCACCCCGGCCGACTCGTAAGGTTTATGACGAACGAAGCTTGCTGTCACTAATTACAGCAGTGGTAATCAATCACTTCATCATTCCAGAGATCGATAATTTTGATCCATTGCGCAAGCTGCGGCTGCGGGCTATTGACTTCTACACAACAGGGAAGATTGGGGTTTAGCTACCTGCCGACGACGAAGACATTAGTGACGCAGGACGCAGAACAAGCTCCGCAAGGGCAAATATAGGGAAGGAAATTAGCAGTGTCCTTTTACAAACGAGCCATCTCGGCATTTGCCTTTAGTAATCAACCGTAAACCGAAAAAATTCTAAACTGGGACGCCGTGTGGGGGTTTGAACCCAGGTCCTTCTGAATGGGAGTCTAGACTCAGTTTCTAATCCACTTTGCTCGGAGCTATCTGTACAACATATCTCTGTACTATGTCCCACTACTTTAGTTCATATACTTCGATAATGTACGATGGGAGCCGGCCGGAGTGGCCGAGCTGTTCTAGGCGCTACAGTCTGGAACCGCCCGACCGCTACGGCCGCAGGTTCGAATCTTGCCTCGGGCATGGATGTGTGTGATGTCCTTAAGTTAGTTAGGTTTAAGTAGTTCTAAGTTCTAGGGGCTGATGACCTTAGAAGTTAAGTCCCACAGTGCTTACAGCCATTTGTACCATGGGAACCCACATCTACAGGACTGCACTTATATACAGTAGCTGCAGAGCAGTAGCGTAATTACCTAGATTGTTGTTTTCGATATCTGGAATAGATCTGAGTTAAGAAATTCGGCGAAATATCACAAGACCTTTGCAATTGTGAATTACGCAATCTTTACTGCAGTCTGCGACCCACTCAAAGGCGTCGTGCGTAATACTAACGCGATATAAATACTCTTTAGCACATATGTTAAAGATGAACTACATTCTACATACCAGTTGTGTCTGTACGCCGCGAAAAAAGGCATTATACAAGTGTAGTTGAAATATGAACAATTCACATCAATGGAGCCATAAAGTCAGATTCAACAGCGAATCTATTGCGAGAAGAACTCAGCTATTAACCGAATCCCACCAATCAGTGCCATTACACACATTTATTTAATTATTTCGCTGTGCTAAGCCAATTTTAAGGATACAGATGTACCATTACGCACAATGCACGAATGTGTACTTCTTCGTGCTCATAATTACCTATTTAAAAAAAAAATTACTTTCTAGCATGGATTTCGGAAACACAGGTGTAACAAAACCAAACTGACGCGCATCAAACATGATAGTCTACACCAGTGGACTGATTTGATGAGATAATTCGATAAATAATAATTTTGGAAGCTTACTATTCAAAATTACTTCGTTATTTATCAAACAGAATACATTCGCACGGGGATTCTTCGCAGACGAAAATCAGTTCATTATCCTACCTCGTCACCCATAAATATTTAAGTCGTTCCAGGTGGCTGCATATACTGTGTTGGGATCATCACTATTCATAGTGTACATTAATAAATTGCAATCTCAGATTTTTTTGGAGATGACATGGCTATCTATGAGTAAGTGCTACCAACTGAAACTGTAGAGCATCCATTCGGCCCTGGACAAAATATGAACCTAGTGCAAAGACTACCAACTAACCTTTAATTTAGAGATATTTTAAGTAATACACGTCACGCACATAAAAAAAACACTGAAATGCTGCTGAAGTAGGGTTAAAATAAATATGCACTACCAGAGGATATCGAGCGAACAGGAGAAAAAGTAATTGAAAACGATCACAAGACTGAACGCATGCCGGAGACTAACAAGACCTCAGCAGAATCTCAGAAAATAGAACTACTAAGAAGCACGGCAGATATCTCGCAAAATCCTAATCCATGAATAGATTTTAGAGTGAATCCACGAATATTTCTCAGCCTCCTATATATCGTTGTCACAGTAGGCATAAAGACAAAATTTGGCAAATCACAGCTCGCATATTAACAGAGAACATTTTTGTCACATAATCCGTCCACGAAAAGAAATTTTAATGTGTGGTCCAGTAGAAAGTTCAGTCTGCCGCGCTCTTTATACATGGCAGACGCAGAGAAACAGGTACTGTGTCTTAAAAGCCCCCCTGCTCACACAGGACGGCCCGTGGCACTACCAGGAGATGCTGCCGTGTGGCGGCTGCCTCCAAGATAACAAGTGAGTGCATTCCGCGGGCATCTACCTGCCGACAGCCCCACGCTGCCCTAACGGGACCTCTTCCTTCTTCTCAACCCAGTTTCGCTAACTGTTATTTCAGAGGCTGCGGAAGACCAACTATTCTATACTGAGCTCTCTATCTGCTACGGTGCTGTTACGCAGAAACAGTACAGTACATACACTTAGATAAAAAAGCCCATGAAGCTGATGACTGGGCAGTCATTCCTCGGTTTTATACACGAAAATTCGTTAAAATCAATCACAATGTTAAACAACGAATGGGGTACGATCTACTGGTGATCATGACAGATGCGGCTTGAACAAGCCTGCAAGCTCTGTTGGCTGTTCACACTCTTCCAGTACATTCATTCATTCATTAGCTACAGTGTGCCGCAAGTACTTTTTTTCTGATGGGGTGAAAGATATATCACCTTTAAACTCATGTTATGTTGTTTGGTCCTCAGTTCAAAGACTGGTTTGATAAAATTATCCAAGCTAGTATCTCCTGTGCAAGCCTCTTCGTCTCTGCATAATTACTGCAGCCTACATCCACTTGAACCTTGGTCTCATCTACAAATCTTTCCACCCCCTTCCCCCGCCATCACTTCCTTCCACTACCAAAATGACTATGCCTTCAAGTCTCATAACGCGTCCTGTCAGAATTCCTGAAGATACACACTGACTGTGGAAATTGTATCACAGACTCAGTCCCTCTGACTGCTCAGAGATGTCACTAAACCCGCCCAAAGATGTAAACAACCATGCATGAGCAGCGCCTATTAGATGGAGGAGGTCCGACAGCCGATCGGTTCTAGTCATTCCACCAGGAAGGAGGTACACGGCTCGTGTTGTCTGTAGTTCAACCATGCCTAGACGGTCAATACAGCGGTTCGATAGCGTCCGCATTGTTACTTTGTGCCAGGAAGGGCTCCCAACAAGGGAAGTGACCAGGCGCCTAGGAGTGAACCAAAGTGATGTTGTTCGAACATGGAAGAGATACAGAGAGACAGGAACTGTCGATGACATGTCTCTCTCAGGCCGCCCAAAGGCTACTACTGCAGAGGATGACCGCTACCTACGGATTATGACTCGGTGGAACTCTGACAGCAACGCCCACCATGTTGAATAATGCTTTTCGTGCAGCCACAGGACATCGAGTTAAAACTCAAACTGTGCGCAATAGGCTGCATGATGCGCAACTTCAGTCCCGACGTCCATGGCGAGGTCCATCTTTGCATCCACGACACCATGCGGCGCGGTACAGATGGGCCCTACAACATGCCGAATGGATGGCTCAGGATTGGTATCACGCTCTCTTCACCGATCAGTGCCTTCAACCAGACAATTGTCGGAGACGTGTTTGGAGGCAACCCGATCGGGCTGAACGCCTTAGAGACACTGTCGAGCGAGTGCAGCAACGTGGAGAGTCCCTGCTGTTTTGGGGTGGCATTATGTGGGACCGACGTATGCCGCTGGTGGTCATGGAAGGCGCCGTAACGGCTGTACGATATGTGAATGCCCTCCTCTCACCGATAGTGCAACCTTAACGGAAGCATATTGGCAAGGCATTCGTCTTCGTGGACGACAATTCGCGCCCCCATTGTGCACATCTTGTGAATGACTTCCTTCAGGATAACGACATCGCTCAACTACAGTGGCCAGCATGTTCTCCAGACATGAACCCTAGCGAACATGCCTGGGAGCGATTGGAAAGGGTTGTTTATGGTCGACGTGAGCCACCAACCACTCCGAGGGATCTACGCCGAATCGCCGTTGAGAAGTGGGAAAATCAGGACCAACTTGATGAACTTGGGGATAGTATGCCACGACGAATACAGGCATGCATCAATGCAAGAGGACTTGCTACTGGGTATTAGAGCTACCGTTGTGTACAGCAATCAGCATCTTCTGCATAATCACATTTCAAAACCATCTACTTTATTGGCCACATTTTACTTCCGTTCAAAGCTACACTCAAGACGAATACTATCAGAAAATTTTCTTCACATTAAAATCAATATTATATGTTAAGATATTTTTCTTTTCTATCGAAAGCCTGAATTTAATGTCTTTAATACTTCTTCCACCATCATCAGTTATTTTCTACCTGAACAGCAAAAGTAGTCTACTAGTTTCAGTGTCTCATATCCCAAGCTACCCCTCCCCCTACCCCTCCCCTTCGCCATCACCTCATGTAATTCGCCTACATTCATTCCGTATCGTCGAAATAACGGCGGTAAAATACCACGCGATGCCTTGTCAACAGCAGTGATTCGCCGTACCATGATCCAGAGTTCCTGCAGGTGATCCATGACATTTGGTGCGTTTTTCCAGCCGGTTGCGGAGGATTCCCATTTGTTTTAATTGCAGGGACTGGGTTCCCTGAACGTCCCAGGTCTCAGTCACAGCTTCAGCCACCACACTGTAAGACAGAGTTGGCATTGCATCTCTCATGGTTCAAATGTCAGGTAAGTGGCAAAACCCTGTTGGCTAGTGCACTATGCAGCTGTTCTCAGATGCCACGTACATGTCATTTCGACCAAAGTACAAAGGAATACCGCCACAAGCCGTATGAGCCTCCTCCAATTTGTGCACAGTCGGTAGATTTCCTGGGGTTTACCACGATAACGATACATTACTTAATTTACATACAGGCAGAAACGTGTATCGTTTTCAGTTCTCCATAGTTTACTGCTGTCGCATATGGGCCCACAGCGTAATATGGTAGTAATGGCAATTACATCTACACATACAAACCGTAAGCTACTTTAAAATGCTTGGCGGAGGGTACTCTGTACCAATATCAGCAAATTTTCTATCATAGTCGATTTTGGTATTGAGAGAGGATAGAAATTACTGTCTATGAGAATTGACGTGCGCCTAATCGCCCTAATACGCATGTGAGACGTACTCCGGTGATAGAAGAATTGTCGCACGGTAGTCAACGAACATCAGATGTAAAACGAGTGTGTCGAGGTCAATGTCAATTTCCTTCCTCAGGCTCCCGCTCAACACCCCAGAATCTATACTATATTCTATATGTGCTGTAACGACCTGATGCGGTTAACTGATAAGGACTTCATGCTCTGGAGCAACAATCTAGAACTGGTCGCACTAGAGTCTTGTAAGCGATTTTCTTTGCAGATGTATTGCGTTTTAATAGAACTCATACAAAATATTTGTATTCCATTTCTTTTATCCACAAAAGATTTTGTGTGTTCGACACATTTCATGTAGCTACTTAATGTTAACTCTCAATACGAGTGTTTAAGCGATGTGAAGGGCTCCAAAATTTGACCGTTAATCTTAAAATCCGATACTATCGAGTTCTCCTTCTCGTTTTGGCCAATATCTCACACTTACTTACATTTAGACGGAGCTGCCATTCATTAAACTAAGGTGAAATTTTGTCACACACTTCCTGCATCTACTTACAATAGTCTAAACCGTGAACTGCTTCGTTAGCGAACAATCTGATAGCGCTGCTACGAGTACGGATCTCTTGCGTGGAATGCTGACTCAAATTTCCAAGCTACGAAAGTTCCTCCGGAGTGTAACTGATTGAGAATGACCGGTGTTGATGTCTGCATCGTCCTTGAATCGTTGCACAGTGATTTTTAGCCACGAGTCCAGATGCACTCTCGGGAGGCGACGACCATCGTCGTCTGACAATCAGAGTTCTGACGTAAATTCCTCGTACACAGGATCACTGTAGCTTTCAGTACAGCGACTCATCTGTGTAATCTGTGTCACTTGCTTACAGCTAAGCCTTTGATACACCTAATGTCACTTCGCCAGTGTCCTTTACAGCTTCTTGGACACTTGTGTGTACATTCCCCACGGAGGAAAGTAGCACTGTGGTTAGTGCAATGGACTTTTATCCCACAGTAGTGAGCGGCAATCTCCGTTCAGCCATCCCGATTACTTTTCTGTGGTTTTTCTTTATCAATTAAAGCAAATTTAGCGCTGGTTCCTTTCAAAAGTACAGTACTGATTCCCTTCCACACTCTCGCCACCTCTAATGGCATTCAGTCGACTGCACATTAAACCCTAATTTCCCGTCCATCCTTTTTTATGTGACTATTTTTTGCTTTATTAGTATGAGTTGGAATGTCATTTACAGTAAGAAGAAAAGGAGCGGTCCCATTGTTGAATCTCCTGAAACACCCTTCGCTCTCTATGAGTTAAATAAGAAGTGAACCGAATGTGGCTGTGAAACCTGCTGCTTCAAAATACGAGACTTGCGCCTTAATTCTAACTTTGGTGTCTTCTGCTAGGACTGCGAACACATTATGTTCCTAATATCTCAGCATTAGATTTGAATTACGTGAGGCAATACTGACCTTACGACTTAACTTACAAGAAAGATTAAGGAAAGGCAAACCTACGTTTCTAGCATCTGTAGACTTAGAGAAAGCTTTTGACAATGTTGACTGGAATACTCTCTTTCCAATTCTAAAGGTGGCAGGGGTAAAATACAGGGAGCGAAAGGCTATTTACAATTTGTTCAGAAACCAGATGGCAGTTATCAGAGTCGAGGGGCACGAAACGGAAGCAGTGGTTGGGAAGGCAGTGAGACAGGGTTGTAGCCTCTCCCCGATGTTATTCAATCTGTATATTGAGCAAGCCGTAAAGGAAACAAAAGAAAAGTTCGGAGTAGGCATTAAAATCCATGGAGAAGAAATAAAAACTTTGAGGTTCGCCGATGATACTGTAATTCTGTCAGAGACAGCAAAGTACTTGGAAGAGCAGTTGAACGGAATGGACAGTGTCTTGAAAGGCAAATATAAAATGAACATCAACAAAAGCAAAACGAGGATAATGGAATGTAGTCGAATTAAGTCTGGTGATGCTGAGGGAATTAGATTAGGAAATGAGACACTTAAAGTTGTAAAGGAGTTCTGCTATTTGGGGAGCAAAATAACTGATGATGGTCGAAGTAGAGAGGATATCAAATGTAGACTGGCAATGGCAAGGAATGCGTTTCTGAAGAAGAGAAATTTGGTAACATCGAGTATAGATTTAAGTGCGAGGAAGTCATTTCTGAAAGTATTCGTATGGAGTGTAGCCATGTATGGAAGTGAAATGCGGACGACAAATAGTTTAGACAAGAAGAGAATAGAAGCTTTCGAAATGTGGTGCTACAGAAGAATGCTGAAGATTAGGTGGGTAGATCACATAACTAATTAGGAGGTATTGAATAGGATTGGGGAGAAGAGAAATTGTGGCACAACTTGACTAGAAGAGGGGATCGGTTGGTAGGACATGTTCTGAGGCATCAAGGGATCACCAATTTAGTATTGGAGGGCAGTGCGGAGGGTAAAAATCGAAGAGGGAGACCAAGAGATGAATACACTAAGCAGATTCAGAGGGATGTAGGCTGCAGTACGTACTGGGAGATGAAGAAGCTTGCACGGGATAGAGTAGCATGGAGAGCTGCACCGAACCAGTCTCAGGACTTAAGACCACAACAACAACAACAGCAGATTTGAATTTGTGCACTCGACCACGGAGCCACTGTTGAATTCAGTTTCACATACAAAAAACCTAAAAAGCTCTGAAAATGCAACCACCATCAACAGTGTTATAGCCGTCACAAAGTGCGTATCACCGCACGTATTTCCTTATGCGCTCCCCGGCGCCTCTGCCTGGAGCTGGACCTCGGCAGCGGTGTATTAGGGCGGGGGAGGCGGCGCAGCTCGCATTCCGCGTGGTTTCTTCACCGCAGCGGCGGCTGCAGCCTCGTCTGCATTCCTCCAGATATGACGTCAGGCTCGTATCTTCAGCGAGGCCCATCGCGCGCCACAAACCAGTTTCCCTAGCGTGAGCTCCCGCGCCTGGCCGCTGCTCTATGCCTCCCATCCTTCCACTCATGTACACAGTACGCCTGGGCCTCTTACGAAAACTATGGAGGGAAGTGACAAATGCATTTTTACGGAAAACAGCTCGCCTAAAGACAGACTCAAAACTAGGAAGGGCCTCGCTGTCGGTAAAAGAAAATGATTTATATATTAACAGCGATATTAACCCTGGAATACTGACAAAAATAAATATAATATTTACTTTTTCCACAGCTATCTGCCGACTCCAATACTGACATTACCAAGGTTTAAAACTGAGCACTCAGTACTAGCTTTTGTGAGAGCATGCCACCACCCAACATGTGAACGACTGGAAACAACTGAAGAGTTGAAGTGGAAGGCGTTCTAAGTGCCAAATCTGAAATTTGGGAGAAGAACGAAAAAAGAAGTATCTCTTACACATATTGGTAACAAAATAAATTAAGAAGCTACCACAGAACTATACTGCTCATTGCATCACAGCAAGAAATAAGTCAAATTAGAAAACAAGTGCTTTATTAAGAACGATCTAAGTGCCATACAAGAAAATCGACCGGTCTCAAGCGCCAATAAGCAAGGTTTTGCAAGCTGATTCTTGCAACGAGGAAAAAAAAGCATCAACCAGGCATTCTTAACGAAGCTATTTATTTAGGCACACAGCGCTGTTGCTTGTTTCGAACAGACGGCTTCATCTCCTGACGGCAGTTCACATACATATGATGTTGTTTACATTAGCAGTTGGCTGTTTTTTTTTTCAACTGTTAATGTAACTAACAACATATGTTATATACAAGTGAACAGCCGTCGGAAGATTAACCTGTCCGTTCGAGTATGGCCGAGCGGTTCTAGGCGCTTCAGTCAGGAACTGCGCGACCGCTACGGTCGCAGGTTCGAATCCTGCCTCGGGCATGGATGTGTGTGATGTCCTTAGGTTAGTTAGGTTTAAGTAGTTCTAAGTTCTAGGGGACTGATGACCATAGATGTTAAGTCCCATAGTGCTCAGAGCCATTTGGCCATTTGTATTCAAACAATTTACGGGAATTCAGCCAGGTAATATTTACAGCAGTCGCTACTAACGCGTGTCTGATCTTAAAGACTTCCTCCACGGTTTGGCATCTGGATCACGTCTAGGGACATGCAGCAGGGCACCGAGAACACGATAAAATTGCACTCATAATATTTTCTTTTCATTTCCTATCTTCACCTGGTTGCAACACAGGAGGACAGCTACTATACACCGAATAGTTCTTCAGCAGAGTACAGCATGAGCGTCGAAATTTTCTTCCGTTATATGTAATGCCAAAAGAAAACCAAGTATCGCTTATTGATTCAAGTAACACATTATTAAATCCATAATCAAATCCTTCAGCATTTATATTCAGGATCGCCTTTAATGCACTCTTATTCGAAGAAAAACAAATTTCTCTGCACCAGCTGATGCTGGCTCATTTGCATGCTATGGAAGATAAACAAGAAACTTAAAAATGATTGTCTGTCCCGCTCTCGATAATATCTTTGCTAATTGGACAATCCTTCTGTATCTCGATCGCAAAACTAGAACGTTGTTCGTCTCTAGAGGACTGCCTCTCCCAAAGGCCTACCTTAGGTAGGAGTGAAATAGCTTCACAAACTCAGTCACTTTGTTCCCTACAAGAATTACATACACTCTTGAACTCCAAAGTCGTCCGAAGATCAACTACATCTGTATGGAAATTAAGATGCAATCTGAGGCTATTACTCCGCGCTCTGTCTTTCGAAAATAAAAATTAAGCAGTTATGCCTTCTGCCGGAAGACAGCCTAATAATCGGCTGTTTCTTCCTGACGATACAGATGCCTGAGTGCTACTTGGGAGAAATACCTCGGCTCCAAATGAGACAGACTTATGCGGAAATGCCACATTAGAGAAGCATGCAACCGGATTTCCACCAGCCTGCTACAGCTGTTTTTTCTTACAGAGGGAGAAGGCCAACAACATGAAGCTTTTAAGCTGGAAGTGGTTGTCTTTCCTGAGCTAATATGGTTGCTGAGTTTGAAATGCGGAGGCTGACATTCGCATGGGGAAATTGAAAGACTAACAGAATGGACCATACGTCATAGATGGCGCTGGTTTCTGTACACTGAAGGAATTTAGAAATTACTATAACACTTCATCCGACGGCACAGTCAGTAATGGTATGATAGCGATGTGACGTTCCACAGCCACAAAATATCCTCACAAGGTTTGGATGCCAACGACACAGATTATGAACACCCTGCCATTGCAAGGATGAACATTCCGGCTTGCAAAGCGTGTTTGGTTTTGGACTACTGTCAGAATACAAAATTTTTGAGGCTTTCACTCCATCAGAATCTTTATAGCCTCTAATGATGTCTTCAGCATTAGGAGATGAAACTTCAGGCACAGAAAAATGCTCACGAATGCAGCCATGTGGAAAATTAACCCCAAATATGCAGATACCGGCCTTGAAACCATCAAGTTACCTTCCATTTGGAATGGGGGTGCACTCAGCAACTCTGATATGACTTTCAAATGATAGAGCATAGCAATCAGTCGTCCTTTTCTTTCAGATTTTATTAGGCAAATCTAAATTTCGTCTAGTGCCTAGCCATTATCATAGTGCTATTTAATAGTATCAATGCACGTCCTAGTACGTCAATCTCCTGTTGTTCGGGCTTCTGTCACAGTTCGTTCAAGACGATTAAGGAGACGAGTAGCCTTGAACGAACTGTGACAGAAGCCCGAACAACAGGGGACTGACTTACTAGGACATGCATTGATGAAATAGCGCAATGATAATGGCTAGGCACCAGCCGAAATCTAGATTTGCCTAACAAAACCTGAAAGAAAAGGACGACTGATTGCTTTGCTCTATCATTTGCAACCGGCCCTGAAAGCCTGCCTGGGTGCCAAATGTATATAAATTTGAATTTTTCTTGATTCATATCGGCACATCTGACGTGCGAAGACTGGCTTGATGCAGCTCTCCGCTCTAGTCTACCCTGTGCAAGCCCCTTGCTCTGTGGCTGACTACGACAACCTACATTCACTTGACCCTGCTTACGATAGTCAAGCCTCAATCCACCTCAACGATTTTTATGCCCCCGCCCAAGTACTTCCTTCCACTGCCAAACGCACTATTCCTTGATGCCTCAGGATGTGTGTTAGCAACCGATCTCTTCTCAAATCAAATTGTGCCACAATTTTTTTTCTGCTTACAATTTCTGCGTTAATTATCTGATCTACTTATCTAATACTCGAGGTTCTTTGAATGCTGTTATGGGTGAGAAATGTTAAACTGCTACGAAATATGATTGTAAGGCCATATTTTATATGTGGGCAATCCGAATCCCACCGTCAAAATTTCGGAGTTTCTTCTGAGATATTTTCTAAATATTTTGGTATAAGGATGTCTGGTGGCTCATCACAGAGTAATAAAGTAATTATGAAAGAATTTTTACTCTGCAGCGAGGTGTGTGTTCCTCTGGACCTTTCTGGATGATCAAAATTATTTGTCGGTCCTGGACTCAAACGTGGAACCTTTGCATTTCGAGGGCAAATATTCTACAGAGTGAACAATCCTGGGCGACTTTTACGCACCGCCCTCTTGAGTGTTTCCGGCAGGGCGTCACAGAATTACTCCTGTATACCTTCCATGACTCCATTCGTGGAAGAACGGATACTAAGGAGAAATGGCTTAGCCATAGTCTGCGGGATTGTCCCAGAAGGTACACTACTGGCCATTAAAATTGCTACACCAAGAAGAAACGCAGATGAAAACGGGTATTCATTGGACAAATATATTATACTAGAACTGACACGTGATTACATTTTCACGCAGTTTGGGTGCATAGATCCTGAGAAATCAGTACCCAGGACAAACCATCTCTCGCCGTAATAACGGTCTTGATACGCCTGGGCATTGAGTCAAACAGCTTGGATGGCGTGTACAGGTGCAGCTGTCCATGCAGCTTCAACACGATACCGCAATTCATCTAGAGTAGTGACTGGCGCATTGTGACGAGCCAGTTGCTCGGCCACCATTGACCACGTTTTCAATTGGTGAGGGCTCTGGAGAATGTGCTGGCCAGGGCAGCAGTCGAACATTTTCTGTATCCAGAAAGGCCCGTAGAGGACCTGCCACATGCGGTCGTGCATTATCCTGCTGAAATGTAGGGTTTTGCAGGGATCGAATGAAGGGTAGAGCCACGGGTCGTAACACATCTGAAATGTAACGTCTACTGTTCAAAGTGCCGTCAGTGCGAACAAGAGGCTACCGACACGTGTAACCAGTGGCACCCCATACCATCATGCCGGGTGATACGCCAGTATGGCGATGACGAATACACGCTTCCAATGTGCGTTCACCGCGATGTCGCCAAACACGGATGCGACCATCATGATGCTGTAAACAGAACCTGGATTCATCCGAAAAAATGACGTTTTGCCATTCGTGCACCCAGGCTCGTCGTTGAGTACACCATCACAGGCACTCCTTTCTGTGATGCAGCGTCAAGGGTAACCGCAGCTATGGTCTCGGAGGTGATAGTCCATGCTGCTGTAAACGTCGTCGAACTGTTCGTGCATATGGTTGTTGTCTTGCAAACGTCCCCGTCTGTTGACTCAGGGATCGAGACGTGGCTGCACGATCTGTTACAGCCATGCTGATAAGATGCCTGCTAGTGATACGAGGTCGTTGGTATCCAGCACGGCGTTCCTTATTACCCTCCTGAACCCACCGATTCCATATTCTGCTAACAGTCATTGGATTTCGACCAACGTGAGCAGCAACGTCGCGATACGATAAACCGCAATCACGACAGGCTACAATCCGACCTTTATCAAAGTCGGAAACGTGATGGTATGCATTTCTCCTCCTTACACGAGGCATCACGACAAAGTTTCACCAGGCAACGCCGGTCAACTGCTGTTTGTGTATGAGAAATCGGTTGGAAACTTTCCTCATGTCAGCACGTTGTAGGCGTCGCCACCGGCGCCAACCTTGTGTGAATGCTCTGAAAAGCTAATCATTTGCATATCACAACATCTTCTTCCTGTCGGTTAAATTTCGCGTCTGTAGCGCGTCATCTTCGTGGTGTAGCAATTTTAATGGCCAGTAGTGTATTTTCAGTGTGCAGATGAGTGTGCGCTGATCTGAAATACCCTAGGTTATCAACCACCACCAAAATGTTGTCGGCGGAGTTCGGGTTAGGGCGCTGTCTCCCGGCGAGACGGCTTCTTGCAGAGCGGCAGTCGCTACCTCACTCGTGCCTGCCTCCGGACACCCGAGCCTCTCCCCCACAGCAGTATAACCCCGGCAGGCGCCGACCGCGCCTCGGCCAGCTACGGCAGCCCGGGGTGCACGTGCCAGTCTCAATTAGGCCGCCGGCGCCTGAAGCCGCAAATGGAGGCGCGCTGTTTATTTGATAACCGCGGGCCGCGCTGCGCGCCTCTCTGCCCTGCACGTGCCGGCTGTCACGTGGACTCAAAAATACCTTCGCAGGGAAAGGGGTCGCCCCTTGTCACGAGGGCTGCACGGGCGGCTGTCACAAATGCAGTGCCCACACACATTACCAACCACATAAATCCATTTTCACAGATGTGCGAGTATATTGCATTCAAGCTATTAAAAGTGGCGAGCCCATACAAAAAATGGCTCTGAGCACTATGGGACTTAACTGCTGAGGTCATCAGTCCCCAAGTACTTAGAACTACTTAAACCTAACACACATCCATGCCCGAGGCAGGAGCCCATACATTGAACAAGAGTCTTTACTGCAGGGAGCACAAGTGAAGGAATAAGCTCCTGGATATCTTTTCGTGGGAAATGGACTAACAGGTTGATACACAAATCCTTATGGAAACATTATCTTCCACCGATCTACTGTTGGAGACATACTGCAAGAAAGTGGGCCGGCTGGAGGGGCCGAGCGATTCTAGGCGCTACAGTCTGGAACCGCGCGACCGCTACGGTCGCAGGTTCGAATCCCACCTCGGGCATGGATCTGTGTGATGTCCTTAGGTTAGTTAGGTTTAAGTAGTTGTAAGTTCTAGGGGACTAATGACCTCAGCAGTTAAGTCCCATAGTGCTCAGAGCCATTTGTAAGAAAGTGGGGACCGATGAAATCGTCTCAAGGCATATTTCATTAACAGAACACAATACACTGTACTGGACGGACAATGTTCAACACAAGCACAATTAATGCCTGGTGTGCCCTGAGGAAGCGAAACAGGATCTCTAATGTTCTCAGTATACACAAACGGTTTAGCTTATCTGATAGGATGTGGAACCCAATAAGATTGTTCGCTGACGGCGCTGTTGTGTACGGGAAAGTATCGCCGCTGGACGATCGTAATGAATTGCAGAAGACTTGCACCAATATTTCACTCGCTGCACTGAATAACAGATCTGTTTAAATGTGGAAAAATGTAAGCTAATGCCTACAGCGAAAAGAAGGATCCCGACAGCATGTGATTAAAAGATTTGAGACCATCAGAAGCGCCATGAAATTAGACGAGCACGTAAAATAAGTATTAAGGCAAGCCAACAGAACATTCCGATATGTGCCCTGTATCTGCAAAGGAAATCGCAAACAACGAATAGTGCAACCAATTCCAAAGCACTGTTCCAGTGTTTGTAATCGTTATCGAATAGGCATGACAACAGACATCGAAACAATTCAGAAATGCGCCGCTAGGCTCTTAACAGGTCGGTTTATTGGGTCTAGCCCATGCGAAAGTGTAAAGAGAAATTCTTGCGGAAATGAAATGGAAATTTGTGGCAAGTTCTATGGAACCAAACTGCTGAGGTCATCGGTCCCTTGGCTTACACACTACTTACTCTAACTTTAACTTACGCTAAGGACAACACACACACCCATGCCCGAGGGAGGACTCGAACCTCCGACGAGGGAAGCCGCGCGAACCGTGGAAAAGACGCCCTAGACCGCGCAGCTACCCCGCGCGGCAAATGAAATGATATCCTCAGAAGAAAAGTGACAGCGTTCTGTCGAAATCTTATTGCGTCAATTTAGATAACCTGTATTTGAGAAAAACAGTGCGACCAGTCTGTCACCGACATCATATATCTACCGTGGCTACCGTGAAAAGCGCTTATAGGGGCACGTAGATAGTATTTTTTTCCCTCGCTCAGTACGCCAATGGAATAGGAAATAAAAATCGATAACACTTGTAAGATTTGTCCTCCGACTTCTACAGTGGCTTATAGAGTACAGGTAGATGTAGAACCAGTTACCATTAAACTGCACCCAGTCGTACCCCTACCCTTGAGATCCATTACGATCTTCGATCTCTCCTCAGCACAGTGCACAAGTGCATTTACCTCTGTCGAATCAATAACTGCGGTATGCGGTAGTGCAGCAGTGTTTGATCGGAGTTGGTGGATGAGTAAAAGTTGGTGAAATCGTTAGAAAATTGTAACAAAATGATAATTACTTGAAAGACTGGTAGATGACTTTCAACTTGAACCAATGTAATTTAACAATTTCATTCAGTCTTAGGTTCACTATTGATTTAAGTTACGCCCGTCCAAGCTTCAGTTTATTAAGAAAGCGTTGTAGGTAGTGTCTGGCGTTTACTCAGTGCCGCTACTAGGGTGTGGAACGCAGCTGACGCGCTTATCCCGGGCGCCGTTTCCGGTGGCAATGTAGGAATAGGAAGTGGGGGTCGGGAAGAAGAAGAAGAAGAAGAAGGAAATAGATTGGAGGGCACTAAAATGAACAGGATACAGGCATGCACGAAAGGGAAATTTGAGGTGATTCGGAAAGGACTGCCTTGAGAAACAGTTCCATAAAACCTAACACTATCATTATGCCATGAGAGCTAACCTAGCGAAAGTTTAGAGTACAATAATTTACGCTTGCTGTTTAGTTTACTACAGCTTTGCATTGAATTGTATCATATTAAAAGAATTATTGAAATGTGCACCCTTTACTTCACTGTAAGTCGTACTGATCACAAAAAAAAAAAAACAAATGAAAAGGCTAAGTAGCGACAAAGATTCGACAACAAACGGGAAAATGTTGGAAAAGTGGAGGAATGATTTGGTGCGCAAAGTCGAAGTTTGCCCTGGGCGCCAGTTACCCCGGTTACTCGTTTTTTGCCAATTTTTACAGGCGTTGAGGACAACAGGTTTTTCCTCTCGTTGCTAACAGAAGTCGCAGTCCAAAAGCGCTTGAGTTCACTTTCACTATTCGCTTTTTTCGGCTTTTTGTTGTCCACTGTTCCTTGAGCTGTATTTGGGTTTTCTGCACTTCACTTTAATTACGTGAAACCACGTACGTCGACTTCATGTAAATTCTGCTATAGCTGCTGCGTTCGTTTCGTCCTCGATATTGTGTGGTAGGCTGCAAAATACTTCGATCGGCCGCAGCCTATCACTGATTTGGTCGTGTTACAAAGAACAGATTTAACAATGTTTTTTCGTACAAGAAAATAAGTCTCAAAACAAGCAATTAAGGACGGGAGCCGGTAGTTCCAACGCGGTCTGCAAGTTTCAGAGTTAAGCCGCGTTTATACTGTCAGCCTCCGGACGATGTGGGAATATCAGTATTGCCGTTATCTAAACAGTAACACCACTCCAAAGTTACCACGGATTTTCATTCCGCGTTAGTCACGAAGCACAAGCGATTCGACACGTAGGAACCTTAAAAAAGCGTCTATTCTTCGGGTAGCAGTGCCCTTCCACCAACAGCTCTTTAGCAATCGGAAACACTCTGAGAGTTTTAATCATTATTATTATTATTATTATTATTATTATTATTATTATTATTATTAAGTCGTTACGATGAGCAGTGATTACATTAGTATAGATGGTTGAAGTTCGAATATTCGTTTCAGTTTGTGCCAAACAATGTATTTCATTTTTAATTAATTTCTAACACTGTTACAACGAATATAAAGAATGTGTTTCAATTTCAACTTATTCTTCATTCAACACCTTTACAATATTAAACTGGAAACATGTACGGGCCACAAGATAATCAGGTTTTATATATGCGGCCCGAGGACATTAAAAGGTTGCCGATGCCTCTTGTAGTGTTTGCGGCGTATGGAGACTGGGACGAAGACGTAACTTCACCGAAATCGTTTGTTGAATTAAATAAATTCTTCAACGCAATCTAATAGAATACTGTTTGAGAAGATACAAAGAAAATTAAATGAATATCGTGACAGAGAATTAATGCTATATCGGGAGAGTGCGATCACATCTTGTGGCAGAAAGTAAGCAGACAGACAAATCAGCAGAAACTTTCCACTCTACCCCTCAAATCGACTGGGGCACACGAGGCGTTCCTCAAATAAACCAAATGAACTAATTCAGATAATTTCAACGGATCCATCAATCGAGCATGTACTACATATGAATACTAGATAGAAATACCATTTGACATATCATCAGAAGTATGACACCACCATTCGCCGAAATCATCAAGTGATTCACAGTAAACAATGTGAAACTTGTACCTGACTGACGATATTGTTTATATGCTGCGTTGATAATAATACGAGCAGTTAATGATCCACGGTTTGGGCCTACATGAAAGCTACTTTTGAAGAGACGACTGATCCTTAAAATACTTACGAAATTAATATACCACTAGGGGTAAAGGCATCGCGTTTCGTTTGCGTAAGGTAGCACAGTTTTGGCGAAAAATAACACCAACTGCAAAATTTTCAAACGAAAGCATAAAAATGAATCAAGCAGACTGTGGGGTAGCCGTGCGGTTTGAGGCGTCTTGTCACGGTCCGCGCGGCTGCCCCCGTCGGAGGTTCGAGCCCTCCCTCGAGCATGGGCGTGTGTGTTGTCCATAACGTAAGTTAGTTTAAGTAGTGTGTAAGCTTAGGGACCGATGACCTAAGCGGTTTGTTCCCATAAGATCTTACCACAAATTTACAATTTTTTTTTTTTTTTTTTTTTTTTTTTTTTTGGTAGTATAATGTAAAGCGTTAAGGTCGGTACAGACGGTGAATAATTTAACGTTACGACGTTGGTTGTTGGCTTCCACGTAACCGCAAGTCATATTAGCTCCGTTAGACCACAAGTCCTAAACGTCATGAGCATGCGCCGGGAAACCGTACGTGCAGTGTATCAAACTAGGCACTGGCTGTTGGTAACATTCAGAACGAGTCCAAGTTAAGTCAGCGCATACGCAGAGCAGATTATAGTATACAGTTACACAGTTCTCCCGTCAAATGAAGACAGAACAGACTCGGGTGAATGGAAACTTTCAAATGAATTAAAATACATATATCAGCAAGATAGATGTAACCAACTTTGCATTTATTACGCAGAATTTCGTCTCGCTTTCTGATTTTATTACCTCATTACCAAACGGTCAATCGGTTTTTTTAAGGATTAAGGTGATATTTGTGTTGGTTTGCAAGATAAATTTGGCTTCTGTATAACACCTACGATCGTGCTTCCGTCTATAAGTACCATAACTCGGTTACTGAAATTATTCTTTTCCGTTGAAGCTATCAGTTTATTTGCAACAAAATGTTTTATACTATACTGTCGAAAACATTGGAATACTTTAAAGGACTGTATTCAGTGGCACCAGGGAATAATATGTGCACATTGTTGGACTGCAATGGTAGTGATTCATTTGTCACGGTCATCGACAGTCAGATGGCGCTTAGGAGGCTTCTCTGTTTTGAGTCTGTAGGCAGTGTCTGTACTGAGTTTAGAGACTAAATGTGTTTGCAACAATCATTCTAAGATATAACTATGCTCCACCGACGAGCACGTGCTCCTGTCGAACTGTTTCAACCATTTGAGCAGGGTCGCATTGTAGACCTGCGGCAGGCTGGATGGACGTGTCGATGGACTGCTGGACACGCTGGGCACAGAACATCGGTGATGTGTCGCTGCTTCCACCCACGGTCTGTGGTACATTCCCACAGCCGTCGACCAGGTTCTGGATGTCCGCGCAGTACAGACTCACGTCAAGATCGATGCATTGTGCGAGCAATGGTGGCCGACCGATCATCATCCGGGGACGAAACCCGGACACATATTGCACCTTCTGGGCCATCAGGAACCATTGGGAACCATCTGCTTGCCAGCCCAGGATACCACCAACATCAGGACACCGTCAAGTATGGCCACTCTGGTATCGTGAATGAGTTGGCTGCATAGCGGAATGGCGCTCTATTGTCTTCAGCGATAGCAGTAGATTCTGCCTGTATGCGACTGGATTGCCTTACGTGTGTACGGTTTTATCCTGGTGACCTGCCTATTTAGGCCATCAGTGTCAACTCGCGGTCACATCTGGAGTTTCAGCAGGTTAAAGTAATCATCGTTCGCTACATTGCACAGGCTCTTATCCCCATAGTACTGCCATTCCTTCGGTAGGAAAGTGATACGCTTTTTCAGCAGGACATTCGGCCGCTGCTCTTTGCAGTGTACAGCAGACGCCCGGCCAACAAGATCGCCAGATCCCTCTCCAGTTTAACACGTGTGGGACATGGTGACGTGGGAGCGTACTCATTCTCCACGGCCTACAAGAACCACTGCCGAACTGCAACAAAAGGCGCAAGATTCTTGGGACAATCTATTGAAAAATGCTATTCGGCACTTTGACGATCATTTTCACGCGAAAAGTGTTACCGCCGGAGTTGGGAACATTGTGTGTTGATGCGACTGTTCGGCCATCCTTTACAGTCACACGTGTGTTTCATTTGGTCTGAAACACAAGTGAAGTGTCACTTCACTTGTCAATAAAAGCCGGCCGCGGTGGCCGAGCGGTTCTAGCCGCTTCAGTCCTGAACCGCGCGACTGCTACGGTCGCAGGTTCGAATCCTGCCTCGGGCATGGATGTGTATGATGTCCTTAGGTTAGTTCTAAGTTCTAGGTGACTGATGACCTAAGATGGTAAGTCCTATAGTTCTGAGAGCCATTTTTTTGTCAATAAAGTGAACTTGTGCTTGTTGGGACAGCTTTTTTTCCGGCAGTGTACACTAGTGGTACACTTCGGATGTTCGAATACTTTCAAGTATACAAGAACTGTTCATACTTATAACAAAAGCAGACCGTGCATTATGTAATAAAAAGAATCGGACTAGAGCGATTGCTCCAGGAACATACAGGATGTGTTAGGAGGAAAGGTACTGCTTTAAGGAGTGATAGTTACTGGTGATTCTGAACAAAGAACCTCAAGTGAACGTAAGTCTTTTTTTTTTAGTGCATCCGACATACAGCTGTCTGAAAATTACAGGCGTCAGTCGCATGTCCTCTTCCACCAACACACACACAATATAGCCAAAGCGATCATTTGGCTACATAATGTTGTCTCTACTGATCGTTTCAAAGCGCACTTCACTTGCGCATCGTGGACCGACAAATCGTGCAGTTGTTTTAGATAGCCGTCTTAATAGAGTTCGGTATCTTGATTTACTTCAAAATTTATCACCAGAATACTTGGAAGGCATTCTTTTGGCAATAAAACATTGTATGTACTTTCAGAACGACGGAGCTCCTGCACATTTTGTGGCACAGAACCTCAATGAGACGTATTCGCGGCGTTGGATAGGTCCCGTGGAGTCATTTCTTGATCACCGATCTTTCTCCATTAGATTACTGTCTGTGGGTTGGCTTAAATGCGAAGGCTACACGCGCATAATGGATACAATGGAGGAACTTCTCGCTTATATTGTACAAGCGTGCGCTCAAGTAAAGGACCGGTACGAATGAGCTATGATCAGCAACACGGCAGCTGTCTGCTATAGTTGCAAACTGTATTGCAGCTGACTGCAGACTTAAACATATTTCTCTGTATGGACACCTTTTTAGAAATGGTTGCGGGACTCGGCTGTTCAATAGAGGATGTCAAATTAAACACCTTTCAGCCGTCTAATTTCCAACCTTATTTTATTTGGCAAACAGTTTCGGCGTTTTACTGCGCCATGTTCAGACCCCCGATCGACGTGTAAGAAAAATCCACCTCCTGTCGGCAGGTGATACCTGAAGCGATCACTGTAGTAAGTATCTGCTAATACCAGTATTGCTGGCCCCTGTTTCGATCACAACCGAGGTAGATTCTGCCTACAAGTCGGTCAGGGGCCTGAAGATAGCGTTGTAAAACACTGAAACTGGTTGCCAAATAAAATAAGGTTGGAAATTTGCCAGCTGAAAGGCGTTTAATTTGATATCCTTTAACATATTTTGTGAAAAAATGTACAAATTAAACAACACATTACATCACAATGTTTTATTTGCTATCATCCGCGTTTGTCCTGTTCCCTATTGTTTACATTAGTTTCCTCGGAAGCTGTTAATAACAGGACATATGTTCATATGACTGTTTTGTTCAGAATCACTATCATCCCTAAAAGCACGTACCTTTCCTCCTGACGCAGCCTATATATGTAATTAGTCAAATACTGATTGATACATATCTGAGAATGTGAGTGAAATCTTATGGGACTTAACTGCTAAGGTCATCAGTCGCTAAGCTTACACACTACTTAACCTAAATTATCCTAAGGACAAACACACACACCCATGACCGAGGGAGGACTCGAACCTCCGCCGGTATCAGCCGCACAGTCCATGACTGCAGCGCCTTAGACAGCTCGGCTAATCCCGCGCGGCGATACGTATCTGAGTTTACCTAACACATGTCATGTCATATATCATAAAGTACCTATAGCGTACAAGACGATGGACATATATTTTAGAAAAAGTTATTTGAAGAATAATTACAGAAATAATAATAAAGAGAACACCTATGTTAATGCTACTCTGGTTTCTAAAGCTGTGTTCCTTTCATATGTTATTTCTTTAAGCATTACATAACTTAGTGTTGTATGTGTGCAAGCGTAGTGAGAGCGTCGTACTGCAGTAAAAAACAACTTAATCTGAAATTTTCTATAATGAAAGTTGCTCATACATCTAAGCAGCGTTTCTCGGCATTATGTTACAAGTTTAAATAAAACGACGCGCTTTTAATCGTCCTTCTAACCGTAACAGTTTCTTAGCTCGCAACGTGTTATACGAAAAACACCAAATGTGGCACTTCGGGTTCAGAGTAGAGGAACCCAACATGGCATCGACAACCAGTGTTATAAGCTTACTGTTATGCATAAGGTTTATAATCTAAGCAAAATTCTGCACGTATATGCCGATACAGTCCAGTTAAATTTGCTGGAAGTGGATCGCAATATGCGCGATACAAACGTGATGTAACTAAAGTACTCAGCTTTTACATGGCGGAGATTAGCTTCACAATATGTGTAAACAACAGAAAAACAATAAAAATGCACAGCGCGCTAAAGAAACAGAGGCACACTTGTGGTATGGCAATATGACTATATGAGCGACCAAAGATACGATGAGATCCCACGTTAAATTTCGATTTCATTCATATCGATTGTTGCATTTAAGCAAAATTATAATATGGTAATGTATAACTGTTTGTCATATTTATTGATGAGACTCGTGAAAGTAGTGCCGCCAGTCTGCTCCGGTGGAAACAGCTGTGAGGTAAAACAGGTCGAAGACTGACGCGTCACCTGAACGCTGATAATGACGGTGCTCCGCTCGCAGGAATAGCATATTTTCCCGATGGGCAGAGGGAGGGAGACCGGTGCCGCGCTCCTCTCCTGTCCGGTCGGTACGATCGTCTTTTTTTCTCCTCTCCTTTTCCAGTCTCTCTCTCTCTCTCTCTCTCTCTCTCTCTCTCTCTCTCCTCTTTTTTGTTTTTGCTTTTACGCGGCGCGGGCGCGGACAAGGCCTTGGGGTTAGCGCCGCGCCGCCAGAGCAGCCAGCCCGTCTGCCGGCAGGTAGAGCGCGCGCTGCAGCAGGCGGGGGCGGTGGGGCCGGCAGGGGGATGCTTACGTCACCGCGTAGTCATGGCAACCGGAGGGAATGCAGAGTTGCCAAATCCACCCCTTGTCAACAGCGGCGGCCAGCGCGGCCCGGATCCCTGGCGCGCGGCGCTATAATCCCGGTGGCCGCACCGAGCGGAGTCGAGCGCAGCGGACACGCGCGTGATCGCGGCCGCGCGCGAGCGCACGCACGAGCGCACGCACACGCACGCGCGCGCACGCACGGGCAGGATGGCGTGCGCGGCCGAGCGAGCCGCACATCGGCGCGCGGCGCCGAGTCGCCCGCCGGAGGCTGCCGTCGCTGAACATCTCGCGTGTCGCGCCAGTTTCACGAAAGGCTTCCGCGTCATCTCCGCGTATAGAGGTCAAGTCAGCCTCGGTCCCGAGCACCCGTAAACTAGCTCCACGACCTCCAATATACAAATAACGGAAGTCCAAATGATAAAGTAGACCATTAGAATTTATGTTACGCTGTTAACCTAAAAGACAACTTCGAAAACGCTTTTGCGGAGAGGGTTTTTGGGAGTACAAAAGTAATTTTGCTAATCCTGTCCTTTTTAAGGTAGGCCGAGAATTAACGTCTTGTCAACGCTGATGAGATTATTGGGGAATTGGGGGAGGGAGGGGGGAGGGGCAGGGAGGCAAGGAGTGGTAGAGGCAGGGGTCTTACACATGAAAAACAAAAAAAGCGCTACTACCTCTGAGTTCACCCACTGTAGATGTTTTTGATCCCTGTACGAATGTAATCGAAGCTAAATCTCGAACCACATACATTTTCTCACCCGAAATGTTAGACGAGATTTCTGAGGAAACAACTAAATACTGTCGCTGTCTTGGATTGGTGCTTTAAAAACGAGAACTAATGTGTGTTTAAATAAGTTAAATATCGTATTATTTGAAGTCACTGAAAAGGGTCTACATAAGCAATCTTTGCAAAACAATGCGTGAATTGCTTACAGTATAGAATACAGTAAACGTTTTGTTGAACTCGGTAGATCTTGTCAGTGGTTTTTTTACACGTAAGCGAATCATACATTGTTACTCTCGGGAAGTTAATACAAATCAAATACATATAGAGCAAGAAAAGCATCCTACTTCCAACTGCTTTAAAAATTAAGTACGGAACAGCAGGCTATCAAAAGATGGTTCGATGGTTTTGCAGAATTCAAAGTGAAGCTCACAGAGGATGTCACATAGGTTTCTAAACATATGTACGAATAAACCATAAAATAAAAAGCAAATTATTGTACTCTGCGGAAGGCGTAGTACTTTAATAACCACAATCGTAGTATGAAGTTTAACACCATTTCGCGATGATCAAGCCCTTGTTTACGCTATAACGTATCGTACTACATATGTCACCATTTGAGGCAACGAACCTACCGAAGCTTCAAACATAGTCATAATTACCTGAAGATAAATTTAACGATAGAAAAGCTATTACAGGTCCTTCTAGAACGACGCTAAAAAAAGAGCTTATAAAAATACACTACCTCACATACATCGCACACACATTTTAGATTTCACCCTTACGAAACCTTTCTGATACACGGCCCAATGCATCAATGTGACCACCGCCTACGTTCGACTCTAAGTGCAATAAGCACTCACAGAAGTTGACTGATGTCCAAACGGACAGGATCAATGGCTTTCGGGCCAAGGATGAGCATTTCTGAAACGGCCAAGGCTGTAAACTGTTCGCCTGCCGCCGTGGTTAAAGTATACCACACATAGCTCAATGGCACCATCCACAACCGGCGCCGATGCAACTGTGGTGCAAAACGGGCCATAGATGACAGCGGCGACGACGGTTGCAGAGATGCCTATGGGCGAATAGACGTGCAACTGTTGAGCAATTAAATTCCTACTTAATTTCCCAGAGCACCTGTGTTACAGTTTTGTATGGGCGGTTACGATCCTAGCAGCGCGTCTCTGAATTCGTTCGGTGTTTGTTCACATGCCTACTTCATAAGGCATTAAAACGCTGGAACAATAATGAAATATAGGTTGCACCAGCGTCTTGCACGCGTTTTCCTATACAGATGCAGTGCCCTTTCACAGAAAACTTCCAACAAGTCTAAATCTTGCACTCACCTTCCTTATTAGGCTAATGGCTTTACGTGTTCGTCCCAATTCGACCCGTTGTAGACTGCAAGCTGAACGAAGGATTTATACCACGTGGCCGTAGCCCATGTTAGCGAGATCTTTCCTCCTCAAGCATATCTGCAACAGATCGAAATCACTAATTCTGCAGCTTCTGGGCATCTATTAAGCTGCGGTCGTGATATGTATATGTACTAACAAAATTTCCTTATTTTCGGTGTTGTATAATAATAACACTTAGTCCGAAACGGATTCTGGCGTCTGACCTTAAAAAAGGTATGATTCAACGAAGGAAGATGAGCTGTGATAGTGTCATTGCTCACGTCATTTCTGTTGCACCAAGTACACATAAACTTCATTTTTTTATATACAAATTTACTCTTCACTGATTTTCAGAGCTGAATTTGGCTCGAAACTAACTTCGTACCCGCATCCGACGACCCTCATGACTGAAGTCTGCAATCATTTAATTCAAGAGCGCTGTGAAAATTTTTCCCCAGAATTGAATTGTCGGGAACGACATATTTGTGAAAGCTGCATAGAAGAATAGTACAGATTAACGTGACGTAATTGCATTACCTCTACGTCAGTGGTCAAGACTGGGAATAAACTGTGAATTTTAAGAAGTTAAAAGCAGGCATACTGTAGTATCGGCGCTGAAGACGAGGGTTAACATTGGAGCACAATCGACACGCGCGTTCACGACTGTACTTCTCTGAAGTGGGCTGGAATTTAGGATGATGTATTTCATTTATTTGCGTATTCCGTATTTACGAAGCTTACACATGGAGGAGCAAGACACTGCAGAATTCAACGGACAGGAAATTTATGTATCAGAATGAGATTGTTGTCTATTTGATGTAACAGAAATGACATAAAGACTAAAATTATCGCAGCTCTTAATCCTCCGCTGAAAATACTTCGTTTAAAATACAGCGTAAATCCATTCTCTCGTTATCACAGGTTCAATGGATTACTTGATGCAGAAGTACGTAAACGTTTCATCCCTGAAGATAGCTAAGTTGTGTAGCTACTGGAAAACTTTTAAGTGCGTACTCTTAATGATAGGCGAATAACTGCCCTCGCCCGGAGTAGCCTCTGCAGCGCCCCCTGTCCGAGTTTGGCGACTACTACAATCTCTGACAAAAAAAGTGAAGCACCCAGAAGCGGAGGAGGAAACTAAATGAAACTACGTGAGTTGTGAGGATATGTGATGTTATTTCAATGAATACAAAATCGAGTCACACTTGCAAAGAACTTCGCTGTACAAGCTCACTTATTTGTATGAATTTGGACTCCTCATGGCCTGAATCGGGGACTGATTCGCTTGGGAAGGTTTTCATAAAGCCGGTGTATCCTTTCCTGTGGCAAGCTGGTCCATAAACGTTATAAATGGTCCTTGATATCTTTGATACTGGCTCTGGGACGGAGCTGAGTTCTGATGTTTTATCGGCGACAGATCTGGAGATCTTGCTGGCCAAGGGAGTACCTCAACACCACGCGTACTGGCCTTTGAGACATGTGCCATTTGTGGACGAGCACTGTCCTACTGAGAAATGGCACCACGAGAGTGCCGCATGACACGCAGTACACGGAACGCAGGACGAAGCGCTTGCTACACAACATGGCGATCTTCTTTTGTGGTGGTCCAACTTGGTCGACCAGAAACTTGACGAATATGCCAGCCCTCATGTTCCCATGCGGTCCAACATCGGGCCACAGTCACATCCAAATGCCCCACAAATATTGCATGATTCGACCATCAGGCTAAATAGAGACAAAAATGGGACACCCTATCAAGCTCTATCAGGAGCTGATAACGCTATCTCACACTTGTACGCGACATCTGCGTATCCTTCACAGTGATCATTCATGATCCAATACCGCTCACACTCTTGCATATTGCAATTCTTATCATTTACATTCCCGCCAGTCGTGCGTATGTGTCGAAGTTACAATAACACTCGGCCATGTCTTCCGGGTGCTTCACTTTTTTTGGTCATGCACTTAGTTATTCACTGCGGGTTCCACGAAACAGAAAGTTCTAAAAAGTTTTTTTAAACCAGCAAATAATATATTTCCTTAAAAATTACAAATTTTCACAAACTTGGCGTGTCACGATTCTCCCAATGATATACTCCCATCATCATAAGAATAAACCTCACGTAAACATTGCACTATATATTCTTCCGCGTTTGTGCTGGAACCTCTTCGATTACGTCTGACGTGGAGCTGAAGCCAAGCTGTGTTGACTATAGTCAAGTATGATAATAAGGAAACGTTTTATGGTTCAGATGGCTCTGAGCACCATAGGACTTAACATCTGAGATCATCAGTCCCCTAGAACTTGGAACTACTTAAACCTAAGGACATCACACACATCCATGCCCGAAGAAGAATTCGAACCTGTGGCCGTAGCAGTCGCGCGGTTCCAGACTGAAGCGCCTAGAACCTCTCGGCCACAGCGGCCGGCGGAAAGGTTTTATCCTGTGCGTTACACGTACATCAGCTCAGGGATGATAAGGCGCAACAGCTTTACCGGCGCTTTAAATTTGGACAGCACTGGCCAGGCAAGTGATCCAACTAACCTGCAGTGATGTTTACAGTTGCAGTAAAGACGAAGAAAAAGTCGAGCAGAGAGCAATATAGCTTTGAATGCCACTTAATTTTTAAACAGAATGAAATAATTTGTGGCAAAACACAAGCGATACGTTTCTTAGGTGAACGGACGAAAACTTAACATGCTCTCGATCTTAACAAACACAGCACTGTAATGAAAAACAAAAGTGACGAAAATTTTTGACTTTAACAAGGGTAATTTTTCTGTATGACCTATGTGTGGTGTACAAGCTGATTTCCTATGTAGTTAAATATTTAAGCAACTGAAGCTATTACAGTCAGTCGTCTGGTAATCTCTGAACCCCTTCCATATGGCACTCCCAGTAATATATTTTAGTACTGCTGCGTTGATAACGAGGCGATCAGCAACAGAATCCCAAGAGACCAAAAAATCCTCATGTCCTCCTCCTTTATGACAGGCTGTTCTGCATTTCGCCTTCGTTCGTGACGTGTCACAAAGCTTCGTGCGTTAATTCCAGTACCTTTCGCAGCTTAAATGTCTTATTATTTCTCGACCCAAATCCCTTAACTTGACTTTAGTTCAATTCTACTAGGTTCACATTGTAGTGGTAAGGTGACGACTGTAAAAATGCAGCATTTGTACAGTGTGCTCGATGTCGTAAAAATTATTGTTTTCCATGTTTCTACGACTCTTATTTGCTCTGGCTCGTGTGAGACTACATCTATCCTACAAAACAATGGGGAATACTCAAACAAAGAGTGTGTGATTTATCATTTTCTCCAAAAAATTTAATTGTGTAATGTTTTCTTAACTTCAACAATCTTAAACACTCTTTTATAAAATATTGATAATTAAGAACTTATATTTTCAATGAAAACCAGAATTTTGAGGTGCGATATGTAATTAGAAACTAGAAGACGTGCATTTTTCTCGAAAAATCATTGTTAAGCATGAGTTAATTAACACATATTTGATGATATTTAAATGATTTACGTATTCAAACCGAACAAAAAATTAGAGAGTAGAACGATATTCGAACCGCCGCCCCAGAATTTACGCTGTTGCGCACCGTTCTACGACGCTGCCAATTATGTTACACAAGATGATTTTTCTCTCTAATCTTGTGAAAAACATTAAGAACAACTTGTTTATCGCCATTAACGGTGTTCCATTCGCGTTTTCCACTATGAAGCAATGTCATCCATTTTCACATACGTTATTAACAGCGAGAGAACCAAAGCCCAAGTGGCGTTTACAGAGACAGTGACTGTACGCGATTTTTGGAATAAAAATTACGTAATTAAAGTACGATATGAGAAACGGTGATGGCTGTTAATACATCAGAATGTCTTAAAGTTTCATTTACAGTGACATAGTAATAAGATATCTGATACACTAGTTGGACCTACTTACAAGAATGGAACCGTTCGCCACTGCTTCAAATGGCTCTGAACACTATGGGACTTAACGCTGAGGTCATCAGTCCCCTAGAACTTAGAACTACTTAAACCTAACTAACCTAAGGACATCACATGCCGGCCGCGGTGGTCTAGTGGTTCTAGGCGCGCAGTCCGGAACCGCGGGACTGCTACGGTCGCAGGTTCGACTCCTGCCTCGGGCATGGATGTGTGTGATGTCCTTAGGTTAGTTTGGTTTAAGTAGTTCTACGTTCTAAGGGACTGATGACCACAGAAGTTAAGTCCCATAGTGCTCAGAGCCATTTTGACATCACACACGGTCGCGCGGGTCCAGACTGAAGCGCCTAGAACCGCTCGGTCACTCCGGCCAGCAGTTCACCAGTGTACGGGGGCTATGGCTGCTGACCAGTCATCGCCTTTGTGTTTGTTTACATCAGATTTATTCTTATGATGGACGAAGTATAGGCGCCATTAGTTTCACTGTGCTCGGTGGAAGGTTATAAGCAGGTGGGTTGCCCCTGCACGAAGCGGGATAGACAACAAAGCATGCATCGCATTGACCGCGTCGTTCTAGCACTCAGCGCTCCTTCAGTGTCTTCCGTCACCGATGCAGCAGACATCTGGTAAGTGTTTACGTTTATTGAAGTTACAGTAACATCAGCCTACCCAGGATCTGAGCTAGGGGAGTAAATAGTATTACTGTTTATTAATTACCGAACATACTTAGTGTGTGGGGGGTGGTAAATACTATTCTGCTGTCACGCCGATTTCGTACAGATATACGCGAATACTTTCTACTTCGACATTTTTAATAGTTGTTCAAGCTGGTGACACGATAAAAAACAAAGCTTTTTACACCCTTTAGAGTCCAGAGCACTGCAAAGAGAACAAAGGCGAACGGTGAAACAGTACTGAAATTTCACGACAAATGGCTCTGGGTACTCTTATTACTACTCACGTTCCATTACACATCATTTCTTCAAACTGACATTTCTTCAAACTGACACTGAACTTCTGGTACGCTGGCTGTGTGGCGGGGAACGATGTAAATTCGGTTTGCGAACATCCCTCTCTATTTTTTACTACGAGGGAGCCGCCACTGTAGACTAAAATAACTTAGTTGTAATATTAGATGGTGCTGTGTCTATACATTCTCTCTCTACGTCTCTCCCACTTTTCAAATGTACGGGGCGAGTCGTGTGACACGTAACAGCCCTTTCATTTCGTGAATGGTTCAAGACACAGAAACGAGGTTTCCGACAAATGATAGTACATACATAAATTTGTTACACGGTTAACTCTCGTAATTCTATCAACCGATATAATGAAAAAAGTACACTTTTTTTTTTTTAACAGAACGGTACATACAGTATTTTAACGCCTAATTTCGGAACATGTTCGATCACGACAGATTTTGACGAAATTTTATCTGAACATTCTCACGCGTCCTTCGACGATCATTGGCAAAGTTTAACATTCGTCGACGCAATACCGGCCGAGATATAGTCACTTGTTTGACTCCATGCGCTACCTTATATCTAGGGCAATATTTTGTTGAAAGAAATGAAATTTGGCCACCTTGTACAACTATACGCGTTCTCTTAATAATAATTGTAATAATGAAAAGAATTTTACGAGCTGTATTCAGTCAGAAAATTTTAGACAAAGTCGACAGAAAAAAATCGCCTCCTGAAAAAATTTCTAAGTTTGTCTTCTTATATATCAAGAACTAAATGTATGACGAACGTGAAATGTGGCACGTTGTAATACAACAACACAAGGTTCTGAAATATGTATAACGTTTCATTAATGTACCGCTTTCCAATACTGAATAAATTAAGTGCGAAGTTGAAGATTTTATGAAAAGGTCAAATATGCGGTATTTTCAACCAGATTTTGCAAAAAACTACGTTCTTTAAAACTTTTCAAACTGGTATGATAAACATAAAACTTTGGTCACGATACCTTAGCGACATAGTATAAAATATAAAAATCACTCACGTACTTGCTTTATAAATTTCCACAAAATCAGATCAAGCCTGATTTTCGTAAAAATTACAAAAATATATGACATTCAGTTTGCTTTTGGTAAATCTGTTTTCCGTACTTGATTTCAAACTAATCATAGTTGGAAAGAGCACGTTTCCAAGCATTCAGAAGATCACTTTCGATTTTCAGCGTGCGCTAACAGTACCTGAAAATGACGGACAAATTTGTGGGAATGTAACATGGGAACAGGATACAGTGCAGCGACCTGTTGTCCGTGTCTCGCTGCATATGATTTTTATTTTTAAATTGGCAAATAATATCTCACTATATCGCGTTGGTGCATGGTGACATTGTCATCACCGGTTCAATGACGTGAACCGGCAACCCTATCGCCGTAAGGGTCACGTCCGAAAGCTGTATAATACCAGCCACGGGTGGGTTTCTTCATTCAGGTCCGCAAGCCTGTAATTTGGTTTCTTAATTTAAGTTCCAAAGTCTTGTGGTGGTTCCTGTCTGCTTACAAAGCCATTTGCTAAGTGCGTCATCTCCGATCCTCAAATCTGTAGTAGTAGTCTACCTCTCATAGGCGGCAAGAAAAAATATCAATTTTGATTTTAGACTTCTCAACATATCAACATGATTGGCATATCAACGGAACAAAGTGATGAACTAATAAAATTTATGGATCCTCACGGCCTGGCTCATTTATTTTATTGCCTCGAAAGACAGCGCGCTTTTTGGGCACCAGAACATCTCCTCGTTTCCAAGCTCTCTGTTCCTTCAATATCATCAACTAGCTGACAGTACCAACTTCCAAAAAAATGGACAACATAAGCTGCTCAGAAATTTAAAAAAAACGTGTGCTACAATGTTCAGAAGTTTAGAATCAAAACTGACGCTACCTTTTGCTCGCCGCCTATGAGAGTTACTCCGTCAGATTTGAGAATCGGAGATACGGTACATAGCAAATGGTTTTGTAAGCAGACAGGCACCACACCAAGACTTAAGAACTTACATTATAAAATCAAATTACAAGCCTGGGGACCTGAATGAAGAATCCCACCCGTTTTGCACAGCTATCGGGTTTGACTCCTATAGCAATGGGGTTGCCGGCCCGTGTTCTTGAATCGGTAGTGACAATGTTACCATGCACCAAAGCAATATAGTAACATTTTATTTGTCAATTCAAAAGTAAAAACCACATGCAGCGAGACACGGACAACAGGTTACTGCAACGTGAATTTTTGAATGCCTGAAAACATGCTCTTTCCAATAGTGATTAGTTTGAAATCAATTATGGAAAACATATTTACTAAAAGCAAACTGAATGTGATAATTTTTTGTAATTTTTACGGAAATCATGTTTCAAATTTAGAAATCAGTACGAGAATCATATTTTATATTGGTAAACATTATGTTGCTAACGTGTCGTGACCAAAGTTTCATGTTTACTATGCCTATAGTCGACGAGATACAAGAAGCTAAATATTTAAGCTTTATTCCCAGTACGATATGTCCAGTTAGTTTTTATTCATTTATGTAGCATTGTTAGCCCATGTTGGAAATTTTACCCACTGTTCTTGGCGGGCTTAAAACACATTGTTTTGGATAAGACTGGCTTTGAAACTTTAACAGAAAACGGTATCCGCAAAAGAAGAGTTGAATATACACTATTTTCACCTTTTCACAAAATTCTTCATCTTTTCGACTAGTTTCCAGATTATTGAAAAATAGTACATCAATGAAATTTTGTATCTATCAGGGTCTGTCAACTTCAACTAAAATTTTCTGGCTGAATACGGCTCGTAAAATTCTTTTCATTGTTATTCTTAAGAGAACGCGTAAAGCTGTACAACTTGGCAAAATTTCATTTCTCTCAACAGTATATTGTACGGGACACAACAGGTCGAAATCGCCAGAAACTCACGCTAGCTCTGTGCAACGTAGCGCATGGAATCAAATAAGTGACTATTCTCGGCCAGTATTGCTTCGACGAATGTTAAACTTTAGCAATGTTCGTCGGGGGCATGTGAGAATGTCACATGAAATTTTATCAAATTGCGTTAGAAACACGAGTACAGTGATATAACGCTTATTAATCTTGGCGTTGAAACATTTTACAAATATCAACAGGAAAAGCGGCCGAAATCTGCTACGGCGGTGTGAACACTACTAATTTTCTAGCTGAATTTAACGAAGGGGCCCGCCACGTGGGCCTTATATCGGACGTTTACAACACAACAGCTGCCTTGACACTCAATTTAGGCACATTTCTCTTAATATTTTGCGGAAAGTTTTAGAAACGACAATAACAAGCGTTGTAGCACTGTATTCTCCTTTTTAAGGCCTTTCGAACGTCCATATAAATTTGTACCGTTCTATGAAAAAACTTACTTACAATAAAGTGTGAAATTCGACTTTTATTAGTACGGGACGTTAATCTCTAACATTTCATACACAGGTACATATAACACGATATTTCTCGTATATTTCAATCGTAAGTTAAAACTAAAGAACTTTTTTTTTTACAAAAACCGGCTATCCAATAGGCCACTCGATTCATTCAGCAATTGTGATTCGAGACAAAACAGGCCAATTAATCCGACACTGCGCCGTATGTATCCTACTAAGATACGATGGGGCAGGCTATGCGTGATCTGGATTTGTGAGGCCACTGCATGCCCGTGACACCTGTTGCGTATTTTAGAACTGCAACAGTCACACGGAAACCGGCAATGGCTGTGAAGATGATCTTCAGATATGCAGATCTGTCAGTACTTATTACACAATGTTGACTCAGAAATTCTACCTGTCCTCTTTATTGACGTGTGAGGTAGATAGTAGATGAGCACAAATTCATCACTGAAACATGGTGAGTACTAGAGAGCTGTAGAATTGTCTTGACTAAGTGTCCAAGGTTCAGTTTTTCTGTTTTGCAGTCAAACAATGGCGTCGGTTGGAAGGAAATATTCCAGTGCGACAAGTATACCTCGACAGAAACAAATTATGCGTCTCATGGTACAATTAAACCGTTAAACGAGAGATGCGACCACACAGACAACCAAGAACGCGAAACCAAAATCCACAATAAGCAGGGTACCAGCACACTTACCACGACACGGACGACTTAGAAGACACTGCAAATGGTAACTGATTTTCTAATGGTTCAAATGGCTCTGAGCACTATGGGACTTAACTTCTGAAGTCATCAGTCCCCTAGAACTTAGAACTACTTATACTTAACTAACCTAAGGACATCACACACATCCATGCCCGAGGCAGGATTCGAACCTGCGACCGTAGCAGCAGCGCCGTTCCGGGCTGAAGCGCCTAGAACCGCTCGGCCACAGCGGCAGGCAACTGGTGACGATGATTCCACAATTAGTGAAGAACGAAGTAATACAAGCCTGCCGAATAGTACTTTCTAACGAATGCCGTAAGCTAAGCAACCACTAGAAAAGCTCAGAATAAACTATGTCATGCTATTGTCCCAAATAAAGCATCCAATAATTACGAGCAACAGAATGTAGACTGTTCATCAGGTATCTTTTTGTTAAACAGTCTTCCGGTTGCTTGGTGCGACCAGTCATAGTTTCCTCTACAGTGGTGCCTCTTAATCTCACAGTAGCACTTGAACCCTACGTTCTTAGTTATTTGTTGATAATATATACACCAAGTACAAAGGAAAATAAAGAGGGGTTAGGAAAGGGAATTAAAACTTTGTGGTTTGCCGATTACACTGTAATTCTGTCAGACACGGTAAATGACGTGAACTATCAGCTGTACTGTGTTGATAATATCGTGGACAGAAGTTATAAGACGAACATCAACAATAGTTAAACAAGATAATCACTCAAATCAGCCGATGCTGACGGCATCAGAGTACGAAATAGGACGCTAAAAACAGCTGATGAGTTCTGCTACTTGAGCTGCAAAATAACTGACGATGATATAAATAAAAAGGACATGAGATGTACAATGGCAACACCAAAAGCATTCTTGAAAAAGAGAAATATTTTAACGTCGACAATTAATTTAAACTTAATGAAGTCTTGTGTCTCGAGTGTAGTCTGGTACGGAAGAGAAACATTGACGATAAACAGTTCAGACAAAGAGGGGATGGATTTTAAAACGTGGTACTAGAGAACGATAATGATTACTAATAAAGTCGAATTGGGAGAAAAGACATTTATGGCAAAACTGTACTAAAAGAAAGGATCGATTTCCAGAATGAATTTTCACAGTGCAGCGGAGTGTGCGCTGATTTGAAACTTCATAGTAGATTAAAAGCATGTGCTAGGCACGGACTTGAACTTCGGAATCTGGCCTTTCTCGAGAACACTCCCAACCGAAGTACTACCCAGCCATGACACACGATCTGCACTCACAGCACTACTCTCGACAGTACCTTTTCTCCTGGGTTCCACATTTGACAGAATTTTTACGTATCAACGGGACTAGCACTCGTGGAAAACATGAGACTACGGGGAAATATCTTAGCTACAGCCTAGGTGACTGTTTTCAGAATGAATTTTCACTGTGCCGTGGAGTGTGCTGTTCCCCGATATCTATCCTGTCTCTTCTTTGAAGTAGTCTTTTCCATATATACCTTTACTCGGCAATTCTCTGGAGAATTTCCCAATTTCTTATCAAATATCTAGATAATGCTACATGTAGACCATGTCCGTCAGCTGTGATACTTGGGCGCGTAATAGTTATACATAAAACACAGCAAGAAATACACTTCATAGTTTGCATCAGCGTTATATATATTTTTTCAACCTCCGGTTATTCGTGAAATTAAACTCTCAGTGAAAATCCGATGAATCTTTGCGCAAATGCGATGTGCAGTGTCTCTGGTATATCCGTCAATCGCGTCACGTACCACTTTTCAGTTCTGAGCGCACAGTGAGCACGTAAAGATACTTAAAACAACGGGAGTCTTCTGCCAAGTGTGAACTGTCATGCATTTCTTTCTTCATGACAATGGTCGGCCGCACACTGCAGGTGCAACAGTTACGCTCGTGCAGCGTTTTGGATCGGAAGTGTTTGATCACCCATCATACAGTCTTGGTCCCCTCTAATTTTTATCTCTTCGCCCACATCAGCCACTGACTGTAAGGACAGAAGTTTGACACAGACAGCGAGCTGCAGACCAGCGTGCGGAATGTGCCGAAAGCGCAGCGGTCTCCTTTTGTCTCGAGGATCATAGCAAAGGTGGTACCAAGCAACGACAGATGTCAAAGTCGGAGGTTAAGTATTACTTACATCAAGCGAAGTGACTTTCCGAGATACTCACTACAAGAGCTACGTTCGTGGCGCCGTCTATTTCCTTCTTCACTCATCTTACCATTTCCCACAGAAGCTAATACCCACATTTTCCATTTTCTTCTTCTCATTCTTCTTCACTTGAAGCACTAGGAATTTCGCTCGTTTCACTCTCTCAGTTATTCTTGTAATTTATAATTATTAAGCAGGCCGGAGAGGCCGAGCGGTTCTAGGCGCTACAGCACGGAACCACGCGACCGATACGGTCGCAGGTTCGAATCCTGCCTCGGGCATGGATGTGTGTGATGTCCTTAGTTTAGTTAGGTTTAAGTAGTTCTAAGTTTAGGGGACTGATGACCTCAGAAGTTAAGTCGCATAGTGTTTAGGGCCATTTGAACCATAATTATTACTTTAATTTTTTTAATATCTCTGCTATAAGAGCATATGTAACCGCTCTTAAAATTGTGACAATAAATGAAGTGGAAAAAAGGTTAAAACTAGAATCAAAGAAGGAAAGTTAGGATTTAGCGTCCTACTACAGATGATTTAGTTAGATGCTGAACAAAGTCTGTTTAAGCTGGAAATCGATTGTAGCCCTGTGAAATGAAAAATCCTGACATTTCGCTTTCCAGGGTTCGGTGTTTCAACCGCTGAACTTTAACCTCGGCGGCTTTTACGAATTGGTATAATAGTTCTGGAGCGTACAAGCGATATTTACGAGTTCTTGAATTGCTAACTCTGGTCGTTGAGTGCGGAAGGCAGACGCGGACGCCGCGGGGCGGGCAGGGGCAGGGGCAGGGCAGCAGGTGGGTGCCGGCTAAGCTAGGCGCACGCCACTTCTGGGAAGCCCGTCTGGTTTTAGCGTTCGCGGAACGGCCCTGCCCAACCAGGCACACTGGGTGACCGCTCGTTTCGCGCCCCGACGCATCCTCCCACACCAGACCTTCCACCAGCAGGTCTTCTCACAGGCTGCGGGGCACACCTGTACGTTCAAACTGGCACGCCATTCCACACCACCAACAAACTAATGACTTTCATTTTATCCATGATGCTCTGAGAGCACCGCGACTGTTTTCGTACATCTTCTTTTACATGGCTTTATTTCCATGGACACAGATTTTTAATCTCTGTCTGGCATTGTTAGTAGCAGAAAGTGACCGGATGCTCTTTCTGTCCGGGTGCTCTTTCTGCCCCCCCCCCCCCGCCCCCCCCCCCCCCCCCCCCCCGGTGAACCTTTCCGCACTGGGGCAGAATTTGTACATCCAATCTATCTGCGTCCTGGGTATCCTACGTAAAAGTGTGAGAACGTTTCTCAAATGTAACTTAGGCGGGACAAGGATACCAGCCCTTTATTCACCTAATATCGGATGTGAGCAGACGCCTGAAAACCACATCGCGAATGGCCAGCACACCGGCTCTTGTCGTTAAGCAACTGGCCGGATGCGATCCGGGACCAGTGAGCCTCACCGAGACCGCAAACGACGTGCTAATGCGCGCGGCTATCCAGACGAGTACTGTTTTCCTAAACATCACTAAAGAAATAACAAGAGCCAGCTGCACTTTTTTAAATAAATTATTTGTTTCACCATGACTACTTTTGCATCTAGGCCCATCGTCATTTGTCTACTGTCTTGTCTTTACACTAGGTATATACATACACGTGTGACGAGGGCCTCCAGTCGGGTAGACCGCTCACCTGGTGCAAGTCTTTCGATTTGACGCCACGTCGGCGACTTGCGCGTCGATGGGGATGAAATGACGATGATTAGGACAACACAACACCCAGTCTCTGAGCGGAGAAAATCTCCGACCCATCCTGGAATCGAACCCAGGCCCTTAGGATTGACGGTCTGTCGCGCTGACCACTCAGCTACCGTGGGCGGACATTACACTAGGTTATGATTTAACATACATCAATGAAAGCAGACCTATATATTGTAATGTATAAAACAAAAATTTTCAAGTAAAAGTTATACACGTTGCAAAGGTAAATCTGCCATCAACCCGAAGCTTGCTTTGAACAACAGAATGCTTTACTGAGCACGGTCCTGCTGGCGGTGGTATGTCGTTGCCTTTCTCCGACCTCTGAAATGACTTACCCATTCAGGTTCAGTTTCACACCAAAAAACACTGCCAGAGATAAAAGAAGTGTTAAGTGACGTATAGAAATCATATAACCAACTGTGGATCGAACTTGAGATCTCTAAATCCGCATTCTGACACTATATCACTGAGCCACAGAGATATACATATAATGTAAAAGCGTCTGTAAAGCACAAAATCATAGTTATTCTATTATAGGACCAAATTCTCGTTGTCGTCCAATGATGGGCATAAACTATAAACTAGTTGCGCTGAAATAAATCATTCATTCAAAAAGTGTGGCTTTTTCCTTATTGACGAACATACGAGAGCCCGTCGCCGTTGTCAAACTCGTCTTTTCATCGTCTACATCAACATGATTGCTCTGCAATTCACACTTATGTAAAAATTACAAGCGGATTAAAACGGCGTCCCGAACCAAAGTTCGATTTCCAACCTAACCATTCGCGGGCAATGCCCTTCCCAGCTGAGCTATCCAGGCACAGACGACGATCAGCCCTCGCAGCTTCACTTCTCAGGAAGGGTAGATATCCTCGGAGTAGTGAAGCAACTTAAATCACTTAACAAAAGCATGTCTTCCGGTCCAGACTGTATACCAGTCAGTTTCCTCTCAAAGTACGCTCATACAATACCTCTGCTGATACTTAACGGTCATATACGACCGTTCGCTCGACGAAAGATCCGTACGCAAAGACTGGAAACCTGTACAGGTCACACCAATATTCAAGAAAGGTATTAGAAATAATCCACTAAATTACAAGCCCTTATCATTAATGTCGATATGCAGCAGGATTTTGGAACTTAATTGTGTTCGAATATTATGAATTACCTCGAAGAGAACGGTCTACTGACACATATGCAACACGAATTTAGAACACATAGTTCTTGTGAAACACAACTAGCGCTTTGCACACACGAAGTGTTGCGTACTACGGACAAGGGATTTCAAATTGGATCTGTATTTCCAGATTTCCAGAAGAGTTTTGACACTGTACCAGACAAGCGGCTTGCAGTGAAATTGCATGCTTATGGAATATTGTCTCAGTTATGTGAGTGGATCCGTGATTTCCAGCCCGAGAGGTCACAATTCGTAGTAATTGATGGAATGTTATCGAGTAAAACAGAAGTGATTTCTTGCGTTCCCCAAGGTCGTTTTACAGGCCCTTTGCTGTTTCTTATCTATACAAACGATTTAGGATACAATCTGAGCAGCCATCTTAGGTTGTTTGCAGATGATACTGCTGTTCATCGACTAGTAAAGTCATCAGAAGATCAAAATAAATTGCAAAACGATTTAAGAAAGATATCTGTATGGTGCAAAATAACAAAAAGTTTGAGGTCATCCGTTAAACTTCGGTTACACGATAAATCAGTCAAATCTAAAGGCCATAAATTCAACTAAATACCTAGGGATTACAATTACAAACAACTTAAATTGGAAGGAACACACAGAAAATGTTGTGGGGAAGGCAAACCAAAGACTGCGTTTGACTGGCAGGACACTCAGGAAATGCAACAAGTCTACTAAGGAAACTGCCTACACTACGCCTGTCGGTCCTCTTTTAGAATAATGCTGCGCGGTGTGGGATCCTTACCAGATATTTCAGTCACCAACTTTCTCCTCCTAATGCCGATCTACATAGGGAGAAACGATCATCATAGTAAAATAAAGGAAATCTGAGCTCGCACGGAAAGATATAGGTGTTCTTTTTTTCCGCGCGCTGTACGAGACTGGAATAATAGAGAATTATTGTGAAGTTGGTTCGATGAACCCTCTGCCAGCACTGAAATGTGATTAGCATAGTATTCCTGTCGATGTAGATTTACAGAAATTCTCCGGGTTACCTTGTGGGACTATCACTTATCAAAGATAGGATATTCAGTAGAACCGATTTAGCCGTACAGACTGTGAAGTTTGGAAGAAAGGGGAGAGCTACTAGGAGCAGTAAAGCTATCAGCGTGTGTTTTGAGTCACCCCTGGAAGATTCATTCGGTAAGACCATTGGCTGCGAAAGGCAAAGGTACTAGGTTCAAGTCTCGATCCGGCACACAGGTATAATTTCCTAGGAAGTTTCAAAACAGCACACACTCCGCTTCAGACAGGAAGTTTCATTCTAGCACACGTAGTTGCTTCGCTGAGGTTGTAAAAAATCACTTCCAAACTATATATCTCTCCTTCCACTCTCGAACAGTGTGAGTCAAAAATGAACACCTACATCTTTCTGTGAGAGCTCTAATTTCTGTCACTTTATCGCGAAGGTCATTCACTCCTCCCCATATAACTGGCAAGCAACAAATTTTTTTTGGTATTCCGGTGAGAAAGTTTTTAATTGAAATTTCGTGGCGAGAAGAGCTTTTGTTTTTAATTAATACTATTCCAACACGTTCATTGCATCCGCGACACTGTCTTCACTACTTCGCAATCACAAAAACAAGCAGCTTCGAACGTTGTCTAAATATTTTGTCAAATCTGTCTGTTACGGATCAAACACTGCAGAGAAATACTTTCTAAGAGAACAGACAACCGTAGCGTTAACAGTTTCTTAGCGGATTTCCCGCATTTTCTAAGCATTGTATCAATAAAACACAGTCTTTGCTTCGCATTCGCTACAGCAGTTTCAATAGGATCGTTTCAATTCATGTCCTTCGTAACAGAAAACCCCACATATTAAGTTGAAGAACAACCTCTAAATGTGAAGTGTCATTTATCATACTACAGAAATTTAATACATACTTTTTATTGTTCAGGGTCATTTCCCACTTATCTAACCGTTCACATACCTCCTGTAAAATTACATAAATAATATCGTTTTAAATCCACTGTTGACTTCGCTAGACGGTAAACGACGGCATCACCACTACGGCATCACCACAAAAAATCTAACAGGAACATCAGACATTACTTGGACTTCACACGACGACTTCCGTCAATTTCTACATTATGTGCCACCTTTTCGACGTGGAACAGCGAACCCAGTAGCGTAGACTGAGACGATATTCCAAAGGCTCGCAATTCGATCATAAGCGTGCTATTTATTTGTCAACAGATACACTGTGTGATCAGAAGTATCCGGACACCCACAAAAACATACATTTTTCATATTAGGTGCATTGTGCTGCCACCTACTGCCAGGTACTCCGTATCAGCGACCTCATTAGTCATTAGACATCGTGATAGAGCAGAATGGGGCGCTCCGCGGAACGCTAGGACTTCGAACGTGGTCGGATGATTGGGTGTCACTTGTGTCATATGCCTGTACGCGCCATTTCCACGCTCCTAAACATCCCTAGGTCCACTGTTTCCGATGTGATAGTGAAGTGGAAACGTGAAGGGAGACGTACAGCACAAAAGCGTACATGTCATCCTCGCTTGTTGACTGGCAGAGACCGCCGACATTTGAAGAGGGTTGTAATGTGTAATAGGCAGACATCTATCCAGACCATCACACAGGAATTCCAAACTGCATCAGGATCCACTGCAAGTACTATGACAGTTAGGCGGGAGGTGAGAAAACTTGGATTTCATGGTCGAGTGGCTGCTCATAAGCCATACATCAAGCCGGTAAATGCCAAACAACGCCTCACTTGGTGTAAGGAGCGTAGTCTTGGACGACTGAACAGTGGAAAAACTTTGCGTGGAGTGACGAACTACGGTACACAACGTGGCGATCCGATGGCAGGGTGTGGGTATGGCGCATGCCCGGTGAACGTCATCTGCCAGCGTGTGTAGTGCCAACAGTAAAAATTCGGAGGCGGTGGTGTTATGGTGTGCTCGTGTTTTTGATGGAGGGGGCTTGCACCCCTTGTTTCTTTGCGAGGAATTATCACAGGACAGGCCTGCATTGATGTTTTAAGCACCTTCTTGCTTCCCACTTTCGAAGAGCAATTCGGGGATGGCGAATGCATGTTTCAACACGAGCGAGCATCTGTTCATAATGCTCGGCCTGTGGCGGAGTGGTTACACGACAATAACATCCCTGTAATGGACTGGCCTGCACAGAGTGACCTGAATCCTATAGAACACCTTTGGCATGTTTTAGAACGCCGACTTCGTACCAGGCCTCATCGACCAACGTCGATACCTCTCCTCAGTGCATCACTCCGTGAAGAATGGGCTGCCATTCCCCAAGAAACCTTCCAGGACCTGATTGAATGTATGCCTTCGACAGCTGAAGCTATCATCAAGGCTAAGGGTAGGCCAACACAGTATTTAATTCCAGCATTACCGATGGAGGGCGCCACGAACTTTTAAGTCATTTTCAGTCAGGTGCCCGGATGCTTTGGAACACACAGTGTATCTCATAAAGTATGAACACGCGTGCTTTTTGACCATCATAATGTAAAAGTCGGCACTCGGACCAGCTCGAGTGCTCAATTGCTGTTGTTGTTGTGGTCTCCACTCCTGAGACGGGTTTGATGCAGCTCTCCATGCTACTCTATCCTGTGCAAGCTTCTTCATCTGCCAGTACTTACTGCAGCCTACATTCTTCTGAATCTGCTTAGTGTATTCATCTCTTGGTCTCCCTCTACGATTTTTACCCTCTACGCTGCCATCCAGTACTAAATTGGTGATCCCCTGATGCCTCAGAACATGTCCTACCAACCGATCCCTTCTTCTAGTCAAGTTGTGCCACAAGCTCCACTTCTCCCCAATTCTATTCAATACTCCTCAATAAGTTATGTGATCTACCCATCTAATCTTCAGCATTCTTCTGTAGCACCACATTTCGAAAGCTTCTATTCTGTTCTTGTCTAAACTATTTATCGTCCACGTTTCACTTCCATACATGGCTACACTCCATACAAATACTTTCAGAAACGACTTCCTGACATTTAAATCTATACTCGATGTTAACAAATTTCTCTTCTTCAGAAACGCTTTCCTTGCCATTGCCATTCTACATTTTATATCCTCTCTACTTCGACCATCATCAGTTATTTTGCTCCCCAAATAGCAAAACTCCTTTACTACTTTAAGTATCTCATTTCCTAATCTAATTTCCTCAGCATCACCCGACTTAATTCGACTACATTCCACTATCCTCGTTTTGCTTTTGTTGATGTTCATCTTATACTCTCCTTTCAAGACACTGTCCATTCCGTTCAGCTGCTCTTCCAAGTCCTTTGCTGTCTCTGACAGAATTACAATGTCATCGGCGAACCTCAAAGTTTTTATTTCTTCTCCATGGATTTTAATACCTACACAGAACTTTTCTTTTGTTTCCTTTATTGCTTGCTCAATATACAGATTGAATTACATCGGGGATAGGCTACAACCCTGTCTCACTCCCTTCCCAACCACTGCTTCCCTTTCATGTCCCTCGACTCTTATAATTGCCATCTGCTTTCTGTACAAATTGTAAATAGCCTTTCGCTCCCTGTATTTTACCCCTGTCACCGTCAGAACTTGAAAGAGAGTATTCCAGTCAACATTGTCGAAAGCTTTCTCTAAGTCTACAAATGCTAGAAACGTAGGTTTGCCTTTCCTTAATCTTTCTTCTAAGATAAGTCGTAGGGTCAGTATTGCCTCACGCGTTCCAACATTTCTACGGAATCCAAACTGATCTTCCCCGAGGTCGGCTTCTATCAGTTTTTTCCATTCGTCTGTAAAGAATTCGCGTTAGTATTTTGCAGCTATGACTTATTAGACTGATAGTTCGGTAATTTTCTCATCTGTCAACACCTGCTTTCTTTGGGATTGGAATTACTATATTCTTCTTGAAGTCTGGCTCAATTACTACGATCAGGATAATAAGCAATGTGGAGTGGAATGACGACGGGAAAACGGTTCATGAACTCAAATCCACCAGCAAATCCGCCACATTCAAAATCTAACCCTATTAATTTCGTGCTTGATACTACTTCTCCGTTCAGTAGTTACAATCATTACAGTTACAGTAATTGCAACATAATTCCCAAGAAATAACTGACACATGCGAACGACGGTAACAAACAGAGAAGTTTCGTATCAGCGCACACTCCGCTGCAGAGTGAAAATCTCATTCTGGAAACAAACAGAGAACCAAAACTAAAAGAAAGCTACACAACCTTTTTCTTTCTTTTTTTCCGCGAGAAATCGGTTCCAGCTATGAACAAGCTAATGAGAAAGAAACTAGGTGACAAACTTCGTGGGAAGATTACCGTTTGTTTCTCCTACACTGAAACCATTAGATACATGAGAGTCGTCACTTTATTCCAGTCGACAACCATTTAACTGGTTACAAAAGTAAACAAATAACACGAATCATTTGAAAATTAAATATAAATCTACACTTTCCTTTTTACAAGTTATCATCCCAGCATCATCAAGAGATTCACCATTAACTTAGACGGACAACTAGGAGGGCAAAGAATCTGACGTCATTCTGTCAAGGGATTAACGTGACGACGTTCAGCTGAAGTAATTCAGGGAGATCTCGAATAATCTAAACCCGGACATGAAAACGAGAATTCGAACAACGCTCTTTACAGGTGTTCCAGAACAACTATAAACTGTTAATAAAATATTTATTTACAATCTCTAAATACGTGGATAAATTTGTCGCTTAAAGAAAAAAAACTGTTTTGGATTAATATATTTCAAGAAAAGTTAACTTCTCGTTTAGTTAGCCAAGTAACTGTACTAAAATTGATAAAAACATATAAAAAGTTAAACTACCACATAAATGTGAACTGCCACGTTTTCGCCATAAGAAAAACGATAAAGGGCAATTACTCGGTAGGTAATAGTACCAGTGTGAGGTGGCGCACTGTCCTGCTGGGATTGCTCAAGTCCGTCAGAATGCACAATGGACATCAATGGTTGCAGGTGATCAGTTAGGATGCTTAAGTACGTGTCACCTGTCAGAGTTCTATCTAGAAGTATCAGGGGTCCCGTATCACTTCAGCTGCACACGCTACACATCATTACAGAGCCACCAGCAGCTTGGACAGTCCCCTGCTAACATGCACGGCCCATGGATTAATGAGGTTGTCTCCATGGCCGCATACATCCATCTGCTCGATAAAATTTGAAACGAGACTCATCTGACAAGGCAACATGTTTCCAGTCGGTGTTGACGGGCCCAGCCGAAGCGTAAAGCTTTGTGTCGTGCAATCATCGAAGGTACACGAATGGGCCTTCGACTCCGAAAGCCTATATCGATGATGTTTAATTGAATGGTTATCACGCTGACACGTGTTGGTGGTCCAGCATTGAAATCTGCAGCAATTTGCGGTAGGGTTGCACTTCTGTCACGTTGAACGATTCACTTCAGTAGTCCTTGGTCCAGTTCTTTCAGGTTCTTTTCCGGCCGCAGCGATGGCGGAGATTTGATGTTTTGCCGAAATCCTGATATTCACCGTACACACGTGAAGTAGTCGTATGGGAAGATCCGTACTTCGTCGCTACCTCGGTGATACAGTGTCCCATCGCTCGTGCGCCGACTACCCGCCAAGGTAGCCGCGAGCGCTAACGCGCCGCTTCCTGGACTCGGGTAGGCTCGCAGGCCCCGGATCGAATCCGCTCGGCGGATTACCGACGAGGGCCGATGTGCCGGCCAGCTTGGATGTGGTTTTTAGGCGGTTTTCCACATCCCGCTAGGTGAATACCAGGCTGGTCCCCATGTTCCGCCTCAGTTACACGGCTCACAGCCATCTGAACACATTCGCAATATTCCATGGATTACACTCGACGCAGACAGTTGGGGTACACTAATTCCGTCCCAGGGGGTACGGTGTAGCGGCAGGAAGGGCATCAGTCTCCGCCTCCCCCCCCCCTTAAACATTAACATGCCAAATCCGATTAACGATGGCTGACCCTGCGTAACTGCGGGACAAGGCTCAAGCGACAGATAGATAGATCGCTCGTGCGCCGACTGTAACACCACGTGCAAATCTTGCTAACCTACCACTGTAGCAGCAGTAAGCAATATAACAACTGCGCCACACACTTGTTGTCTTTAACAGGCTTTGCCGACTGCAGAGTCGTATTCTGCTAGTTTACTTATCTCTGTATATCAATACGCATGTCTATGCCGATTCTTCGGCGCTTCAGTGTAGTAACCAGAGGGAGGGAGAGAGGGAGAGAGAGAATGTATCGAGAAAAATTGTGTAATAAATTAAAAACTCGCCACATTGTTTGGGTTCGGCTCGCTAACAGCAATTCTGCACGGATCTACTTCAGATTTTAATAAAAACAAACAATGAGATGATGATGAAGAGATACAAGAAAATAAATTCATAATTAGGCTGGAAAGCAACGTTCGCAAGTGAGTGCACTTTGATACTATTATCGACGCGTAGCGCTGCCGCACAGGTTGTGGACGCAACGCAGCGAAGCTGGCAATGCCGGTCAGCGGCGCGGTCTCAATCGCGTGTCTCGCCAGACAGGCGTATCGGCGTGGGCGACTTGAAGCGTTGCTCAATGTTTGACGAGATAATTAGCGCAGCAACGGCCCGCGCCACCGGCAGGGTGGGAGGGAGGCAGCAGTCAATGGCAGTCGCAGTCGCAGCAATTAGCGCGCCGCTGAATAATGCCGCCTCACCCCACCCCACGCGGGCTCGCAGCTCCCTCCCCTTGGCCGTGACAGTAATCCGGCCTCCTTAACAATTGACAAAAATCGGCTGCGAGCGCGCGCGTGCTGCGCCGCCCGTCCTAATGACCCGGAAACGAGCAGCCTGGCAGCATGCAGCGCACTAGCGCCGCCGCCGAGCATTTAACGGCTGCGGTTGCTGATCGTTAACACTGCTAATGGAAGCGTTACTCAACAAAGCAGTCCGCTGTTATCAGCCTCGCTGGCATCTTCCGTGACGGCTTTAACATTGCACCTAGGCGACAGACGCTATGTCTGCTCTCGCATCGTGCCTGCTCCCTGTAAGCACATTTATAAAAAAAACTCCTACTGCTGCAGCGGCTGCAGGTTTAACAGCGCACGACGTGATTCGTAAACAAACCATTCCCCGGCAGCTGGTATTTTTCGTTGTCAGTGTGACCGTATCGTCGCGTCGAATTATACGAGGGTAAGTCAATTATTATCTGCAAAGTAGATACAAAATTTTATTGCAATCAAATAGGAAACTTACAAGAACATTTTTCGACATAGTCTCCTTGCGTTTCAACGCACTTGATCCATCGTTGTACAAGCTTCCTGATGCCCTCATAAAAGGTTCTCGGCAGAGCTGCGAGCGAGGAATGCACCGCTTCTTTCACTGCTTCGTCCAACGCAAATCGATGGCCCCTTAATGTCTGTTTCAGTGGACCAAACCAGAAGTGGCAAAATCGGCAATACGAGTATGGAGAATGATCCAGAATTTCAAATTTTAGTTTCTGGAGCATTTCAGCAACGTGGGCAACAGTATGCGGACGGGCATTGTCGTTCAACAATACAACACCTTTTGACAGCAATCCTCGGCGTTTGCTGGTCGTAGATTGTGGTCCAAAAATGAACATCATAGGGACAGAAGTGATGACACTTTCTGCAGGACCTACCAACATTTTGAAGGCAATGCTCCAGCACGTACAGTGCAAGCTTTTACTGATTTGTTTGACTGATGGGGCTGCTAAGTGCTATACCATCTACTGCACTCCCCTGACTTAAGCCCTCGTACGTTCGCTTCAGAACTGCTACAAATTCGTCGGGCAATAGATCGCGCCGCTATAACTTTCAACACAACTGGCACTGCTAAGAGTATCATACGACTTCCACATCGCTGGCAACGGATTATACACAATGCTGGTCAGTAAAACTTTGAAACACGTATCTTTTTTGTACGAGCTGTAAATAAATAGTTGCCACTATTAAAGGTCCAACCCTCGTAAATAGCTTTCTGCTGCCTATATTTTACTCCCGCTACCTTCAGAATTTCAAAGAAAGTGTTCCAGTCCACATTATGAAAAGCTTTCTCTGAGTCTACAAATGCTATAAACATAGGGATAAATTTTTTTCTGGGTGCTAAAAATCATAGAGGGAGACCAAAAAATAAATGCAGCACCAAATTTCAGAAGGGTGTATGTTGCAGCAGATATTCGAGATGAAGAGACTTTCACAGGATGCAGTAGCGTGGAGAGCTACATCAAACCAGTCTCGGGACTGAACACCACCGCAACAACAACAGTCTATGTACCAAAACAAACAGTATTCGACTGCTCCTGAAGAGAGGAATGCACTGATGTTACTGGTTTCAACGCTATCGCTGGCCCACTTCACCAAATTACACGGGTGAAATGCCGAAAGTGAAGTCGACCGTATTCCGCGTGTGCAGAACTTACGTCTCTCCTACCTCATCAACATATCTTAACGAGGCTTGGATGGATACATTAGTTCCTATATTTACCACATTTCCCAACCATTTAAGCAACACGCTTCTGTGCACCCATTAACGAGCGTTGCATCAGTTAGACGTCTTTTCGACTGTTCATACACGATTGCATTTCAAAAAAAGTGCCACAGTTGCACTTCGATAGATATAAATCTCTACTAACAAACATTAAACTATTTGTCTCTTCTCGAATACCTTGTTTCGATATCTTACACCGTTTATGAAACATGATGGATATTCACCTTACGACATAAAATCTCCTATACGTAGTAACCTGCTTCAAGCAGTAAAATTCCCTTGTACTTAACATCGTACCTCGAATTTATTACACAAAACGATTATCCCATGAAGCTAGTTCAGCCACACCTATTTATTCTATTGTGACGATAATCAGCTTGGAACGGGAATATAAAACAACAGCAAACTAAAGTGATTTTTCTCACGGTGAATGGGCCGTTCCACAACGGTAGAACATAGTCTGAAATGACGCGCTGGTCCAGGGAGGGTCTAAAAGCTTAGCTATTAACACTATATCACATCAATAAGAATAATTTTTGTATAAGGATAATTCCTTTCGTGCTAAGTAATTCAAATTGAGTACAGGAAATTGTTTCATATCTCTAGAACATATTCGTGGAGTACGTGGAATTCAGGTGAAGAGCACTGTCGGAATTTGACAAATTTAATTCGCAATTAGTGTCCAGTGCATCACATTCATAAGACAATTCCATGTTGCATTCAAATCTGTATTACGAAAGCGACTAACCCGGAACAAGGTCTCGTAACTCACAGCTTTGAAGGCAACAAAAATATCATTTTCAATATTTCCTATAAGTACTGACAGAATTTATTAAATTAAAATTCTATGATAATGTGTAATTAACAGGTACAGCCCTAGATTACAGATTTAATACTGTATGGAAAGTACATGTCTTGAGGCAGCATAACTCACGGTGCGCAAATACCCGGACTATATTCAAGTCTTGCGACTGAAGTCTGAGGATGCCGGACGATACGCGGCCGAAATATCAGTGGAAGAAATTTTATTTGCGTGGCTGCATGCTCAAAATTTAAGGACATTATTGAACCAGTATTTGAAAATGAGAGCATTTAGCGACTGAAAAGTTCATAATTTATACAGGTTCAAACCTTTACAAAGCTTTTTCTCGATGATACTCCCCAGAAAATGATTAAAGGAAAAAAAGTTTACCGCTTGACTATTACATTTTCGCTGTTCATGCAGTCTAGCTTCGGCATCAGGCATGACGCTTTAATTTTTTGCTTCTTTATTACCCACTCTATTCGCAACGATTTTTACCGACAGTTCATAAACACTGAGATGCATGAAAAACTGTTTTTTTTTTTTTTTTTTTTTAGCTCAAATTACCCAGACTGCACACATCCACTGTCTGATAATGGGAGCACTAAGTGACTTCCAACAAACTTTAAACATAATCCGAAACCTTTTCTATGCTTAGCTCATTTGTGAAGTAATTAAAAAGTCTGAAGGTGTTTTGTACATCGGAGGACAATTCCTTAAAAAAAAAAAAAAAAAAAAGATTCTAAGCACTATGGGACTTCTGAGGTCATCAGTCCCCTAGAACTTAGAACTACTTAAAAATAACTAACCTAAGGACATCACACACATCCATGACCGAGGCAGGATTCGAACCTGCGACCGTAGCGGTCGCGCGGTTCCAGACTATAGCGCCTAGAACCGCTCGGCCACTCTGGCCGGCGATTCCTTAAAGAATCGGGCATTTATTGCTATATACTAACCGAATAACTAGCATTTCCTAATGATCGACAGTGTCTCACTCCAGGCGATCAATGGGCAAATTACTTGCCTATATGTCTAAATCTAGCGTCGGTTGTCATGCTCCCGGAGAGTAAAGGTAAACAGAAAATTACAATTATATCAATGTCCAATCTGCCACCGAGCGTTACAACTAACACTGACAATCCTATACCAATATTTTGTCTTTGTGAAAGACACGCGTTGCCAAAATCCAACATTAGACGAAGCATGGCATCAACAATGTAGTAACTAAAGTCAACAGATACTGTACAGAGCCATCTGCGTATAAGAACGGAAAATTTTGTCACTCTCTGCCCATGTTTAAAATTACATTGATGTCCGGGTAACAACCGCTAATTAATTTATTCTGAAACTCCTTCAACATACAGGTACACAAATATTACAGGAATATGTTATTATTTCTGTCGGAACTAGTTGTACATGATGTCTTTTGACAAAATTAAAAATATATCTTGGCACCGTAGATCTGAATAAGTTCATACTGGAAGGCTTCGGACAAACCGCTTGTTTGCCACCTTCTACGACACTAGCGCCGTAGCAGTAAAACGTCTTTGCTGAACCTCGTCTGTCGTTTGTTGTGTCGCATCGCGAATATTTGGGAAGAAACGAAAGATGAAACAGTTCCTTGAGAGCCCGAATTCCCAACTAGGATAAGTTAATGCAACAGTGTTTATGCAGTATGTTTGAAGGAGTATTTGTCTGACGTAAGAAACAGCTATTTCTATCTATAATCAAAACAAAATAAAATCCAAGTTCGGGAGGTAAGAAACATTCATCTGGCTGAGATTTAGTGGATTCACTTACGTTATCGGGTAACGGTATCTTGGAAGTAACGCGGATCACCCTCTACACATCAGTCACACTATTCTTTTACCACTGTCCCGTAAGTCTGGCCAAAGTCCCGGTAATAAAACTAGTTGCGTGCACAATACATCGTTCTTATATTGTTTGTTTCAGAGATCTTACATTTTGTCTAAGATTACATTCAACGCTGATCTCATGTCTCGCAAAATGCAAAAGCTAATTTCTACTCCTTTGTCATTTCTGTTATAAAACGTTTGATGAAATTCTGAAAAATAGTATAGATTTGCTTTTACAATTAGAAATCTAAGGCTGCTTCCCTGGAAAAGCAGATCAAATTCAAATTATCCATATATATTCTTCATTGTCCTTTAAATTTGCGCGCAACCCTAAATTCTGTATTTATGACTATGAATTGATTTGCTGTTGCTACTGTATGTTTTGCGCAGAGCATGTGGCATTGTTTGTTCTACATGACAGGAAGCTGTTAGTTTCCTCGTGTCTCAACCTTAGTAGAACCCAAATTTTACATAGAGCAATTTCATTTGGTGTGAACACTTCCTATGCAAAGATGCGAGCTACGGACGTAGAAAGATTTTTATTTGCTTTGTAGTTTATCATCATATGACAAAAAACAAAACGTCAATTACATTTTAAGAGGAAATCGAACTGACTTCCCTGTTCAGAAAATAAATCAATAAATTTCTTATAGCTGCATCTAACTGTTGTGACTGTCATGAATTATCAAAATTTGGAGATTCGAGGACCACTGCCTTAACTGTCCCGGCAATATTGTGTCAATCAAATGCTAGCAACAAGTAGCTTAATTATTGTTGTTAAGAATGGTGCGTCACACATGACACACACAAAAAGTAGTGACTGAACTTAATCGTGGGATAAAAAGCCTCATTATTAAAACAATACCCTCCGAAAATAATTACGAAATTGAAACAGGCAAGACACAGAAAGGAATACAATCAACCATTAATCCAGGCAGTAAAAACAGTACACCAGATCTAAAAACCTTTTAATCCACTACCTTCCACATCGTACTAACAGAACAGTACGTAGACAGTAGCAAGTGTGTTCAGACAACACGGTACAAAACTAAAATGCTCAACCTCGACGTAAAAAAAAAGGAACTGACACACATTACACACGGAAAGAGAAACTGCTTCACACAATTTAGGGTACATAAGAAAACACAAACTGCATCATAAGAAGGGAAAACTGTGAGGGAATACTACATAATTTATGTTTAATAATCAAAGAAAAGTAAATTTCATACCGTCCCACCCAAACTATCTACAACAAAAGGTACATTTCTGAACATACACGAAGCTGAAACATTACAATTCCATTATTAATACAGCGTGTCTAAGTGTGAGAAAAACTAATTTTTAACTGGACAATATAAACCGAAAATAATGAAAACAGATATTATTGAAAGTCGTCCATCTAGTCATATAATTGAGGACTACAAGTCGACCAATCATAGCTGTGTAGCTGCCGATGGAACACTTACTATAATCTTTCACTCTCCGTACTAAGCTTCTCTTCGGAGGGCAAATACAAAACAAGGAGCAGCAGAGAGACACTCTGCATACTGCAGCTCAACAGCTCCAAAACCGGGAGCAGACCTAGACGAAAAAATATGTGAGAAATCTTATGGGACTTAACTGCTAAGGTCATCAGTCCCTAAGCTTACACACTACTTAACCTAAATTATCCTAAGGACAACACACACACACCCATGCCCGAGGGAGGACTCAAACCTCCGCCGGGATCAGCCGCACAGTCCTTGAATGCAGCGCCTTAGACCTAGCTGAACACAGAACTTCATCTACCTACAGGTTGCGGACAACAACTGCTTCATTGTGTAGTTTGCTTATTGAGACGCATTACGACGCAAAGATACTGATGTTCTCACCACACTCAGATCACAGTCTGAAACAGCATAAATGACACCATATAAAATAAGTTCAGCCCAACTGCAGTGGAAGAAGGCAAAAATGCAGATTATGATTAAAAGTCGATAACGACAACATTAGAGACAGAGCAGAAGCTCTGATTCGGGAAGAGTGGAGAGGAAATCGCTCGACTGTTTTCCAAAGGAACCATCCACGCACTTAAAATCGATTTAGGAAAGCCACCGAAAACCTAAATCTGAATGGCCGGAGGGGAATTTGAACCACCGTTCTTCCAAATGCGAATCCTATGCTTTAACTGCTACTCCACCTCACTACATTAAATAAAATAAACACCTGCAGTGAACGTTTGAGAAGACAGCAATTTCGAGTTTTGCTTTTAAAACATGGTTTGTAATGACCATTTATTCTTACAACAGGGAAGCCAATTTCATAACTTTCGAAATCTAATGTACTATTGTAGACAGCTCTTTATTTTTTTCCTCAAACGACTGTCAGGTTCCATACCAAGTTTAGCATTGTTGAAAGATGTAATCTTATATTAAACAGCACAGCGGTATACAATGGCTCTTCAAAACTACAAAAGACTATTTAGCATCTACTACAGTGAAACTTCCTGGCAGATTAAAACTGTGTGCCGGACCGAAACTCGAACTCGGGACCTTTGCCTTTCGCGGGCACATGCTCTACCAACTTTTTTTTTTTTTTTTTTTTTTTGCGGACGTCGCCTGACATCAGTTCAAGTTCCTTTGTTGATCCTTCCACTCGGTTTTTTTATTACAGGGGCCAATCAGCTCTCTGACCGAAGAACACGCTGAGCTACCATGCCGACAGCAAATGAGCTACCTAAGCATGACTCATGCCCGGTCCTCACAGCGTTAATTCCGCCAGTACCTCGACTCCTACCTTCCAAACTTCACAGAAGCTCTCCTGCGAAACTTGCAGAACTAGCACTCCTGGAAGAAAGGATATTGCGGAGACATGGCTTTGCCATAGCCAAATGCTGTAAGGACGGGGCGTGAGTCTGCTTGGGTGGCTCAGTTGGTTGAGCACTTGCCCGCGAAAGGCTAAGGTCCCGAGTTCGAGTCTCGGTCCGGCACACAGTTTTAATCTGCCTGGAAGTTTCATATCAGCGCACACTCCGCTGCAGAGTGAAAATTTGATTCTGCATCTACTTCAGTCATGGGCACTCTGGTCACTTGCGGGGCCGGGGTCCGATTCGTCACGTGACCCGACAGCAGCGCTTCTAACGCATGAAGCCAGAACTATAGCGTCCGCGACGTTAATGTTTATCGAGTACCGTACCGATACGAACGACACCCACTTCTCGAAACTCCACGCCAACATATCACGTCTCAAAACAAGCGTTTTTGAGCGTCCATTCAACTGATGTTCACCTTATCTCCAGATATTTACATTTACTTACGCGTGGTGAACTAAAGACGTTTTACAATAGCTGTCTTAAAACTTTCGTTGTCGGTAGCCCACCCGTGATATACAGTTTGGCAACAGCAATAAATATCGAAGTATCCATAAACATCGCTTCACTGGTGTTGAAAAATTAGAAATACGACACATAAGGTTTCTCGTGCTGTATTGAGAACACGGATTCTCAAGGTGAGATAGCAATTGCCGCGTCGACAGAAGTGCGATTAAAAGGCGTCACGCGTGTTGTCTTACGTAATGCGGTGCCTCTACTGCGCTATGCAGAAACCACATTCACCTCAGACGACCGCACCGCGACGTTGTGGCACAACCGATAAACAGAGAGAAGGGTGTCCGCTGTGACTCAAAGAAGCCACGGGTTCCAACGCTGCTGGCACCGTATTTTTTTTCTAAAAGCAGTCTCGTACTCAACAAAACTGTAAGTTAACGCAGGAATCTTTTTCGTCGTCGTCCTACATAGTCAACTGGTGATAAGTTTCCCACAATCTTTATCCCCACTGTCTATTTTAAGGCGTACTGCGCGTTGCATATCACGCTGTTTACGGAATTTGATGGGTCTCTGTGGACGCAGGGGTGGGGAGGGGGAGGAGGAGGAGGAGGTGGAGGTGGCGTTAGCTCTGGACACGAGTACACACAGACGACAAACTGTCTGCGAGTTACTTTTAGCAGCACGATGTGTACAGTACTCAATAACACAACTCGCGTCATCTAAAAGGGGCGGAAGGACTACTTGCACCACCATTATTTCCCTCCTTTCTAGTTCCTATCCGCAATGGTGAGCCAATGGAACAATGGTCGGTACGCTATAGAGAACAAAGGCTTCTCTTTTTCTACTTTTCTTCCACTCACCGTGTTTATCCTTCCACTGAGTCTGTTTTTTCTTCTAATTTATTTGCACTCGATTTCGGAGCAACTACGGCTTAGTCTTCAGCCACTACACACAGTGATTGACGTGGTATACCGCCGGAAGTGTATCCTGTCAATGTACCCCACCATTTTCGGTAATTGTAAGAAACTCTCACAGTTACGTCACAAGAGGATAAAGGAGCATTTCAGCTGGTCTACTTTGTGACGTCACAGGATTTGCTGCGAACAATACCAACTAGTTCACAGTGATCAAAACCATCCACTCAGTGAAACTGTCGTGTGTTCACAACCAGTATTCTAATTATAGGTTACCTCGCGCTGTAAAGAAAGAGACATGTTATTCTATAGCTTCTACATTTTGAAATGAAATTAAAAATGTGAACGACTAAACGTGAAAAGCGAAATCTAATTCTGAAACAGTCTTCACAGCAGTTGGGTTCGTTTCATTACAATGCATGTCCGAACAATACCGCCTTCATTAAAACTGAAGTTCTTACTTCGTAATTTTTAAGAACTGACAAGTACGGGGCACGTGAAGATCTGTTTGCTAGTCCGTAGTTGTGTACCTGATCCTAATGTCTGTCTGACTAGCACGCAGTCTCGTAGTATGCATGCTCACATCAGAGATTGTACGCCCTCGCCTTCCCCTGACGTGGAGCGTTCTAGTTTTGCGTAAAATGTAAACCTTGCTACTGCCTGTTCTTTTTTTTACATGCAAATAGCAATGACTGCACAGGAACTGTAAGCTTCAGATTTAATCACTCTACAACCATCTATCCCGAAGAAAGAAAATACTATAGACTCTCAATTTTTGTTACTTGATTTTGACGCCTTGAAAATAAGACAGTGTTCGCCAACACCGCTCTTTTGCCGATTTACATGCTAAAGGTAGAAACTCCTGGCATCCGCTTTATAAATTAGTTAGGCCAGGTGTAATCCCGTATTCCGCAATTCATAATATTACGGCCAGGTGTAATCTTGTATTCCGCAAGTCATAATATTATAGGTAAACTTGTGGTTTTCGGTGGTCTCTCTGCAGCTATGCGGCGCGACAGCATATCGCCCGACAGAAGCAAACAGCAACAGCCGGCGAGCTGTGAGGACGCTGTCTGGCAACCAAGAGGGGGAGGGGGGAACAAGAGAGGGGGGGACCCTCACAGGGTGGCCATTTAGTGGGTAACGTCTTAATAAGGCGGTGAGTGATGTCATCAACTACCGTTAACGTTGAATCTTTCATTGTCGATTAGTAAAGTTGGTAGCTGATTATGAGACCACATCTGTACATAGTATACATTACATGTTAATAGTTGAATTAAACGAAATCTGATGTAGTCATGATCATTATAGAATGATGAAACATTTGTTCTGTTATGACGTCAGTTCCCATCGTCTAAAATGGAATGATGCAATATGAAAATAGAGCTCTAGGCCCGTTACTCAATACATGGTTAAAGAGTAATCTCGATAGAAACGCAAACATCACATGGAAATTAAGGTTACAAAGCTTCAGCATGGGATGTCTGTGGGGGAAGTTGGTACCACCGCTGTGTAGGGAGAAGCCAGTGGAAGGAACGAGCGTTCCCAACAATCAGTAGCTCGTCGATTGGTGTCGTGGTGACTGTGTTAGAAATTAGCGTTCTCATTCCGGCTACAGCCAAGTGCGAACTGCGCGTTGTACTTCGCTACCCAAACGCTAAGAGCACGAACGCCGCTGCGATTCATCGCGAAATTGTCACAGTTTATGGCGAGGACGTAATGTCAAGGCAGCATGTGACGAAACAGGTACGGAATTTCAATTTTGGAAGGACGGAAAAAAGACAGAAGCAGAAGGCCGTCTGTTGTGACTGATGATGTGGTGCAAAAAACTGAAGATCATCTTCTCTCTGATCACCGTTCGGCAATTGACGACATGCATGTTGTTTGTCCAAACATTTCACCAACTGTCGTTCACGAAATCGTAACTGATCGACTAAATTCTCGCAAGTTGTGCGCGCGATGGGTGCCCAAGATGCTTACCGAAGCAAACAAAACGCACATAGTCCGTGCCGCTCGCGAATTTCTTGACCGTTTTGAGACTGAAGGCGAGGCTTTTCTTAACTCTATAGTGACAGGAGATGAAATTTGGGCTTATCACTACACTCCACAAAGCAAACGACAATTAATGCAGTAACGCCATACTCATTCTCCTTCAGCCAAAAGATTCAAAACTCAGCGAACAGCGAGGAAAAACGCGGTGTTAGTGTTTTTGGACAGAAAAGGGGTTCTGCTCGTTGATTTTATCGGAAAGAGATGAAAGAATAAATGCTGCAACATATTGTGGGACAATGAAGAAACTTCGCAGAGCGATACAAAACAAACGTCGCGGGATGCTGACAACGGGAGTCAATCTCCATGACAACGCGCGCCCGCACACGGCTCAAGCAACACAAAAGTTGTTGACTTCGTTTTGTTGGGATATTTTGAGCCACTGCTCTCACAGCCTCGATCACGCACCTAGGGACTATCATCTGTTCACTAAATTGAAAAATCACCTTCGTAGAAAACACTTTTCCGACGACAACAAGGTGAAAATCGAAGTGGAGAGGTGGTTGAAATTAGCGGCGGGAAACGTCTATGATATAAGAATAAAAAAACTCGTCCCACTGATGACAAAATGTATTGAGGTAAAAGGCGATTATGTGGAACAATAATGCAAGACCTATACCTGAATCATATAAACTTTATTAAAATAAATTAATTTTTGTACTTCAAAAAATTCTTGTAACCATATTTATATAACAATAACTTCCGGGTTGGCCTCGTATTTAATGAGATCAACGGGGAGGAGAAGCGCTGATCGCTCCCAACATTTAAGTCGTTTATATCCTGGGCACAAAACAAGTCGAATTACCGTATTATTTACTTAATCACAACGCGTCGGCACATGTGTAACTAGTCATTTTCTGCCGTGCGTTAACTCCTACGACAAACAAAGAAAACTGAGCGACTTAGAAGTCGCAAGGAGAAGATTACAAATATTACACGTAAAATGATTTGTCTGCATTGTATGTCGCTCATTTAAGTAATGTGAACAGATGGCGCAGACGAGCTGGAAGGCTACGGGCACACGCGCCACTGTAGAACGGAAACTGGACTTGCGTGCGTTCGATACTCAGTTTTTAAACGAAGACGGGTAACTATTGTACATGTTTACGACAGTAGGTCGATTATTGAGCCGAGGCGACGAATTGCGCACGTTGCCGCGGAAACGGTATCGGGAGAAATGTCCAAACGTGACTTACGGGACGGCAGCCGTAGCAACAGCTTGGCAACGTGACGTAAAACAGGAAGCCGGCAACAGCTGGGCAACTCAGAGAACCGAAGAATACGGTCGCCAGAGGTCTTCAATGGCAAGTCGACAGGGTTATGGAAGGCCACTGGTTTATGATCCAGTTTGTCTGGTATTTTATCCATCTCTTCTCGTGATAATGATCACGGAACGTTGTAAGAGGTCCATGATTAAAGAATTTGTTCCTAGCACACTCAAGCACATGTAATTTTGATGGACTGCTCACGCGCTGCCTGCGATATGTAAGCTATAAGAGAATCTCAGACCAGAGAGCAGTGTTGTCAGCAGTAGGAACTGTGTAGCAGATGTAGTAGTAGTAGCTAGCAGTCTGGTGTATGGAGTTGGCTGGGGCGGTGGTGGGGGAGCGATGGCGGTGCCTGAGCGTTGTAGTATAAGGTAACAGCAGCCTCGTGCATACGTAGTATTGTTATATCAAGTCCCATGCAAATGATTTTAAAAAGAAATCTCTTAATAATAATCTTTCTTATAAAAATTAACCTTTGACAATTATTCAATTTAAAGATTTTACTAATTTCTGCAATCCATGGTCATCCTGATTATTGTAAAGAAAAATCAGTTGTTTATTTTTATACATGACAAATCTATCGTCCAGCATCGCACTGGGCTGTGCCAGAAAAATTTCTTATAGGAGCAGATATGTACGCGTTATCCGGCGACCTTATTGAGGTAAGGATTTTCAATTTATTCAGAATGATCTTTCAGGGCCATGACGCAGCGCTGCTGACGTCCAAAATTCACCAGTTTAAATTCACAGTCATTATTGAAAGGTTATAAGTGAGCGACAATTTTATTGAGAAGTTAGTCACATTGTATTATTGGGAGATTACGAAATTTTACTGTTGGGAGGTATTGGAGTGTATCTGTTGGAAGGTTACGCTGAATGTGAATTATATACTTATATTTTTTACTGTTGGGAGGTTATTAGACATATTATTTATCTGTGGGGAGGTTACAACGTATCTTTCTTCATCACATTAACGAAGGATAAAATTTTCTGTACGCTGCAGCATCCTTGCACACTCGCCGTGCTAGTTTTCACCCTTACGTACAAAGCTGCCAGCTTTTACAAGTTACTTGGGAAACCGTTCTGGCGGGCCGTTGTGGCAGAGCGGTTCTAAGCGCTTCAGTCTGGAACCGCGCGACCGCTACGGTCGCAGGTTCGAATCTTGCCTCGGGCATGGATGTGTGTGATGTTCCTAGGTCAGTTAGGCTTAAGTAGTTCTAAGTTCTAGGGGACTGATGACCTCAGATGTTAAGTCCCATAGTGCTCAGAGCCATTTGAACCATTTTGAGACCGTTCTGCATCTAAACATATCTGGTTTTCTCATTTTAGTTGCCGGATTTAGTGACTGAGTTTGTCAATGTAACGAATGAGAAACCTTGAAGTGTCGTATTTCCAGACATGAATATAATTCGAAATTATAAAATATCCGCGTATAAAATTCGTGAGCCAGCAAATTGGTGCGATTTAAAAACCAGTTGGAATCGTTTCTTTTGTATCACGGAGCTACACAAAGGTGGAAGATCCAGAAAAGACGTTTCTTGAAGAGTGCTCCAAAAAGCTATAGCGCAAGGTCAGGTGAGTGGGGTGGTTGCAGTACGACTTCCCAGCTCAGCTCCTGTACAGTGTTTTTCGTCAGTCAAGCAGAACGCGGGCGGGCGTTATGATGGAGCAGCATCACTTCATGCAGTCAGCAGTGATGGTTAGACCCCGGCGAAGCAGCTAGTAGTACACCACACCGTCGCTGTTCCACCAGCTGCATCTTTTGTGGATGCGCGCACGTCTATGTACGGGGAAATGCTGCTATTGTTCGGGTTCAACCATTCCTTTCTTTTCCTTATGTTAGCATAAAGACACTACTTCTTGTCACCAGTAGCGATACGGTATAGGAACGGTCAGTGTTCACGCGCCATTAATTTTTGTGATTGATCCCAAAGAAAGCAGGTGCTGACAGATGTGAAAATTACTGAACTATCAGTTTAATAAGTAACAGCTACAAAATACTAACGCGAATTCTTTACAGACGAATGGAAAAACTGGTAGAAGCCGACCTCGAGGAAGATCAGTTTGAATTCCGTAGAAGTGTTGGAACACGTGAGGCAATACTGACCCTACGGCTTATCTTAGAAGCTAGATTAAGAAAAGGCAAACCTACGTTTCTAGCATTTGTAGACTTAGAGAAAGCTTTTGACAATGTTGACTGGAATACTCTCAAATTCTGAAGGTGGCAGGGGTAACATACAGGGAGCAAAAGGCTATTTACAATTTGTACAGAAACCAGATGGCAGTTATAAGAGCCGAGGGACATGAAAGGGAAGCAGTGGTTGGGAAGGGAGTGAGACAGGGTTGTAGCCTATCCCCGATGTAATTCAATCTGTATATTGAGCAAGCAATAAAGGAAACAAAAGAAAAATTCGGAGTAGGTATTAAAATCCATGGAGAAGAAATAAAAACTTTGTGGTTTGCCGATGACATTGTAATTCCGTCAGAGACAGCAAAGGACCTGGAAGAGCGGTTGAATGAAATGGACAGTGTCTTGAAAGGAGGCTATAAGATGAACATCAACAAAAACAAAACGAGGATAGTGGAATGTAGTCGAATTAAGTCGGGTGACGCTGAGGGAATTAGATTAGGAAATGAGATACTTAAAGTAGTAAAGGAGTTTTGCTATTTGGGGAGCAAAATAACTGATGACGGTCGAAGTAGAGAGGATACAAAATGTAGACTGGCAATGGCAAGGAAAGCGTTTCTGAAGAAGAGAAATTTGTTAACATCGAGTATAGATTTAAGTGTTAGGAAGACGTTTGTGAAAATATTTGTATGGAGTGTGGCCATGTATGGAAGTGAAACGTGGATGATAAATAGTTTGGACAAGGAGAGAATAGAAGCTTTTGAAATTTGGTGATACAGAAGAATGCTGAAGATCAGATGGGTAGATCACATAATTAATGAGGAGGTATTGTATAGAATTAGGGAAAAGAGTAATTTGTGGCACACCTTGACGAAGAAGGGATCGGTTGGCAGGACATGTTCTGAGGCATCAAGGGATCACCAATTTAGTATTGGAGGGCAGCGCGGAGGGTAAAAATCGTAGAGGGAGACCAAGAGATGAATGCACTGAGCAGATTCAGAAGGATGTACGTAGGTTGCAGTAGGTACTGGGAGATGATGAAGCTTGCACAGGATAGAGTAGCATGGAGAGCTGCATCAAACCAGTCTCTGGACTGAAAACCACAACAACAACAACAACAACAACAGCGTAGAGAATGCGCAACCCATACACACGCTTTTTGTACCTTCCCCACTGCATGGAAATATCGCACGACGGTGGAGTGAGCACAGTTCATCGCATTTGCCAGTTCTGCAGCACACCGACGCGGTTCATTGTGGATTCATGCGTTTAAACGATCTTCTCCAAACTGCGAAGGTCTTCCTGAACGTAGAGAATGGTTAATGTCAAAACGCCCAGCCATTTTCTTGCAGCGCTCTGTCCAATGGCGTTACCCCACATACAGGGCAAATGTTTCTGGCTGCCCCCGCTTGTGTCACCCCTCTACTGAACTCAAACACAAGAACATGTCGGAAATGTTCCGATTTCTCCACTTTAAATTCCATTTTCTAGCGTTCACAACTCCATTCACTATCTCCAAATGACAAAATGATAATACGTAAACTCAAATAGCAACAATGAACGACAAAATAAAAAAAAGGTAATCGGTAAATAAACCCACAGCAACCGGAGTAGCAAGACGCAAGATAAAAACGCTACGGACTTACCCACCAACCTAATATTACTCAACTACCGGAGAATCTAACAACGTCAGAGCAACTGAAAATGTAAATAATTGCAATTTGAAAAAACTACTGGTTATAATGCGAACCCTCTGTTTTCATGTAAACATAAGAGACAGACATTATCCCTTTGTTACACGATAAAACAACTCGGAGTGCTTTTCTCAGCTCGAGGCTGGCTCGAACACGGCAGTGTTTTGCATGGCCCTGTTGAAGACTGCATGTCTTTGGCTTCATGCAACGTTTGCATACGTGTAGGGGGACCAACAGTTTAACGTGGACTCGCAACCACCTCGTTGACCATGTACGTGAGTATAAAGCTGTACATCCAAAGGCCTTAGTCAATCGTACGACTTTTATCGTTGTTTGTATCTCTGGCAAATGTTTTGTCTATTTGACCAGTGTTTAGCTGCACCGTTGACGGATTTCAGGTCTCCATATAACTGACGGGGTTTGTCTTTTCAAATGGTTCAAATGGCTCAGAGCACTACGGGACTTAACTTCTGAGGCCATCAGTCCCCTAGAACTTAGAACTACTTAAAGCTAACTAACCTAAGGACATCACACACACCCATGCCCAAGGCAGGATTCGCACCTGCGACCGTAGCGGTCGCGCGGTTCCAGACTGTAGCCCCTAGAACCGCTCGGCCACTTCGGCCGGCGTAGAAAGCATAGACGACGGAGTTTTCACAGTGCACTTTAAATTACGTCAAACTTTTTGTGTTGGATTATAACTCAAGTATTAAATACGTGAATTGCGTCTCTAATCGTGATCTTCTAAAGCGTACTTAATTCGGTCAAAAACCGATATCATCATCCTGTTCTGAATTTTGTGTTACCAGATCACAATATAACACCTGCAAATTCATTTTTATAGAAAAGTATACACGAAATTCTGAGTCTGGTTTGAGAGTAGCAAAGCAACTGCCGATATTAAATAAACCTAACATTCTGCGCATACACAGGAAAAGAAGTCCACTACCATACAACTACACTACTGATGACAAATTACTGGCAACAGTATCTACCGAAATATCTAGGAATAACTATCCAGAGCGACCTTCCGTTGAATGACTAAATAAACAGTAGGAAAAGGAGATGCCAGACAAAGATTCACTGCAAGATTCTTACGGAAATCTAACTCATATACGACGCTTGTTCGACCGATTCTTGATTACTATTCATCCATCTGTGACCCTTAGCAGGTAGGACTGATAGAAGAGATGGAGAAGATCCAACGAAGACAGGCGCGTTTCTTCGCGGGGTCGTTTATTCGGCGCGACAGCCTTACACAGATGCTCAACAAACTGTAGTGCCGGACAATACAAGACAGGCGTTGTGTACAAGACAGGCGTTGTGCATCACGGAGAAGTTTACTATTAAAATTCCGAGAGAATAATTTCCGGGAAGAGTTGAACAACATATTACTTCCTCCCACATACGTCTCGGTAAATGACGGGAAAATGACAGAAATTAGAGCTAGTACAGAGGTTTATCGACAATCATATTCTTCCCAAGTGCCATTCGCGAGTGAAACAGCGAAGGGGGGGGGGGGGGGGAGAGCATTAGTTAATGGTACCAGAAGTACCCCCCCCCCCCCCATTACACACCCTAGATGGTTTGCGGAGTGGATCCAATATTGCAAGGCTGCAACGCTGAGATTTCGAGCTCGAAAATGATAACTACACAGTTTCTGCGTCTACAAGATCCTCTATAACAGAGATTACTGGCAATAGCTTACTTGCTTTCTTGACTAATACATGAATTTCTAGCGCTGAATTCAAGTTCAAGCGTGTAGATATTTTAGTCGAGAAATTGAGAAAAGGTCACACGGTGCACAATCGTGTATGTTTACCAAATTTCTCTAGTTTTCCCAAAAACTCTATTATGAGAAATATGTTTCTCTTCTAACGTAAAAATCTCCACTATTGTGAGCTCAAGTGTAAATGTTTGTATGACGCAAGAGACTTTTCTTATTGAACATTGCTGCGACATTCTCGCGGTGCCCCCCCCCCCACCCCCACCCAAAAAAAAAATCTTATGTGTATCCTCTCTGTATATTCTGTTAATCCAAAGTGATAAGATCAAAACATTGATGAGCAACAACCAAAAATTATTCTGTATGATGGTGTGTGTATTTACAGTTCAACAATTAAAAACATAGTGAATCTGCCAACTGTACACTTAAACAGACAACTAGCATTATTTTACGTTTGTACTGGCCAATAAGACTGCTTATACAAAGAAAAGCAGCAATTTCCTCGAATGCAAATAAATTAAATGTGTTTATGTGCATAACTCTGAAATAGTAACACGAAACAGCCAGTAGTTTCATTATTGATTTTTCGCTTCTGGTAGTTTCCGATCATTCGGCAGAAGCACTGTCTGAGACAGGAACAGGTGTGCACATCCAACAACGCGGCGGGGGTCAACAACGTAAAACCAGGGGGAGCACATTTCGCATGACTTGGAACACGCATTACATCACTGCATCGCGTGAGAGGCTAGAATACATTTTCTGTCCACGTTGGTAGATGTGACACGGAATGAGGCATGCCGACTATACACGACATGTTACAGAAGGGTGAATACATGCAGATATAGCGCTTAATGAGGTTACTCTTCGAGTGAGACATACATGAATCTGAACCGAATTAAAATTACCGTCAGCATCAGAGATAAATAAATGATGCATGTACAGATCACAATATTAACTCAGTAGCTACAGCACAGAGGTGCTGCAGTGCCTAACAGAAAACAATGTACTTGAATGCCAGAAGAGAAATGAAAGGTAAGAGAATTAGGCATTTAAGGTCTCGTTACATATGAAAATAAGAGACGGAGCGCTAGCTTGGACTGGAGAAGGTAATCGGTCGTGCTCTTTTACTGGAACTATCATGGCGTTTGCCTTAAGCCATTTAGAGAAAGTCATGGAAAATGTAAAACTGGATAGCCGGACGGAGGTATGAACCGGTGTCTTCCCGAATACAATCCCGTATCTTCCTCTGAGCTTCATTGCTCGGTCGAATGTTCGAACTTCCTGAAAGACGTAAACAGCTGTCGGATCCAAAAGGCAGGCCCTTCGTTTAATACTAATGTGACATTACGGTCGCCATTTGTCAGCAAGAAATTATAGCTTATACAGCGCTTCCCACTCGCCATTTGTAAACGGAACGACAAGCGGCGAAAAGATACTGGTACCACACATACCCTCCACCACATACCGTAACTTGGTCTGCGGAGTATAGATGTATATACAGGAGTGTTGAATAAAAACAATTTCTTGTTCAACAGCGTCGCTTGAAAAAGTGCCTCTTACTTTACGCCATAAGTCACCTCCATTTACATGCGAGTTACTCCTCACCTTCTTGGGACCTCACACCTTGACCAGGTGAGAGACTTGACTAGGTAAGAGAGTTGCTCGCGAAAGACATACGCCACCTAAATATAGAACTGTCCAGATGGCTGGCTAAGATTTATTGGGAGAAGCTTATGAAAGTGCAAGTCGTGTACAAACAGTGGTCGCTACAAAACCCTCGTTGAACCAATTTTCGAGTACTGTGCGTCATTCTGGGACAATTACCAAGCTGGATTGACAGAAGAGAGAAGATACAAAGAAGAGCAGCACGGTTCGTCAATGGTTTGTTTTGTCAGTACGAGGGTCACATAGATGCTCGACAGAATCCAGTTTAGGATGCTACAAGGATGGTGTCGTGCACCACAGAGAGCTTTACTAACAAAATTCGAGAGCCCTAGTTCTGACCTTTTCCTAAACATGGCATCTGATGCAACATAAGCAGTGGCGTAGCGAAGAGGAGACAGCGGCCAAGAGGGTCCCTCATGTCGAGTGCCACTTGCAGAGGGGCGCCAAATGGTCTCTAAGACAAACAAAATTTTTCTGGAGGGGACGGGGGGAGGGGGGGGGGGGCGGCGGCAGAGACGACAATGAAGTGTTATGCCCTGGGCGCCACCTATGTTCGCTACGCGACTAAACATTCCTCTCATCTAATGACAACGACGCTAAAACGAGAGAAATTCGGGCCTATTCAGAGAGATTCCGATAAATTTTCTCCCCGCTTACCACCCTCGATTCGAACAGGAAGTTGGGAAAATGATACCGGTAAAGGATGCAACCCCCGCCCCTCATACAGTCCCTGAAAGATGTATGGGGCACCGCAAACACACCCAGCTATTACAACCCAGTAAAATCGGCTACGGTAGAGCAATACATCGTCGCCAATCACTGCAAGAGATATTAAAATGTCGGACTTCTAATGACAACTTCATATTTTTGAGATTCTGTGGTGAAAGAAGCAGATGAAAGTCATCTCCCGAAGAATTTGATTAACAGAGAGGGCAATTTCTGCCAGGACAAATCTCGTAATCCGGAGCTTTCTTTGTTGTGTATGTTCTTAACGTTTCTGATACTTGTGTACCTGGGCTTTAAACGACGGAATAAGTACAGTAGCAAGTACTGTCGGCTCACTCTGAAGACGGCCGAAAAGTATACGGTCGAAATATTTATAAGAAGAAATAGAATTTATGCCGCTGCACTCCTGAAATTTAACAGATAAAATATTTCATCCTCTACTGTGTATTTGGATCTGCCTTATATGAACTTGTAGTGAAGCAAATGAAATCAACAAAAATAAACAAATAAAGTCTGCGGCGATCGGTTTTCAAATACGACTGGTGCACCTCTCATTCCAGAACTATACTAAAGGCTAACAAATTATTCCAAAACACCGAATCAGTGGGCTAGTCGCCGTCGGCAATTACAGCCTAATTAGTTGGCATCTGACGTTTGATGTCCCAAGTTGCGAGGTTGTTGTAATTACTCTCCGCGGGCTGCCACTACAGCGCCCCGCTCCCCACGGCATAGAAAATCATTTACTTAATAAAAATATTTTAATGTAAAAAAAAGCTTTTAATGCCCTGACCGCTATTTCCATGATACAATTAAAGCACGATGTTTTCTACAACCATCTTTAGATTCTAGCTTACAAATGAGTGGTCAAACATGGCGTACAAAATAGTCATAAAATGTGCAAAAGTTGAAAATTAAAGCTTTTTGCCTCATGCCCAACAAGCCCTCAACACATGTCAAAACTACGCGTTTGTCCGGTCACTCCTTTCTAAGCAAGGATCTGAAGATGGCTGTAGAAAGCAACCGAAACTGTGATGTCAGGGCTCAAACCAGTCCAACTGGCAGTTGATGGTTGGAGTGCTGACATCATCACAGTCACAGTTCTGTAGATAGTTTGTATGAACCAGTTACATTGGCCACTGATGCACCGTATATATGGACCGTGATAACCGCTTCAGGGTCGCAGGTTCGAATCCTGCCTCGGGCATGGACGTATGTGATGTCCTTAGGTTAGTTAGGTTCAAGTAATTCTAATTCTAGGGGACTGATGACCTCAGTCCCATAGTGCTTATAGCCATTTTAACCGGTTTTTATTTTATTTTATTTTTTTTTTTTTTTTATAACCGCTTATGCATCAACTCAGACCTGAAGATGGCGCACTGAAGCGCCGAAACTGGTTGCTACACAATAAATAAGATCATAAAGACAGCTGTAAGTGTTTCATTTTCTTGTACAGATCTCTATAGTGTCTCTAAGATGCTAAAAAAATTTAATTAGGGCCGTAATTACGCTTTTTCTTGAAATAGACAAAATTTTCGTGTCCGTAAACAGTTTATTACTTGAGAACTGACAAGCAAATTGCTTTGCGCAGCGGAAGTGTCGACACGGTGGGAGTCGACAATGGCAATTTGCCACGGATCTACTGCTAGCGGCACCAGCTCGCTGTCAAACTCAAAACTGATTTCCATACAATTGTAGCATTCTCAACGTGTGTACCAGGCTGTGAGGGAAGTAGGGGAATATGAGAGTATGCACAGAGCGGCTATTGGTTTCTGTAGGTGTGTGTCGACTGATTCATTCGTACGGAGGCCACGGGCGAGGGATTCGCGCGATACGCTATCAGCGCGCGGCTCGAGATAGCGCGGGCCGATAGCGCGCCGTGCGCTGAGCAAACCAGATACGGCGAGTAAAAAGAGTAAACAAGGAACCGTCGCCGCGCAGCAACCTGGCAATGTTTCGTCGAGTGTGCCGACCTGCTGCCCGAGACACCCACGAGCCGCCTCTTTCAAAGCACGCAAAGCGTCTTGGAGCAGTTCACACACATGTACTCTGATTACATCGTAATGCGGAAAGAAATTTAATGTTCCATTTTCGGCGGATTACGCCTACGGGAGAAATTAGGACAACTAAAGTAGGGCCGGCCGGAGTGGCTGTGCGGTTCTAGGCGCTACAAAAAAATGGTTCAAATGGCTCTGAGCACTATGGGACTCAACTGCTGAGGTCATTAGTCCCCTAGAACTTAGAACTAGTTAAACCTAACTAACCTAAGGACATCACAAACATCCATGCCCGAGGCAGGATTCGAACCTGCGACCGTAGCGGTCTTGCGGTTCCAGACTGCAGCGCCTTTAACCGCACGGCCACTTCGGCTGGCTGTAGGCGCTACAGTCTGGAGCCGAGCGACCGCTACGGTCGCAGGTTCGAATCCTGCCTCGGGCATGGATGTGTGTGATGTCCTTAGGTTAGTTAGGTTTAATTAGTTCTAAGCTCTAGGCGACTGATGTCCACAGATGTAGCCGGCCGAAGTGGCCGTGCGGTTAAAGGCGCTGCAGTCTGGAACCGCAAGACCGCTACGGTCGCAGGTTCGAATCCTGCCTCGGGCATGGATGTTTGTGATGTCCTTTGGTTAGTTAGGTTTAACTAGTTGTAAGTTCTAGGGGACTAATGACCTCAGCAGTTGAGTCCCATAGTGCTCAGAGCCCTTTGATTTGAACCACAGATGTTAAGTCGCATAGTGCTCAGAGCCATTTGAACCATTTTTGAACTGAAGTAGGCCTGTATCGAGTTCCGAAAAGGAGGACACACAGAAGGAATGAATGTTTCACCACACAGCAGACTTGCACAGATAACACAATTGGTGAATTATTGTTCCCAAATTGCAATTACCTGTGTTACAGTCGTGGGCAGCCTGTGACATGTTTAATTTCGCTACCATTATACACAGGAACATAAGATGGATTTTTATAAAAGAAACCATTTTTATTATAGATCAATGTCGCGTCGGCAGCAAAGTAATTTGAGAGGAAACGAATCAGTTGCCTCGTTCGTATTTAGCCTACACGTGTAGCGGATTATTCTCTGCACGTCTTTGACCATAGTCCGTCAATTTTTTACGTCGTTACTCCACTTCAGTCAACGTCCATTGATTTCTGAGTGCCGATATCATATTAACATGTGCATTGTTGAACGTCGCTGACTGAATGTGTTAATCCAATGGATTAAAACACACTGGATAAATCATCGTTCTATGTGACAATGTGGATATTATTTCTCTCAGATATCATCCTACATGAAACACTGTCTCACTACACACATAAGATACTAAAGACCTCAGTTGCACTTATTGTCAGTTTATTTCGAATTTATTAGAGATACAAGAACATGTTAAGGCACACGTATCTCAAAATTTTACGATGTGAAGCGGTACCCTGGACGTTCTCCAGAAGGAAAGGACATAATTTCACTGTCATTCGTCCACCTGCCTCAAAAAATCCGTACAACCAGTTGACACATTATTCTCTATCAGACAAGGACTTTCTCTGTTAATGATGACACGAAATTCTGGAATCGCAGATTTTTTTAAAAAGAGTTAGACGGATTAACAATCAGCTGCTAGTAAACTGTTCAGCCTCTGGTGAGTCATGCAGCGATGGCCAAAGCGGTTAAGGCTAACGCTCGTCTAAAGCGGGAAATCCGGTTTCGAATCCCGGTCCGGCGAAAATTTTCACTCTCGTCATCCCGCTATACAGATGGCGGTTTTCCGCATTCGCAACTGCGAATACTTGTCATGAACTGCATCTACATTTGTACTTCGGGAGCCAGTGTATGGTGTGCAGCGTAGAACATTTTGTGTGCCGGTATTACTCTCTTACGACCCCCCCCCCCCCCCCTCCTTTTCCCTTTCACTACTTCATCTAAGTTTCGTACGCCGGAAGAAATCCACGATATCTGATTAAAAGTATCCAGACACCTCTACGCCACGTAGAATTGGCCTCTAGATGTTACGAAAGGCAGACCTGCCATTATAAAAGGAGGTGAGGAGTAGTCTACTATTTTGTCAGTGGAGAAACAGCAGAATAGGTCGACCAAGAGAGCTCAGTGACTTCAAACATGGGCTACTCGCTGGATGTCACCTGCCACAAAGCCCTCACGGACATTTCAACAATTCTTAAGTTGGCCAAATCGACTATTGGTGACGTGATTGTGGATTGCAAACGCGAAGGAACAACCACTAAGAACAGCCAGACCTCATGCACTTACTGACAGTGAGTATCGCGGAGGATGGTTGTAAAACAAAACCGCATGAAATCGGCAGAAGGAATCACTCATGAGTGCCAAAGTGCTGCATGCAGTTCAGCTACAAGAGTGAGCGTAAGGAGTTACAAAGAGCTGTGTGCAACGGCAGAGCAGCTCCCCTACGCCACGCGTTTCTGAAGTCTACGCTAAGCAATGTTTGAGGTAGAATGAGATTTTCACTCTGCAGTGGAGTGTGCGCTGATATGAAACTTACTGGCTGATTAAAACTGTGTGGCGGACCGAGACTCGGACTCGGGACCTTTGTCCCGAGTTCGAGTCTCGGTCCGGCACACAGTTTTCATCTGGCAGGAAGTTTCAATGTTTGAGGTAGTGTAAACAACGACGGCACTGGACAGTGGATGACTGTAAACTAGTGATTTGGACCGAGGAATCACGCTATATCCTCGGCAGTCCGATGGTAGGGTTTGTGTTTGACGAATGCCTGGAGAAATTTCCCTGCCATCATTCGTAGTGCCAAGAGTGAAGTGTTGAGGAGGGGGTGGAGCCGTATAGGGGTGTCCGGTGTTTCTCGCTGTGGAGGTGAAGTCCCCTTATTGCGCTTAAGAAAACGTTAAATGCGCAAATATAAGAACACATTATACAATATTGCGTACTGCATACAGTAGAGGGAAATAGGGGGGGGGGGGGGGGGGGCAATGACTGTATCAGCATGATAATGTACCCTGCTATAAAGGAACATCTGTGAGATAATGAGTTTTGTGGACCTACTCTGGTTTCGGCCCTTGAGTGCAATTTCTCACAGACAAACAATTGAAAGTGTCCACGGCAAAGCGCGAGCCGTCATAATGGCGAAGGGTGGACATAACGTCCACTAATAAGTGTCCGGATGCTTTTGATCACATAGTGTAGTTGGACACCTCTTTCTACCACCTGGAATGTATCTGGTTATAACATCGTGGTCACTACGGGAGCTGTGAGCACGAGGAAGTATCTTCCCTACCACGTCCCAGACCTTCAACAATACTCACGAAATGGCCCAACAATAATAATTGTTATGTAAGCGGCCCCTAACGTACGTAAATTCTTCGAATAAATCCGAGCCTACCTTCTGACTATTTATTTATGTTGAGAGTTAGCTGCCAAACTTCGCACGAGGTGTAGATTATCTTCAAGACTTGCTACATTTCATAACAATTTCCTGACGATATCACATGTACACACGTATCGTCTGCAAACAGCCTCAAAGATACACACGTTATCTGCCGTATCATTTATCTACCAACAGACTTCACAAAGAAAGTTACACATTATTATAGCTTCCCAGGCAACTTTTACTAAACGCTGCTCTACAGTTCCAAGTGACACAGATGCAATATACAGTTTTGTAACTTGGTCACCAAATACCAGTAAACAACAGCCGGTACGTTCTACCAATGTGTCAGTTCGTCGACGATAGAAACCCGCTCCTTGGTCACGGAGCCATTCGGAAACTGCTCTGTGAATGTCCTCATCATTCGAACATCTCTTTCCTCTCACATCTTCTTTCTACTTGCCAAAAGTGGCAATATCTGGACTTCCCCATCAGCATCACCAACGTCTATGCGGCCTTGATCAAATCGCTAGCAACATTTCAATATACCTTGACAGTGCAGTTACTGCATCCTTTCATTCCCACACTGTGAAGCACCTGTTGTCCGTCGCGCAGCAGGAATATGTCTGAAGGAAATCCGAAAAACGTACACTCTTCGGACACGGCGCAACTCCAGATGTGCAATGGTCTCAGCATGGGACGGCAAGTGTAATTTACTTCCTGAAGTCCCTACGTATAAGGTACTAGTTGTAAACAATAGTTAATTCGAGATTCTATCGTCAGCAATTAGTGCCTCTACATTTTAAAAGAAACGCCCGGTATCGGCTCATCATTAACGAAATAATATTCAGGTGTTGATGATCTTTTGATTGGGTATTGAGCACCACCATTCATTCACTGAATTCATAGAAGAAAAAATATAGTGAAGTTAGTTATTACCGTTCAGGTAGCTACTTCTGCAGCCGTGATTAACAATACAAAGCATATGACGTAACGAGGGGAAAATTTTCACTGATTATGGTAAATTAGACGTCGAAATTTTTTGTGATTTTTATCTATACTAACTTGCGCGTAGCATCAAGGCGGAGGACTCGGTCAAGGAAACAGAACTACGTATTTTTATTTGGTATAGTTAGAAGCCAAACACGAATGGGCCTTGATACAGAGTGGAGGATTAGTGTTAGCCGGCCGAGGTGGCCGAGCGGTTCTAGGCGCTACAGTCTGGAACCGCGCGACCGCTACGGTCGCAGGTTCGAATCCTGCCACGGGCATGGATGTGTGTGATGTCCTTAGGTTAGTTAGGTTTCAGTAGTTCTAAGTTTTAGGGGACTGACGACCTCAGAAGTTAAGTCCCACAGTGCTCAGAGCTATTTGAACCATTTTTTTGGATTAGTGTTACAACACCGCTGCGTGGCCTCGAACAAGCCGACGCACGAACCGCGTCGTTTAGCCGTATGATCGGGCACCTTGAACGATACTACGACCACTCGAGGCCTAGCAGCTAACTAGGCGGGTCGGGGCCCTAGGCTGCCTGATCGGAAACAAGCATTTCCGTGGCAATAGGAATCCCTACTGGCGGTTAAGCGCATTCGTTAACCTCGGACGTGAATGCAGTCCCGACCCGACCCGACTCTGGAATGAGATCAGATCGTGACGCAAAATAATTACAGCACCGAGCTCGTACTGCGACCCGTCTTTCTTTTTCCTTTTTTTTCTTCCTTTTTTTTGCTTCAGCGGTAAAAAAAAGAAGAAAGGAAGGTCGCAGCGGCGGCAGGGCAGGAAGAGCCGGGCCGAGTACAGTGCTAGAGGCGACGGACGGTGAGCGCTAGGCGGCGGCAGCGGCGGAGGCGGCGTATGCAAAATGAAGATGTGAACCGGAGGAGAAGAAATTGAGAATCCGCCGGCGCGGGCGGCGAAGAATGGGAGGAGGGGAGGGCGAGGAACGAGGGACTCTACACTCGGGAAAAACGCTGCGCCCGTGCTGCTGCCGCCGCTGCTGCGTTAGGGGTAGGACGAGAGGCGAGGCGAAGAGAAGAGAGACAAAGGGTAGGGAGAGAGAGACAGGCAGAGAGGCGCCGGCCCGGCTGGCTGGCTGGCTGGCTGTCTGTTCGGTTGCCCTGAAGGGGGGGGGGGGGGGCATGGGAGGAACGGGCGTGGCGTGGCGTAGTGGTGGTGTGGTGCGGTGCGGCGTGGTGGTGTGGGATGGTGCGGGGCTGGTGCCTGCTCTGCACGGGCACCGCCGTGCGGGCGGCTGCTGTAGCGCCGGCCTCAGCCGGGGATCGAGCGAGGGGCCTCACACACAGCGCCCTAGCCTCGAGTACTGGCGGGAGCGCAGCTCACAGGGGGGAAAAAAAGAGCGATTACCTACAGACTCCACGCCGCCCTCTGTCGCCACACTTACAAGCTAATTCTCAGACTTTTCTTGGCGATGGCGGCAAATGCGTTTTGTTGCTTACTGCAATCTAATCATCGCAAATTATACGGAAAAAAAAGCAGTAAAAAGGGATCACCAGACAGAAGTGTCAAGAAAGTCACATTAGTATATCTTGAATAATGAATTCCATTACCGCACACAAGAACATGTTTTCGAACATTTATAAGATTCAAATACTGCAAAAGAAACGACGTTTATCACGAAAGATCTCTAACTCTCGATTCCGAAACAATAACCATTTCGAAACACAAACATCGCCCAAGACGGCACACGACATGCCTCGTACTCTAATGAGGGTTACCGCCCGACTTATCGCTTTCGCGAGAGCTCCAAACGGCTCCTCAAAAATGTTTAACATTTAGCCCTTCCAGCCCGTCAGCCTCAGGAACAGAAACAGGCATTTCAATTGGCCATTTCCTGGTCCCACTTATCGCACTCTTCCGTACAGTGTTGTTTGTGGCTGGTACATACCATCCTTGGAGAGTCTAAAGCATTTAAACAAGGTTTATAGCCCTTCATCACAACCATTTAGTACATAGGAGGGCGTCCTGAAAAGTAATGCATCCGACGCTATTGTCATTATTTTTGTATAACAGGGCCTGCAGCATGAAACACGTCGTAATATGAAATTTTGAACTGAATCTTTCACGCTTGCCGGCCGGAGTGGCCGTGCGGTTCTAGGCGCTACAGTCTGGAACCGCGCGACCGCTACGGTCGCAGGTTCGAATCCTGCCCCGGGCATGGATGTGTGTGATGTCCTTAGGTTAGTTAGGTTTAATTAGTTCTAAGTTCTAGGCGACTGATGACCTCAGAAGTTAAGTCGCATAGTGCTCAGAACCATTTGAACCATCTTTCACGCTTGCTGCTAAGAGTTTTATTATATATCGCACAGGAGGCCTATTTCGGCGGAAATGCAATTGTAAGTACACATGCTAATGTTGTAGTTTGTAAATTTCATTTACTGCGATATTTTCATATGTATATCGAGGCATATACAAAATAACATGAGACAATTGTAAGAAATTTTGCACTGAACAAACAGGACGACATTTTAACATTATATTTACAGAAAACACCAGAAGTAGTGATAGCAAACAATCGATTCTCTTCATGCATAAAAAAAAAAAAACCTCATACAGTCAACAAAACCGAAACTGCACTTTAATTCTTACACGTAACACCAAAAGAATGCGCCATGAACATACTGGAATAACTGCAGACATATTAAACCAACAGAACGACATAATTATTACTTAGAAAATTTTGTTGACGTTTTGTAACATGACAACACATAAAAAATAAACAACCAAACATCACACAAACAAGTAAGTTATCTGTAACTAAAACATCACCGCTGGCTAAGGTATAACCACTTTGTAAATGTACAGCATCATTGGGAAAGGTCAACTAGCTGTCAAATTACTACATGACTTTCTTCTACCACCATAAGAACAGCGACAACTGACAACAGGATTCATCAGTACTGCAATGTGAAAGTCTCGCCCAGCTAGACGTAAGTGCACTTGTACAATTAACTCCACATACAAATACCGGAAAAGTAAATGAAATTTACAAACTTTAATATTGGTAGATGTACTTGACAACGGCAGTACCGCCGGAATACGCCTATTGTACAAAATATAATAAAACTATTGGCATCTAACTTGGAAGATTGAATTCAAAATGTCATATGATGCCTTCAAATTCTTTGGTGTGTTCTCAATATCGGTTGAGGAATTACATATCATACATATGCTGACTCAAGTTGCAACCGTCTGCCGCTAGAGTGCTCCGAGTTGATACGTGTCCAACGTGGCGGTGTCAAATGTGTGTAACTATGTCTGTGTGTGAGAAACAGTACGCTGCAATAGTGTTTCTTACGACAGAAGAATTCGCCTACACATGGAGCAAGCTTTCCTTCAGCATGACAATGCCAAAACGCACACGAGCGCTGCGACATCTGCAACAATCTGACGCCTTACGTTAACTGTTATCGATCATCCTCCGTACAGTCCCGACTTGGCACCACCCGGTTTTCATCTGCTTCCAAAACTTAAACAACACCTTCGAGGAGATGAAGCGGTGCAAGCAGAGGTGAGGTTGTGGCTCCGTCAACAGTCAAACATTGTACAGTGACGTATCAATAAACTGGTCTCTCGTTGGAAGAAACATGTTCCGTCACCAGGGGGAGTATATTGAGAAATAATTATGTAGACATGAACAATAAAGATGCAGAGTGTCAATAACGTTTGTTCTAAGCTTTAAGAATTTTCACACAAAAAAATTCGGAGGCACTACTTTTTAGCACGCCCTCGTGTAGAGAACACAGGCACACCTCCTGCTCGAACGGAAGCCTCCGTCCCTCGGATACCAGCTCGACTGCCCACAATACGGAACAGGACGAGCAGGCAGGCGCGACCAGGAAATACGTTACACGCTGTGCTTGGGTGATATTTTCGGAATTATGCGATCGTAAGGACATGTAATGCGCAATGCGAGTAAAATGTCTTTTCAACAAGTTATTTTATGTTCGCGTTTTTCTTTTCTTAAAAGGCCAACATTCTAAGTTGTAAATTATCAATAGCTTTAAAAGCCTATGTGCTTTGGTCTTAAAACTACTCTTAAAAACATTTAGTAAGTTTCATTTCAAACGAATTTCTAACAATGTTACTACCAAAACAAAACCGTTGTTGAAATTTAAATATTTTTTTTTATGGATCACTTTTACAATACTGAGTAGATAACACTGAGGCATATTCAGGTTTTGACAGTGCGGCGCGTGAATACTAAAAGGCTGCTAACTCTTTTTACAGACAGTGCAACTGTCAAACGCCATTTTGAAAACATTCGCACTTATAAATAACCACAAACGCAAAGCGGAGTTCTTCCTGTAGTGGTTTATTGCACTTACACTCGATAGCACTGATTTATTTACTTACCACATTGAATACATCACAAAAATGCGAACATTGACGATACAACATTGCAACCATGTATGACATTAAAACACGGTCTAAAACATGAGAAACGTAATTCACAGCGAACAGTAATAGAAAAAATATCAAAAAAATAATTACTCTGGGTGTCACTCATTTGCATGTCCTCCAATACGATCTCAGGTTGTAGCTCCGCGTGATGCGACGGACCGTTCTGGGCTACAGTCGCACTCGTGAAGCACATGTACACTACGTGATCAAAAATATCCGGACACTTGGCTGAAAATGACTTACAAGTTCGTGGCGCTGTCCATCGGTAATGCTGGAATTAAATATGGTGTTGGCCCACCCTTAGCCTTGATGACAGCTTCCACTCTCACAGGCATGCGTTCAATCAGGTCCTGGAAGGTTTCTTGGGGAACGGCAGCCCATTCTTCACGGAGTGCTGCACTGAGGCGGAGTGTCGATGTCGGTCGGTGAGGTCGGGCACGAAGTCGGCGTTCGGGCACGAAGTCGGCGTTCCAAAACATCCCAAAGGTGTTCTGTAGGATCCAGATCAGGACCCTGTGCAGGCCTATCCATTACAGGGGTGTTATTGTCGTGTAACCACTTCGGCACAGACCGTGCATTATCAATAGGTGCTCGATCGTGTTGGGAGATGCAGTCGCCATCCCCGAATTGCTCTTCAACAGTGGGAAGCAATAAGGTACTTAAAACATCAATGTAGGCCTATGCTGTGATAATGCCACGCAATTCAACAACGGGTGCAAGTCCCCTCCATGAAAAACACGACCACATCGTAACACCACCGCCTCCGAACTTTACTGTTGGCACTACACACTCTGGCAGATGACGTTCATCGTCCATTCGCCATACCCACACCCTGTCATCGGATCGCCACATTGTGTACCGTGATTCGTTACTCCACGCAACGTTGTTCCACTGTTCAATCGTCCCATGTTTAGGCTGCTTACACCACGCGGGGCGTCGTTTGGCATTTACCAGCGTGATGCGTGGCTTATGAGCAGCTGCTCAACCATGAAAACCAAGTTTTCTCACCTCCCGACTAACTGCCATAGCACTTGCAGTGGATCCTGATGCAGTTTAGAATTTCTGTGTAATGGCCTGGATAGATGACTGCCTATTACACATTACGACTCTCTTCAATTGTCGGCGGTCTCTATCAGCCAACAGACGGGGTCGGCCCGTACGCTTTTGTGCTGTACGTGTCCCTTCACGTTTCCACTTCACTATCACAGCGGAAACTGTGGACCTAGAGTCGTATAGCAGTGAGGAAATCGCGCGTACAGTCGTATGACACAAGTGACACCCAATCACCTGACCACATTCGAAGTCCGTGAGTTCCGCGGTGCGCCCCATCATTCTGCTCTGTCACGACGTGTAATGACTACTGAGGTCACTGATATGGACTAATCGGCAGTAGGTGGCAGCACATTGCAGCTAATATGAAAAACATATATTTTTGGGGGTGTCCGGATACTTTTGATCAGATAGTGAAGGTACACGTAAGACGGTTGATCAGGAACGGGTTAATAGTTGACCACATCTGAAGAAGTATTTCAAAGTCGGCTGGGCTATCTCTAATGCGCGGCGTGTTGCGAAGTTCCTTTTGGGTTAGTTTGGTGCATTTCCGCCTTCCGGCTTCAATCATTTAGTGGGTTGAAATCAGTGGTTGTCAGCTTTTCAGCTGCTGTTATGCGGAGCATTACTGAGTGCAGAATATTCGTTTGTATGTCACTGAAATCCGCTTTTATTAGTAGTAGTTCTGGATAGTCAGCAACCTTGTTGAGCTGTCTGATAAGTTTAATACACGTCCGAAAAAGGGAGGTAGACTGGAGTTTAACATCACATCGACAGCGCGGTCATTAACAGACTGAGCCAAACTCGGAGTGCAAAAGGATGGAGAAGGGAATCGGCCGTGCATTTGCGTGGAGCGATTTACGGAAACCAATAGAAAACCTAAATATGAATGGCTGGCCTGGTATTTGAGTCGTCTTCCTCACGAATGCGAGTCCAGTGTGATAACCGCTGCGCCACCTCGCTCGGTGTATCGCAGGACGTGGGATACGGATCAGAGCTAGTCCGATTGGGGCTTTGTGTACATCTGATTATGGCGGCAATTTAGGGCATCGTGTGGTTCATTTTACACACCACGCGAGACACAACTCTGTCCTCTAAATTACACCTAACAAATATTGGCACAAAACTGACAATGAGAAACGGCACGATACGACGGTTGGAACTTTAATAGTGGAAACTATTTATTTACAGCTCGCACAAAATAGATACGTGTTTCGAAGTTTTACTGGCCTTCAAAGTAGTTACCAGCATTGTGTATAACCCGTTGCCAGCGATGTGGAAGTCGTAGGATACTCTTAGCAGTGCCAGTTGCGTTGACAGTTCGAGCGGCGCGGTCTATTGCCCGACGAATTTGTAGCAGTTCCGAAGCGAATGCCGTGAAATGTTTCCGGGAGTGCATAGGGGGCATAGCACTTAGCAGCCCCATCCTTCAAACAAATCAGTAACAGCTTGCACTGTACGTGCTTGAGCACTGTCCAACAAAATGATGGTCAGGTCCTGCAGAAAGTATCCTCACTTCAGTGTCTAAGCTGGTCGTAGGTTGTGTTCCAAAAATGAACAGCATAAAGACAGAAGTGATAATCCTCTCTGCAGGACCTGACCACCATTTTGCAGGACCATGCTCAAGCTCGTACAGTGCAAGCTGTTACTGATTTGTTTGACTGATGGGACTGCTAAGTGCTATACCACCTACTGCACTCCCCTGCCTTAAGCCCTCTTGGTTCAACTCGATGTCTAAACTGAAGGAAACACTTCACGGCATACGCTATAGAACTGCTACAAATTCGTCGGGTAACAGACCGCACCGCTCGAACTGTCAACATACTGGCACTGCTAAGAGTATCCTACGATTTCGACATCGCTGGCAACTGGTTATACACAATGCTGGTGACTACTTTGATCAATAAAACTTCGAAACACATATATATTTTTCGAGCTGTAAATAAATAGTTGCCACTATTATTGAAGTTCCAACCCTCGTACAACGTCTATGACGCACCTCGCGGGGATCCTCCGCTGCTTCTGTATTTCGAAATGGCTCTGAGCACTATGGGACTTAGCATCGCAGGTCATTAGTCCCTTAGAACTTGGAACTACTTAAACCTAACTAACCTAAGGACATCACACACACCCATGCCCGTGGCAGGATTCGAACCTGCGACCGTAGCGGTCGCGCGGTTCCAGAATGAAACGCCTAGAACAGCTCGACCACCAGCGGCCGGCCTGCCGTATTTCGACTGGGGATTGGTTCATTCTGCGGCGGAATATCGTGATCCGTACGCCAACTGTCCGCAGCCGCTGCCAATGTCCTCCGTGCCCGCTACTTACGAGATTCTCGCAGGACGTAAGACGTAATTCTGCATCCGCGCTGAAGAACCTGGATTAGTTGCCTATCGAGGCGAATAAATTAGATGGATGCGTGGTATGTGTTCTTTCGGACATTTCCGAAAGAACAGACAGTACGCATTCATATAAAAGATACGTGGGGAGACAACACTGGACACATCGTCGTCTTTCCGGCAAAGTGCCGTGTCCGTGTGCAACATCACGATGGACGTATCCGTGTGTGTGGAGACTTCGGCAGAACGAACTTTGTCACAAAGCATTCGTCTATGTAGGCCCCTGCAATAATTTTTTATTTTTGCAGGTTTACTGGAATTATATTGACTTTAATTGTTCATTCCCCCCCGTTAAAGTGATATATCGCATCTATATAATAACTGTACTGAATTACCTAACACACAGGGTGTCCCAGCTATCTTGTCCACCCAAAATATCTCTGGAACAATAACAGCTATTGGAAAACGACTTTCACCGGTGTCAATGTAGGGCTGGGGCCCATGAATATACATATTTGGAAACATTCTACAACGAAAGCATATGTGTTTTTTAACACAAACTTATGTTTTTCTAAATGGACCTCCTATATTTTTTCTTCAGCAATCCATAGCATGACAAAGCGCATATAAAATGGCGTTGATTGCATCGCAATATTCCCATTACATCCCGAGATATTAAGACGCGAAGTTGACGCTTGAAACACCCGACATGCGCTGCTAGCGCACGTCCTGAGGCTCAGGCGTTAACCCCATGCTGCCCGTAATCGCGATGCGATTGACATGCGTAATCACACTTCCATACTTATCAAGAGGTCCGAAACGAATAATACGGTCTGCTGCCATCCTGCATTAACGTCGTACATTCCAGCAGGTATGGGGTTCACGCCTGAGCCTCAGGACGTGCGATAGCAGCGCATGTCGGGTGTTTCAAGCGTCAACTTCGCGTCTCAATATCTCGGGATGTAACGGGAATATTGCGATGCAATCAACGCCATTGTGCATGTGCTTTGTCATGCTATGGATTGCTGAAGAAAAAATATAGGAGGTCCATTTAAAAAAACGTAAATTTGTGTTAAAAAACACATTTGCTTTGGTTTTAGAATGTTTCCAAATATGTACATTCATGGGCCCCAGCCCTACATTGATACCGGTGAAAGTCGTTTTCCAATAGCTGTTATTGTTCCAGAGATATTTTGGGTGGACAAGATAGCTGGGACACCCTGTATATTTTTTTTTTTTTCGTCAATGACTAACAGGAGTAATCAGATTCCTTGTACAGGTCATGTTTAATTAGTTAAATGTTTTTTTTAGAAGTAGAGAACCAATTTCTTTACAGTCGTCATTATACTGCTCCTGCATCTGGTGTGATGGGATGGAGTGCTATTGGGTACTACACGACACGACCACATCTGCTTCACCTAATTGGTGATCCGCGCAGCGGCCTTTACACTTCTGACGTGATAAGGCCTTGTGTGTCTCTGTCTTCGAGGTCTTCGTGATGATACCTTTCAACAAGACAACACAATACGGCAAGTCGCCCATGCTGTCCCGACCTACATTCGTCTAGAGATTGGTCGAGTGTTAGTCCAGTCACCATTTTCCCAGATCCCTCATCCGTTGCGTTGCCGAGAGATTGGTACGCTATCATTCGTCAGCCACGTAATGACGTATCGCTATACGTAATCCAAGCTCAGCCAACTGATGCTCCCCCGGGTTAGAGTCGTTGTGACGCCACAGGTTCGCTCTGTATACTAAATTTCGCACCCTTTATAACCCCCAACTGAAAATGGGTACACGAGTGGGCCTTCGGTTCCAAAAGCCCATATCGATGATGTTTTGTTGAATGGTTCGTATGCTGACACTTGTTGACGGCGCAGCGTTGAAATGTGCAGAAATTTGCGGAAGATAACATAAACCATGCGGCCCTTCATGGAGATCTTCTTCTAGCACACTCCAGTGTTCTGCTTTAGGTGTGGTTCACTTAGGGTAAAATATTGTGCTCTGGTCTGTCAGAATACCTCACACGTAAAATTGGTAGACGTACAACTAGCCGTGATACAGGCAACCCCAGGACGCCTGCTCACCCGGACCGCACAGGCAGCAGTGGGTAACCGACGGCTGCCCTGCGGTGTGTTTGGAGACGGTCGCAGCGGTTCCACTCGCCACGCCAGCAGCCCTGAGGCCGCGCACCATAGCCCCGGTCTATTTCCGAACGAGTAAACGGACCGACGAACGCTTCCCTGCAGCGGCTCCACATGTGTTCCACAGCCCGCGGCCGGTAACAATAAAACTGACGCCCCGCCTTCCTAGCTCAGTACGGAACCAACAAGTGCCCAGCGTTCTCCCGGGCACAGCGCGTCGGTGTGACCTGGCTGGCCGTTTCCGTTTCACCTGTAAAAACCGTACATTCCATCTTCTCGGATCACTTCGGAGACGGGAATATATGTCAGGAAGCAACACATATTTTTATGCTTTCAGGTTTTCTCGGGCGCTACAGTCTGGAACCGCGCGTCCGCTACGGTCGCAGGTTCGAATCCTGCCTCGGGCATGGGTGTGTGTGATGTCCTTAGGTTAGTTAGGTTTAAGTAGTTCTAAGTTCTAGTTGACAGATGACCTCAGATGTTAAGTCCCATAGTGCTCAGAGCCATTTGAACCATTTTGTTTTCTCGGTGTGACTGATTCGTGTAATGCTTTCTGTTGCTCAGTCTCGTTGTTGATACTATTTTTCTGCACGACATTTCGACAATCGACCCACTCGTCTTCTCATTCTGATTGGAGTCCAGGCAGAGTGTACTCACTACACAGTTCGCGGCCACTGCAGAACATGAGTAGGTCGGTAGTGGAAATATCGTGCAGAGAAATGAGATGAACAACTCAGCTGAACACCTGAAAGCACAATATTAAGAAATATTGTGTTGGCGTACGGCACAGCCACATAAAAAGAGATTATCAACGCCCAGCCGATTTTAGCACCCAATCAACCAAATCTACAACTAGGAAGAGTTCGGCCTTCTGCTTCATAAATGCACAACCAGTTTCATGCCAGACTCTATGGCCTACCGGGTGGAGTCGTTCACTACTGGATTAGAAGACCACTGCTCGGTTAAATGACCAGCTAAGATGGAAATATGCGGAATGGTGGCCGTTCAGCCCCATAAAGCAATGGTGGTAACTAAAGCCGTAAAGTGACATCAAATTTTGTGGCTGGTCTTACATTACAGCACGATAATGCCCGTCCGCAAACGGCGAGAGAGTCTACTGCTTCTCTTGGTTTTTGCCAAAATAAATCTTGGCCAGCGAGATCGCCGGATCTCTCACAAATTGAGGACATTTGGAGCGCTACGGGCATGGTCCTCCAAACAGCTCGGAATTTTGACGACCTAAGCGTCAGCTGGACAGAATTCGGCACGGTATCCCTCAGGGCGACATCCAACAACTCTGTTAACTCACTGACCAGGCGGATAACAGCTTGCATGAGGGCCACAGGTGGACCAACGCGTTATTGATTTGCTCAATATCTGAAACTCTTTCTCTCGAATGAATCATTATCTTTTTTAAATTGCACTCATTTGTCTGTACATGTACATCGCATCTACCGATTTACATACCATTCGGTTAATTCCTTCGCGGGGCATCGTCTTTCTATTTGTCTTGGAGTGATTTGGCAAATAAGTTACGGTGCCTGTCAGAAGCTGGCATGAAAGTTGGTGCTTTTCGTCAGATCTGACGTTAGGAAAATAACGCATGACGAAACACTGAAGATACAATGAAAGAAATTTAGATAGATCGTTAAACAAGATGTCAAGAACTTTCTTGGCAACTGCGAAGAACCGCATTACAAGAATAGAGTAAGAAACATGCTGAATAGCTTCGAAGCACTGATTGTCAGAGTAAGCTTGAAGCTGCACTTCCTAGACTCCCGCATCATCTATTTTCTAGGTAATCTAGATGCTGTGAGTCAGGGACAGTGAGAACGGAATTATCATCATCATATCTAACAAATGGAACGGGAGTACCAGGACCGATGGGATGTCAGCATGAATGCTGACTACTACTGATGCTGTACAGGGAGTGTCCTCAGTCAGTGCACAGAAGAAAATGGAATGGAGATTTGTGGGGAAAATTAAGAGAGGTTATGATTTATGCCTTTGTTTAGTCCCGAAGAACATACCACAGTACCTCATTATGATGTCAGGAATGCCATTCATCATTATTTTATGAAAAAAAATCTTATGTGATAGAGGGAAACCCTTAGCATTTCTTAACTTAGCATTTCAAAAAACATTGGAACCACCTAAAACGATTGAGGAAAACACTACTAAGTACCAATTCATAGGTCTGTGTTGTGCACCACGCTATAGAGTTCCCATGCTATGAAGTGGCCCAGCGCTTACATCGCCTGAATCATGGTTCGCAAATTAGATGACTGATCTAAACCTGGTACTCCACAAATCACATTTCTGGTACCACTACCACTTTCTCCCTTTCTGTTCCATTCGCAAACAGCGGATGGAAGGAACGACTGTCAGCAAGCCTCCGTGTGAGCTCGAATTTTTCTAATTTTCCCGTCCCAGTCATTTCTTGAGTCGTGCGTAGAAGGAAGTGATATATTGCTCGACTCTTTTCTGAACATCTGCGCTCGAATTTGCAGCACCAAATCTCACCGTATGCAAAAACATTCCGGTCGTAGCGTCTGCCGCTGGAGTTCGCTGAGAACTCTTAAAAGAACCTGCGGCGATCCGCGTCGCTAATCCGTTGGATTGTCTCCGATTCCCCTCTTAATCCTGCCTCGATGGGTTCCAGACCTTTCTGTAATTCTGTTCATTCGCAGAAGAGTTACGCTTCCTTAGAATTCTTGCAATGAATCTTAGTCTCGTACTTCATTTTCTTACGGATCATATTACTTGTTCTTAAGAAACCACATGGCAGTTGTAGGATTCGAGGGACGTGAAAGGGAAGAGGTGGTTGAGAATGGAATGAGACAGGTTTGTAGCCTATACCCGATGTTATTCAATTTGTACCCTGAGCAACCAGTACAGGAAACCAAAGAAAAATTTGGAGTGGGAATTTAAGTCCATTGAGAAGAAATAACAACTTTGATGTTTGCCGATGACATTGCAATTCTGTCAGAGGAGGCGAAAGACTTGGATGAGCAGTTGAACGGAATAGACTGTGCCTTTAAAGGAGGATACAATGATCATCAGGAAATGCAAAACAAGGAGGATAACGGAATGTAGTCGAATTAAATCAGGCGTTGTTGAGGGAATTAGATTAGGGAATGAAAAACTTAAAGCAGTAGATGAGTTCCGTTATTTGGGCATTAAAATAATTGATGATGGCCAAAGTAGAAAGAATATATAATGTAGACTCACAATGGCAAGAAAAGCGTTTCTGAAGAAGAGAAATTTGTTAGTATCGAATATAGATTTAAGTGTTACGAAATTTCTTCTGAAAGTGTTTGTAGCCAGGTATGGAAGTGAAACATGGACGATAAGCAGTTTAGACAAGAAGAGAATAGAAGCCTTTGAGATGATGTGCTACAGAAGAATGTTGAAAAACAGTTCGGTAGATCACGCAGGTAATGAGGAGATACTGAAAAGAACTGCGGAGAAAAGAAAGTTGTTGCACAACCTGACTCGAAGAAGGGTTCAGTTGATAGGACACATTCTGAGACATCAACGGGTCGTCAGTTTAGTATTGGAGGGAATTGTGTACCGCATCAAAGAAGTCTCCGGATTGAAGACGACGACGACGGCAACAAACACCTCTTAGTTCGTTCCTTGTGGTTACCCCTAGATATTTTACGGCTGTCATCTTTTCCAGTGTCTATCACCAGCACTGGATTTTTCCACCTAGTTACGCGTAAACCGTTACATTTATTTATTAGTAACCCGTTCCAGTACCGATTACGTGCTTATCGCGATCAGACACCTAAACGGTAAGGCTATCTGAACACTCCTTCACACCTGACCCCAGCTTTCTCTGTAAGTAATACTTCACACGTGCCCCAAGGCAAAAACTCTTGTGGCACTACTCGGAAAGCACACATGAAACGTCACTGACAATGAAAGCTTGAGTCAGATTTGGAGGTGTGCTCGGAAAATCCGGGCTGGAGTTTGACAAATTTTCATTACTCTCGATAAATTCACAACACAGAAGATTCAGAATTTCTGACAGGCTTTTGTTGATATCATTTCATGTCGTTGTACCTTCACTGGTTTCAATCCCTTCATTCATTCATTTGATTTAGCGAAGCTGGATAAATGTATGGAGATCTCAATCTTTTTAATTTACTGAAATCTCTTTTCCTCGAACAACAAAGAAATAGTGGTACATTTCCTGACTGAAGCAAACTAGATCTTTTATACTGGCCTGACAAAATATGTTCTTTGTGCTTACGAGATACGCAGTTGTAGTTTGATCTCATTATAACAAAGCTTAGTTACTATGTAATTACGGAAATATAGCGCCATCTTGAGAAAAAGGCGAAGATCTTTTTTAACACCCAAACATGTTTCGGCGATGTTTTACGATCGTCATTGGGTTTATTTATTTTCTGTCACGTAATACGCACAGAAATTTTGCATGGTAATATATATAGTTTTGAGATAATGGTATTTACATTCGTAACATTAGTACCAGTCCAGTATGAGTGTAACATGTTGATGTTTGATTGTCTGACATGAGCAGCGAGACTTCCCATTTTGCTTGTGTTTGTCACCTGCAATTAATCCGGATTTCTAAGTACTATGTTACATATTCTTACCTAAATGTTAAGCCTAAAATGAAACTGTTTTTTCCGCTTTGTTAATATTAAAGTATTGTCATTATCTTATATTCTACTGCAGATAGTGATTTATTTGTTATTTTATTTTTTAATAGTCGTTTTTTAAGTTAAAGTAATAGTTTTCGATGGATTTGTTATCTGTGAAACGGGCTTTGTAAGTTAGTGAATGGGGGGACGGAGGTGTGCAGGGGGACTGGGTATGGAAATACAGACAAATTATGTACACAGTTCTCCTCCCAGTCCCCCCTTGACAGTCACCAGTTTACAAAGTCCATTTCACAAATAGCAAATCCCCAAACATTTCGAAAACTATTACTTTAACTTAAAAGACCGCTATTAAAGAATAAAATAAAAAATCAATGTTGAGAGCAGACTATAAGAAAATGACAGTACTATACTCTAACATTAGCATTGCGGAGGAATAATTGTAGGAATAGTTTTCATTTTCGGCCAAACATTTAGGTCAATATATGTAACATAATGCTGATAAATCGCCAACGGCCTTGCAGCAGTAGTAACACTGGTTCCCGTCAGCGCTGTCGGGCTGGGCTAGCACTTGGATGGGTGACCATCCGGTCTGCCGAGCGCTGTTGGCAAGCGGGGTGCACCCGCCCTTCTGAGGCAAACTGTGGAGCTACTTGATTGAGGAGTAGTGGCTCCGGTCTCGTAAACTTGCGTATGGCCGGGAGAGCGGTGTGCTGACCACATGCCTCTGCATATCTGCAACCAGTGTGGCCTGTGGACTGAGGATGAACGGCGGCCCGTCGGTACCGTTGCGCCTTCATGGCTTGCTCGGGCGGAGTTTAGTTTTTGATACTGAGAAATCATGTTTCATTGCAGGTGACACATTGGAGCAAGATATCAGGCGTACTGAAAATGTCGGACTAAAGGTTTTATGTTAACAATGTTATTACTGTAAATAGCATAATCTCAAAACTATACACATACTCACACAAAATTTCTTTACATATTATTGGACAGAAAATAAATGAACCGACTGACGATGGTGAAAGCTCCACCGAAACATGTTTGGAACAAGAATAATTTGTATTTTCTAAAGGCAGAATTATACTGTATGGTAGGTAACCAGCGCCGTTGTGATATGAAACCACAAGGTAAATATCTGTGTAGCAACTGTTCCGACAACTTAGCAAGGGGCCTAACATACAGCACGCAGTTGGTTTCTCGAAGATCATTTGCTTTCTTCCACAGTACGCGTCGAACGCGCAAAGGCCGCGTCATCGCCAACAACCCGATTCTACGATAGACTAGACTCGTCTAGCCTAGTCGGCGTCCTTGCCGCCCGGCAGTTATCTGCGCCTTCCGATAGCGGCCAGTGTTTGCGCAAGCGTCGCGTTCTGCCGTCAGAGGACGCCGCCTCAATGTCAGCCGCGAGGCGCGTACCTCCCTGGCGCCATTTACAGCACAGTCCTTACTCGCAATTTACTGCAGGCACTAACAGCCTAGCAAGACAACCTGCCCTCACAATATACCCATAATAATAATAATAATAATAATAATCCTTATCGAATATTCAGCATACTTCACGGTAGCTGCGAGACGAACGGGCCTTTCATCTTCATAATTTTTGTATTTGACATAATGACACATGACACCAGCGGAATTACTTGAGTCATAACATGAATGGAACACGTTCTGCGCTCTGAGGTCCACTGTCCCAGGGTACAACTAAAGCACAAAAATCTATTACTGTCTTCTGCCTTTTCATATTTACTGTACTGAAGTGCTTTGATTACAGCCCCCAAACAAAAGTTATCATACTCGTAGGAAGGGTCTCCTAGTCGATGCGGTAGAGATGGAAAGGGTGATTATAGTGATTAAGTGTCGGGTGGTCGAGCGCAGTGATGAATCTTCTAATTCCTCTGAGTTTTTGGAACCAAGGCTGGCTCTGATTGTCTGATGGTATGAGGGCGTAATTGCTACCGTTTAGAATGTTCGCAAAGTTACAGTATGACTGACAAATTTCTATTGTCTCTTTTATCTAGGTGTGAAAGTCGGGGTAATTTTTTTTCATTTTGTTGATTTCTGCTGAAAATGAATCTTTTGCTGGCATTCACGGCTTAGTTGAAGGAGATTCCCATTCCAATGGAGTGAGTCCTTCTGTATAGCTCTCTGATTCGGAGAATGATTCATATAAAAATGGAGGGGTATCACATCCCAGCTTGCATGTCCGCCAAATCGAATGGATTTCGTAATTCTGACGGCTTCTCTTGCGTATAGAATGACAATTATTCAAATATATGAAAGAAAATCATCGTAACTTCTGAACGGTTTCCGTTAGGACGTTCAAACGGCACGGTTGGCCGCGAGGCTTGTTGGGAATTAGTATGCGCACGCATGGTTTGATTTAGCGACGTATCCCACTTTCAGTTTGATGGGTTCGTCAATAAGCAAAATTGGCGCATGGGGGGGGGGGGGGTGAGAATCCGCATTTCGCGATTGAGAAGTCTCTTCACCTTCAACGGATGACTGTGTGGTGTGCATTGTCCAGTCACGGAATAATCGGTGCGATATTCGTTGACGGTACGGTGACTACCTAACGGGTACGTGACCGTTTTGTAAGATGATTTCATCCCCATTATATAAAGTGACGCTGATTTCGACAAGATGAGGTTCATGCAGGACGGAGCTCGACCCCATCGAAGCAGAAGAGTGTTTGCTGTCCTGGAGGAGCACTCTGGGGGCCGCTTTCTTGCTCTGGTGTACCCAGAAGCCACTGGCATGGGCCTCGATTGGCCACCACATTCTCCGGATCTGAACACGTGCGACTCCTTTTTGTGGGGCTATATTAAAGACAAGATGTACAGCAATAACCCCAAAACCACTGAGAGGAGCTGAAAACAGCCGTTCAGGAGGTCGTCGACAGCATCGATGTTCCGATATTTCAGCGGGTCATGCAGAATTTCGCTATTCGTCTGCGCCACATCATCGCCAAGGATGGCAGGCATATCGAACATATCCTAACCTAAATCCGAATAGTTGTAGTGACGTTTACATGTTGAATCGTCCGGGCCGCCATGCGCTGTTGCCATTTTTCGGTGTGAACTCAGCCTCGTGATGCCAACTGAGGAGCTACTCAACCGAATAGTAGCGGCTCCGGTCACAGAAAACCATCATAACGACCGGGAAAGCGGTGTGCTGACCACACGCCCCTCCTATCCGCATCCTCAGTTGAGGATGATACGGCGGTCGGATGGTCCCGATGGGCCACATGTGACCTGAAGACGGAGTGCTTTACATGTTGAATAAAGTGTGTGCACGCCGTAGTTTGTAACTATTTTACGTTTTTTTATATAGTTCAATAACTGTCACCCTCTATATGGAAATCATTTTTGGCAAAAGCGTACTGTCCCGTATTACATGTCTTTTCCAGACTTCCTGGAACCGCCCATGGACATCTGCAATTCCCAGCAGTTCTTAGAAATTCTAAAATCTCGTTGGATCCCCTTTCTCTGCGGTTCGCATCATATAACTATAGTTCATCCAATGTTCGTACGGAGATCTTTTTATTTTAAATGAGAATTCTCAATACATTACGAACACTGTGGTCAAAGCTAGCCTGACCACATGAGGCCTGTGGGAAGGGCAATGCGACCAGATGTGAGATACAAGAGAAAGGACAGTAATTTTACAATCCGAGATGTGTTGAACTGACACAATTGCAAGTATAAATGTGATGACCTGAAAAGGAAGCAACTAATAGAAAATTCAAAACACTTCTAGCTAGTGCAAACAGTAAAAGAAACTATGCAATAAACAATTAAAGTTACAGTGACAAGAGCTACAAGACCCTCCTCCGTATTAAGCTACGACGATAAGCTACCTCAATAAGTAGTTTGCTCTGCACCACCTGGAAATCAGATGTAGGATACGAAAATTGTAAATGTAATCTTATTGTATGACAATACCGATTATCGTTAAAAATAATGCGATTTCTGTAGCTTACTGATCGAGATTACAACAGTTTTAAGACATTATTAAGCAACTAAGTTCTTCTCACTTACGTATCAAAGCTTGTCTCATTTTATGGCAGTATTTTCCTCTTCTGTTACTTCGCTTGTTCTGCTTCCTTAGTTTTCAAATTTTAATGTATTTACTGGATGTTATTTTAACATGTAAATTTTAATATTACGAATATTATTTCTCGACACACAATATTTGTTTGACACGTACGACGCCAACGTTCCATCTGTCAGTGACTGGGAAAAACAAACGCGAAATCTAGTGTCTGTTGCACGCACGCAGCTGTCTGCTTCCGCGTCAAGTTCGACCGCGGCTGCAGGGCAAAAAGTTGTCGCTAACGTCATCCGTGGGCACGTGTCGCGGTTAGTTCTGCGCGATTGCCGGCACCTCTGCCGTCCGTCTCTCGCCGACTAAACACAAGCTGAGTGCGGGAATTCTTCGCCACGCTATTTTTCATTTCCAATTGCTATACGAGCAGCCTTCGATGACTGAATGACACTAAAACAATCATAATGGGATCATCACTAAGGCGGCGTGGCTTGAACAAAATGATCTAAAGAAGATCTGCACTTCATTAGCTGAACGAAGAATTGTCGTGCCGTCGCATAGATTGCTGCGTCTATTGTGCGCATCTGTATGGCGTGGCGTTTAACAACTTTAGCAACGTCGTTAAATACACGAAACAGGGACACTAGTCCGCCGGCTGTGGTCGCCACCGCTCGCTCCTGTGATGGCACTCGATTCGGACGTAAAAGCAGTCCTGCACTCCACGCGAAGCTTGGTTTCAGCACCATAGAACTTTATCAGTCTTGGTATTATTGGAGAAAACTTCTTCTGACCTACGAATAGACTTACCCCGCCACTTACAGCGGAACCTACAGTTTAACGTGGACCCCGTGAAACTTAGTGTTTTTCACACATTCGAGTATAACTGATTACCACGGACATTACAATCTCCTGGCCGCCCATGCGTGCTATACCTGTTCGCAACTGAGGCCGCCTAGACCAGTTACCGCTAGGGGGGAGAAAGGGGTTTGTATTCGATCTGAACACGATGGGTCGGTCTTCCCCTAACCCTCCTAATCAGGGTGAGTCACCTAACATTACCACTGGAAACACCTCCCGAATCACGACAAACACTGAATAACCAATTCCGCAGACCGAAACTGAGGAGAGGGGCTGTTGTAAATGGTTAATCCAGACCATTGAGAAATGCACGGAAGTCTGATTTTCTACACATACTTATCTTTTTTTAAAAAAAAACGAAAACCTGTTACTATTTTAGCAAAACTGAAAATAGAAACAAATAGTTAGTCAATGCCGTTTGTTACACGGTAAATTTTAAGTTCGTCGAGAGTAATTTGTAACGTAAAGTTGACGCTTGTAACAAAGATCTGTAGGGGTATGTTTACAAAGACTACGATGTTTACGAGTTTGGCTGTCTCCGTATTTGCATGTAGCGCTTGCTGAGTTAGTCCTTGTACTCAGAATAACTGTGGTACACTGTGTCACCGGACGTCTGTGATAGTGTGCTGTACACAAGTAAGAACAGAAGTGCAAAAAAATGGTTCAAATGGCTCTGAGCACTATGGGACTTAACATCTATGGTCATCAGTCCCCTAGAACTTAGAACTACTTAAACCTAACTAACCTAAGGACATCACACAACACCCAGTCATCACGAGACAGAGAAAATCCCTGACCCCGCCGGGAATCGAACCCGTGAACCCGGGCGCGGGAAGCGAGAACGCTACCGCACGACCACGAGCTGCGGACAACAGAAGTTCGCACAGTAGGAAAGTCAGAAGGTCGCAAGTACAATACGGGGGCGTTTGAGAAGTCCGTGCGAAAATAAAAACTACTTACGTGTTTGGGGTATACCTCTTTTATTTTTCGACATAGTCTCCTTTTAGACTTATACACTTCGTCCAACGCTGTTCTAATTTGTTGATCCCTTCCGAATAATAGGAATTGTCCAAGTCTGCAAAATAGCTATTAGTTGCTGCAATCACCTCCTCGTTTGAATAAAATCTTTGTCCCGCCAGCCATTTCTTCAAATTGGGCAACAAATAGTACTCCGAGGGAGCCATGTCTGGAGAACACGGGGGAAGTGGGACGAGCTGGAATCCTATTTCCATTAATTTTGCGACCACAACTGCTGAGGTGTGTGCTGGTGCACTGTCGTGATGGAAAGGACTTTTTTGCGGTCCAATCTCTGGCGTTTTTCTAGCAGCTCTGTTTTCATACGGTCCAATAACGATGAATAATATGGACTTGTAATAGTTTTATCCTCTTCCAGATAGTCGATGAGGATTATCGCTTGCGAATCCCAAAAGACAGTCGCCATAACCTTTCCGGCCGAAGATATGGTCTTCGCCTTTTTTGGTGCAGATTCTCCCTTGGTAACCCATTGTTTAGATTGTTCTCTGATCTCAGGAGTATAGTAATGTATCCATGTTTCATACACAGTGACGTAACGACGCTTAAAGTCCTGTGGATCCTTTCTGAACAGCTGCAAACCATCCTTGCAACACTTCACACGATTCCGTTTTTGGTCAAGCGCTAGCAATCGCGGAACCCATCTTGCGGATAGATTTTTCATGTCCAAATGTTTATGCAAAATATTATGTACCCGTTCATTCGAGACGCCCACAGCACTAGCAATCTCATGTACCTAAACTCTTCTGTCATCCATCACCATATCATGGCTTTTATCAATGATTTATGGAGTCGTAACCTCCACAGGGCGTCCACAACGTTCAGCATCACTTGTGCCCATACGGCCACCCCGAAAATTTTGAAACCACTTATAAACTATTCTAATCGAAGGTGCAGAGTCACCGTAATGTTTATCAAGGTTCTCTTTAGTTTCCTGAGGTGTTCTGTCTTTAATAAAGTAATGTTTAATCACCACACGAAATTTTTTTCGTCCATTTTTTGACAAACACTCGACTTCCTTGATTCACACGAATGCCAAACACAAAGAAATAGACCAATATGGCTGAAACTTGGTGTGCGTTCTTTCCAAAGATGCTACTAACTAAACATGACCTCGATACGCGCCGGTGGTGCCATCTCTCGGACTTTGCACGGACTTTTCAAACGCCCCTTGTTATGTGTACAGTGTTGTTCCCGTTGCGAAGATTATCAGCGGAACTTACTAGCTCCCAGTCGAAGGTGAGGTACTGAACCGTTTACAGTGAACGTCTTGCAGCCCAATGGACGTGTCTCACAATCATACTGTAAGGGGTGGGGTCGCTACAGGACTTTTCATTATTGACTTTGGAGCGATGAAAAGTTTAACCCCGTCTCGCCCCGCAAAGTGAAACAGGCGATCGTTGTTTAGAGTCATTTTGCCCATGCAGACTGCAGAAAATTAATCCGGATCCGCCAATAAACGCTTCCCATTAAAACCGTTTCCTTGGAAAACTGTGATGTTTTGATGTGGGCAGCGAGGTTGACCCTGGCTGCTCAGCAGCTAGGTAATCTTCCTCGCAGATTAAAAATTTTGTGCCAGACCGGGACATAGAATCGGAACCTTCCCCCTTCACGAACAATGCTCCTGCCAACGGAGAGATCCTGGTACGACTCGCGACCCGTCCTCACAGCTTTACTTTTACCAGTAGCTCAAATTCTCATACGCAGAATCTTCACAGAGTGGCGCACTAGCACGCAGTGCTGATCTCCCGCTTCCTTCGTGTTTCTGGTTCACCGCTTGTCGGGTTGTTATGTATTCCATGCTGGCAGTGAGGCTGTCAGCCCTCTAGCGGCCGGAGAGTGGACCGCGTTGGAAATATCTCTGCTGATCCGGCTGCTGAGCAGTTGCGTCAGCCTAGCTGCCTGTATCAAAACACTTTAGGTTTCCAAAGAAACAAAGCACTCTACTATAGTCATTTAACCCTCACCGTTTCCATCTCTTCCACCAAACACTGCCTACAGCTAGCTAATTGCTCCACAATCCAGCAGAAGGTCTTTGCCCACAAAACACGTGCGCACTCACCGACCCGCAACATTCAGCTACAGAAACCGGAAAAAAACTGATACGAACTTCTTGCCCGCAAACGGGATATGCAATTACTGATCGTTTTAGTCTTCCGTGCAATAATAATATCATTATCGACCACTGTGCATCGCTTGCTCAAGAGTTCAAAAATATGGAACTTCTAATTGTACGAGGTCTGTCTAAAAAGTATCCGACCTTTGATCATCCCGCACAAAATAGAGCCGATAGCGCGGCGCCACTGCACACAGTATAGGAAGAGACCTTTATGCCCATGCGCAAATTTTGACCCCGCCTTCCAGCGCGTCAGTCGCTGCCAGTCGGTCCCAGAGTGAGGCGCTACACAACGTGTTCGTCAGATTACCGATTCTCTCAAGATGAGTGAACGTGTTCAGCAAAGATACTGCATCAAATTTTGTCAAAAGCTTGGTGATTCTGAAAGCGAAACAGTTCGTAAGATGCAGCAGGTGTTTGGAGAAGTTGCGATGGCTGTAACACAAATTAAGGAGTGGTTCAGCCGATTCAAAAGTGGTCGCACATCAGCGGAGAGTGACCAGCGTTGTGGCAGGCCCCAAACTGCTCGGAGTGCAGCTGTTGTTGAATTGTGCATCACAAATACGCACCGGAAGGACAAGCAGTGAGAAAGAAGTACTATCAAGATGTTCTCCGGCGACTCCGCGACGCAGTTGGGAGTAAAAGACCAGATATGTGGACGGAGGAAAAAATGACAACTGCAGGACGACAACACCCCCGCACTTGATCCAAAATTTCGTGGCCAAACATGGAAAATGGCTCTGAGCACTATGGGACTTAACATCTATGGTCATCAGTCCCCTAGAACTTAGAACTACTTAAACCTAACTAACCTAAGGACATCACACAACACCCAGACATCACGAGGCAGAGAAAATCCCTGACCCCGCCGGGAATCGAACCCGGGAACGCCAAACATGGAATTACAGCCGTTCGCCAACCTCCCTGCTCTCCAGACATGGCTCCTTGCGACTTCTGATTGCTTCCAAAATTGTAGACGCCACTGAAAGGAAAACGTTTTGAGATTATAGAAGAGATGATGCGGAACACGACGACGGAGCTGAACACAATTCCAAAAGAAGACTTCCAGAGGTGTTTCCAGCGGTGGAAGGATCGGTGGGCTAAGTGTGTGCAAGCTCAAGGGGCCTACTTTGAAGAGGATTAGGGTCCCAACCCCGTCACGTATTCGAAATATTTTTTTGTGGCCAAAGGTCGCATAGTTTTTAGACAGGCCTCGTATATTCATTAACCGTCACAGTCGAAGGTGGGAACGCAGCCACATATACGTAGTAATAATAATAAATAAACAAAATAGTCTGAGGCTGCAGTTATGGCTGTATAAGTTTTATTCCTTGGTCGATTTCGAGGCTTCGCATGTACCTTACACAAATTTAATCGACGTTAGGTATTAATTTTCCAGATCACAGCAGGTCGTCAACCGAAAGACAGGTCAACATATCCTACGTACTCAACAATGCAAGGCGGCACTGCACCAGTGGGCAAAAGTCTGTAGAGCTCTTCACCTGTCTTTCGGTTGACAACCTGCTATGAAATTAATATGTACTGTCGATTAGACGAACAATAAGGCAGATCCGAAGATGAGAAGTGACGTCTCGAAATCGATCATGGAATAAAAGTTGTAATGTACTATTGTTATTTTTAATATCACCTCCGCCCCGGGGGATTCACAACTTCAAGTTACTCCCGTGAGGATTTCCGATCGACTCCCAGACGGGAGCTGCGAGCGCTTTCCAAACTTGCTTAAACATTCCGGCGTTTCAGCCAATTAGCTTCAGGTGCACAACGCGGGCACTCGCACTGGTCGTCCTCTTCTCCCAATAATCCTCCGAAAGTATTGGCTCCTGCCACGTCTCCTCGCTATTTTGTTAATAGTGTTGGGAGAAGACCAATAGCTTGGTAAGCTCCGACCACGACTTTCACCCTTCAACACACTTTACGATGATTAGGCAAAGCCATCCCGTCATATTCACGTTTCCAGACGAAAGACAAACCGGAACCTGTGCCGAACACCCGCTATTAGAGAAGATACTACATTCTTGGCGTTGCCGTCTATGGCATTAGAATAAAAAGGAAATGAAGTTCCTGTCCAGTCTAAAAATCCGAATCTGGTAATTGTTACTACTAATGCTTGTGTCAACAGGCTTAGGAGGGATATGTTCCAGCTGTGTCCCGAGCGAATGTGGTAGTGGAAAGAATGGCTAAACAGAAACTCCACGTCAGACCGCCATCAGATTTCCAGTACTTGCATAACCCGGTAATCTGACACGGAAATTTCTCTATTACGCTCACGAGCCTTCTCTGTGATACCTCGGGACACCGGGTTGTATCAGACAAATATCACTCGCGGAATAAGACGCGACCACGCCCAAACCGGATCGAGTCCGCTAATCGGATTAGCAGTCTCGGCAGTGATTTGGCGCTCCAGCCGTCGTGGATGGGGGTGCGTCTCTCTTCTGGTCTTCCGCAGTCGTTTCGCTCATTACAGATTTCGGTTCGTGCGCAAAGGATGTAAGTAGTACACGTGAGTTACTTACGGAATTTCAGGGAAAGTACTACGTCCATTGTGTTACTGTAAAACCAGTTCCGACTACAGTACAAAAAAAAGTACCGGGTATCGATTTTGACCAGTGACTGAGTGTGCTGTGGCGTGTGACGTCATACGTGGGAAATTAGGGAGAATATAAGACCGACGATATTTATTTTTCCTCAAGTTTTGAAAATTAGATTACAGGGAGAGGTTGTCCGGTAACGTCGCTCGAGGACTACGTTAAGCTGAAAGGTGACAGACCGCTTGTTCGTTGGTGAGGCCAACAAATGTGATGTCATAAAAATAATTGTAATTATCGTTATGGCAAGTGTTTTTCGCGTATTAGATTTCGATGAGTGGTTTATATCCTGCGTGCTGATGTCTTCATGGGTCGAAGTAAACGGGCGGTATCGGCTTGTTCAATAGTTCCACAAAAGGAGTGATTGTTGGGAAAAGGTTGACGGAGCTGCTGGCGACACTGTGAAGAAAATTAGAGAAGGAGTACAAGCTCGGGTTACAAGATGGGTAAGGAAATCGGCCGTGCCCTTTCCATAGGAGCCATCCCGGCATTTGTCTTAAGCGATTTAGGGAAATCATGGGAAACCTAAATCTATATGAACGGACAGGTATTTCAACTGTCGTCCTCCCGAACACGAGTCCAGTGGACTGATCACTGCGCCACCTCGACACCGTGAGCGCCGAACACTCCCCTTGACTGTAGCCTGTAGAATTACTACTGCACCAACAATGTGGGCATTTGTATCTTCTGCAAGTGCATCCTTAAGATATACATAGTGCTCTGCTGGTGTATGTATTGGAGGCACAGTCTTCGATTTTGCATACACATCCATCAGGAATCGTTGCAATAATTGGTGGTAGTTTCATAGGTGCTTGAACACGTCAGAGCGAACCATAACGTGCAATGCACAGAATTCCACTGCAGTCACTTTCTTCGGCCTGGTCTCACCAGACAACAGGTAAACAAACAGGAGGCCAGAATGGTAGTCATCATCTCTGGTGTGGAGTGTCATATAATTGGTGCGATTCAGATACAAATGTAACACTGCGCTGCATCAATGTAGAATGAGGTCCTATGACGTCAGTACCATTTGTGCATCTGACCACTGCAATCCCGGGGACCGGAGCAGATTGAACGGTGTTTGTGTTATCCTGGCGGTCGTTCAAATGGTTCAAATGGCTCTGAGCACTATGGGACTCAACTGCTGAGGTCATTAGTCCCCTAGAACTTAGAACTAGTTAAACCCAACTAACCTAAGGACATCACAAACATCCATGCCCGAGGCAGGATTCGAACCTGCGACCGTAGCGGTCTTGCGGCTCCAGACTGCAGCGCCTATAACCGCACGGCCACTTCGGCCGGCTGGCGGTCGTTTATTGTATCGTATGACTAATTTGTACTCATCAATCTGCATATGTTCTACAGCAGTTTAAATTGTGCAATTAGTTTATAATTTCGCACTGTGTCTGGGGTCGCATTCACAATATCTGTCTGCCTCAAAGATCTTGTTACTTAGGAATCAGAGTCGTAGGTATTTGATTGCATTGCCTTCAGGTGACAACACAGAACCTATCCATTGATACACGTATCAGCCACTGGATCTCGAACTTAGTGCCCACTGCGATGTGTGTACATGGTGCTGTTGTACCGAACGACGTCATATTGAACGCTGTGTTATATTTTCGTACGTGCTGTCAGAAACATCTTGGCTGCTGCGTTTCCTCTTGTGTCAATGCATGTAATCCAGTTGGTGGTGAACTGGAGTGTGGCACTTCAGTCTGGAACCGCGCGACCGCAACGGTAGCAGGTTCGAATCCTGCCTCGGGCATGGATGTGTGTGGTGTCCTTAGGTTAGTTAGGTTTAAATAGTTCTAAGTTATAGGGGACTGATGACCTCAGAAGTTAAGACCCATAGCGCTCAGAGCCATTTGAACCATTTTTTGAAAACCAAAAGCAGGTAAAGGAAAAAAGAACTTCTAAAAGGCGAAAACGGCGGATACTGATAGTGACATTAACGGTTTTTCGATTGCGAGCTGTGCTAAGAACGAGAGGGAAAACAAGGTGTAGTAGAAACATGTGGAATAGAGCAATAGAAGCCAACAATCACTGATGAGTCTTTAGCAATAGTGTGGAATGCGTCTGGGGATAATTTGTAATAATCTTACGACATGGAAAGCCGAACAAGGCTCTGTAAACTGATTTTCAAACACTGCGGCCAGTTACAGTTCTTTGTTATCTTCCTTAAACTATTTTAATATTGCAGTATGTTTCAGGATACGAGATTGTCAGGCAGAAATGGGAATACAACATCGTTTAGCATGGATTTTGAAATATATTAACGTCTCTTTGATTGTTAACACAATTTATTCACGAAAATCACTATTGCAAAGCTTTAGTTATTTTAATATTGCGCTATGTTTCGTGCTATACTTATACTATGACAATATAAGAACATTTAACATGAATAGACATAGGTCTCAATGCCGTAGACTCGTTGTGTCTTGTAGACAGCCTGCGGGGAAAGAGAATGAACACTGGAAGCGTGTATTCGTCATCGCAATACTGGCGTATCACCCGGCGTGATGGTATGGGGCGCCATTGGTTACACATCTCGGTCACCTCTTGTTGGCACTGACGGCAATTTGAACATTGGACGTTACATTTCAGATGTATTACGACCCGTGGCTCTACCCTTCATTCGATCCCTGCGAAACCCTACATTTCAGCAGGATAATGCACGACCGCATGTTGCAACTCCTGTACGGGCCTTTGTGGATACAGAAAATGTTCGACTGCTGCCCTGGCCAGCACATTCTCCAGATCTCTTTCCAATTGAAAACGTTTGGTCAATGGTAGCCGAGCAACTGGCTCGTCACAATACGCGAGTCACTACTCTTGATGAATTGTGGTATCGTGTTGAAGCTACATGGGCAGCTGTACCTCTATACGCCATCCAAGCCCTGTTTGACTCAATGCCCAGGTGTATCAAGGCCCTTATTACGGCCAGAGGTGGTTGTTCTGGATACTGATTTCTCAGGATCTATGCACCCAAATTACGTGAAAATGTAATCACATGTCAGTTCTAGTATAATACATTTGTCCAATGAATATCCATTTATCATCTGCATTTCTTCTTGATGTAGCAATTTTAATGGCCAGTAGTATAGATTTTAAGGAATAGCCACAACAGATAATATGGCTATGGATTGCAAGTAATATTTGTTGCGAAATACTGTTTGCAGACACTTTATATAATTCGGGTGGAGGTCTGAGGTCTCGAGTTCCCGAGGAAACCTGTCATTTTTTGCAGCTGAGGCCGCGGCGTCGCGCGGACAAAGACCTGTGCAGGGCGAGCACGCGTGGGTGGGAGAAAAAGAGAGAGAGAGAGAGAGAGAGAGAGAGAGAGAGACGCGGAGAAAGAGGCGCACGGAGAACGGGTGAGAGCGCTGTCGCAGATTACGCAAGAGCTCGCGCCCAGGGCGAATTCCCACGGGAAATGCTGCGGGGCGGGGCGCGGCGCGGCGGGGGCGTATTAAGCCTGGAGGCGGCGGCGGCCTGGCCGGCGGCTGGTTCAGTGGCTGCGGCGGCGGCTGGGAGCAGCGCAGCGAGAGAGCCACGGGCGGCGGCGGCGGCAGCGCGAGGAGTCGGCGACCACCCGGCCTTGGCCGGCCCGCCGCTCACGGCCAGCAGCTGCGGGTCGGCGGCGGCGGCGGAGGAGGAGGCGCGCCGGGAACACACCGAGGCCTGGCCGGCACGCCACGGCGCAGCCTACAGTAGCACACCACAGCACGGCAAAGCACAGGTGGCTAGCTCCTCCCATCCCAACACATTCTCACCTACTGACGCCGGGCAGCCACTGCGTCTCTACGGTCGCAGGTTCGAATCCTGCCTCGGGCATGGATGTGTGTGATGTCCTTAGGTTAGGTTTAACTAGTTCTAAGTTCTAGGGGACTAATGACCTCAAAAGTTGATTCCCATAGTGCTCAGAGCCATTTGAACCACTGCGTCTCTTCTCGCCTGGTCCGTCCGCGCAAAAGCGAAACAGAGACCACTTTAAAACTGACTAGGAGAGGCCACATCCTGCGAACTACCGATTTCAGAGCCGGCATACCAGTCGCGATTAGGAGCGTGCGATATTGGCACATCATCGAGGTTCATTTAGATCTTACACTACTGGCCATTAAAAACGCTACACCACGAAGATATGCTACAGACGCGAAATTTAACCGACATGAAGAAAGTGCTGTGAAATGCAAATGATTACCTTTTCGGAGCATTCACACAAGGTTGGCGCCGGTGGCGACACCTACAACGTGCTGACATCAGGAAAATTTCCAACCGATTTCTCATCCACAAACAGCAGTTGACCGGCGTTGCGTGAAGAAACGTTGTTGTGATGCCTCGTGTAAGGAGGAGAAATGCCTACCATCACGTTTCCGACTTTGATGAAGGTCAGATTGTAGCCTACCGCGATTGCGGTTTATCGTATCGCGACATTGCTGCTCGCGTTGGTCGAGATCCAATGACTGTTAGCAGAATATGGAATCGGTGGGTTCAGGAGGGTAATACGGAGCGCCGTGCTGGATCCCAACGGCCTCGTATCACTAGCAGTCGAGATGACAGGCATCTTATCCGCATGGCTGTAACGGATCGTGCAGCCACGTCTCGATCCCTGAGTCAACAGATGGGGACGTTTGCAAGACAACAAACGTCTGCACGAACAGTTCGACGACGTTTGCAGCAGCATCGACTATCAGCTCGGAGACCGTGGCTGCGGTTACCCTTGACGCTGCATCACAGACAGGAGCGCCTGCGATGGTGTACTCAACGACGAACCTGGCTGCACCAATGGTAAAACGTCATTTTTTCGGATGAATCCAGGTTCTGTCTAGAGCATCATGATGGTCGCAACCGTGTTTGGCGACATCGCGGTGAACGCACATTGGAAGCGTGTATTCGTCATCGCCATACTGGCGTATCACCCGGCGTGACGGTATGGGGTGCCCGTGGTTACACGTCTCGGTCACCTCTTGTTCGCACTGACGGCACTTTGAACAGTGGACGTTATATTTCAGATGTGACACGACCCGTGGCTCTACCCTTCATTCGATCCCTGCCAAACCCTACATTTCAACAGGATAATGCACGACCGCATGTTGTAAGTCCTGTTCGGGGCTTTCTCCATACAGAAAATGTTCGACTGCTGCCCTGGGCAGCACATTCTCCAGATCTCTCACCAATTTAAAAAGTCTGGTCAATGGTGGCCGAGCAACTGGCTTGTCACAATACGTCAGTCACTACTCTTGATCAACTGTGGCATCGTGTTGAACTTGAATGGGCAGCTGTACCTGTACACGCCATCCAAGCTCTGTTTGACTCAATGCCCAGGCGTATCAAGGCCCTTATTACGGCCAGAGGTGGTTGTTCTGGGTACCAATTTCTCAGGATCTATGCACTCAAATTGCGTGAAAATGTAATCACATGTTAGTCCTAGTATAATATATTTGTACAATGAATACCCGTTCATGCCTCTGTATTTGGTGTAGCAATTTTAATGGCCAGTAGTGTATTATCTACATCCAAACATCGATGGCATTAATATTCGATCCCAGAACATCGACGTCTTTAACGACGCTAAATGATAAATTTATAGAAATGCGTAAAAACCAATATACGATGGCTTTTCGGAAAGTAAGGTCCTATCGAGCGCGAGGTGAAAACTACAATCAAATTCCAACGAAGCACTGCACAGACGTGATGGTCAGTGTCTCTAGGAGGTCCATCGATCGCGTCACGTCACGTCACTCTCTCCAGTTCTGAGCGCACAGTCACCAGGTAATTACATGAGGAGCTTTTATTAACATTTGGACCCCCTCCCCCGTTGGTGAGAACTGGTAAGATGTGGTGGGAACTCCCTCACGTGATTAAAACACTTCAATAAAACCGTGTTTTATTGAAAAACTGTACTAAACGGTGACTACGAAGTCTTCCACGACGGAGTCCTTGTATAAAAAGTTCTCGGTCAGTTTTACCCCTGACGAAGATGACGGAGAGAGTCATCAAAAGCTCAGGATTTTATCCAAATTTGACGCGGCAAGTAAACCGAGAACTTTTTATACATGTAGTAAACAATGTTTGAACACTATTTTAAACATGCCAACCCTGAGTAGTATGACGACGGCGGACCGGTAGACATAAACAGAGGCAGATGAAAAAAAAAAATTTCCCCAGAAATAGTATTAACTGTTTTGATGGATCCCCGAAAAACTGACCTTTTATTGTTATATTAAATACATTAAATGCCGTCGAATCTTTACTTACTTTTCAGATGAAAGAAAACACCGTTTGTACCTTCCTTTGGTCCGTATGATTACGTAGCTTTTCAGTCTCTTGATTTATATGATCACGAAGAGGATCCTGTCCTTTACCTTAGCTTCCATCCACTAACGTTTAAGTTCTTGCTGGCACGTTTGTTTCGACGTGTAGCTTAACATAGACATTGTAAAAGTTTCGATATAATTTCATGTTGAACACAATAACATTGGCTTTAAATGCATTGCAGAATATCTCGACTGACTCACTGACTGACACGCAGTGATTTCTACAGCCGCCGGAGACAACTCCTCGAATGAAAGCTGACACTTATGCGGCACTTGTTTCAATTAGGGAATTACAGGTATGGACACGTGTAAAGCGTTCAGTTCAAAGATTGGTGGGCATTTTAATATCTTCAGCTATAATGACGTATCTTGTAGGAATTAAAACTTTGGCGTGAGATTTTGCTGGACCACTCCCCCCATAGTTCGGGCTCACGTAGTTAAAGGACGTTCCTTAAAGATACCTAGAAAATAGTGCCTCCCGCCGAGTATGTAGGCACGGTGAGACAGTTCGCCTGATGTCACGCAGCCCGCATAACGTAAGTGTCGTGTTTCCTTCTTCAGGACAATTATTATTCTCCGCCGCACTCTGCAGCGGCAATGAGGATCTTCCTGCATCGTTTTCGATGGGAAGTGTTTGATCACCCACAATAGAGCCCGTAACTGGCTCCGACTGAATTTCATCTCTGCTCATATGAACCGCTGGCCATGAAGACAACTTTTTGGCACAGACAACGAGCTGCAGGGCAGAGCAGAGAATTGGCGGAAAGCACAAGCGGCTCCCTTCTATAACAAGGGTATTGGAAAGTTTATACCAAGCTGCGAAACATAAAGTTTATGTGATCGCTCTAAGCTTGTGGTTATAGCTTGATACCAGTGCCTACCTATTTTAATTGTATATTACAGCACTGAGGATGGTCAATACGGCCAATGCTGATTTTCCTTCCAATTCTATCCACTATTTGGTCATGGTGCACACAACACGCCATGGAGTCGCCAATCAACAAGGCAATGAAATAGTTTTCCCGCCGCCAGCCACTTTGTCCAAAATATCTATAAATTATAATAGCAATCTTTCCTGGCACACTGAAGCGCCAAAGAAACTGGTATAGGCAAGCGTATTCGAATACAGAGATATGTAAACAGGCAGAATACGGCGCTGCCGTCGGCAACGCCTCTATAAGACAGCCAGTGTCTGGCGCAGTTGTTACATCGCTTACTGCTGCTACAATGGTAGGTTATCAACATTTAATTGAGTTTGAAAGTGATGGTGTAGTCGGTGCACGAGCCGAGGGACACAGCACCTACGATGTAGCGATAAAGTGGTGATTTTCCCGTACGGCCATTTCACGCGTGTACCGTGAATATCAGAAATCCGGTAAAACATCAAATCTCCGACATCGCTGCGGCCAGAAAAAGATCGTGCAAGAACGAGACCAACGACGTCCGAAGAGAATCGTTCAACGTGACAGAAGAGCAACCCTTCCGCAAATTGCTGGAGATTTCAATGCTGGGCCATGAACAAATGTCAACGTGGGAACTACTCAACGAAACATCATTGATATGGGATTTCGGAATCGAAGGCCCACTCGTGTACCCTTGATGACTGCACGACACAAAGCCTTACACCTCGGCTGGGTCCGTCAACAGCGAAATAGGCCTGCTGATGACTGGAAACATATTGCTTGATCGGACGAGTCTCGTTTCAAATTGTATCGAGCAGATGGACATGTACGGGTATGGAGACAACCTCATGAATCCATGGACCCTGCATGTCAGCAGGGGACTCTTCAAGATGTTGGAGGCTCTGTTAATGGTGTGAGGCGTGTGCAGTTGGAGTGATATGGGACCACTGACACGTCTAGATACGACTATTGACAGGTGACACGTTTGTAAGCATCCTGTGTGATCACTTGCATCTATTCATGTCCATAATGCATTCTGACGGTCTTGGGAAATTCCAGCAGGACAATGCGAAATCCCACGCCTCCAGAACTGCTACACAGTGGCTCCAGGAATACTCTTCTGAGTTTAAACGCTTCCACTGACCACCAAACTCCCCAAACATGCAAATTATTGAGAGTGCCTGGGATGCCTCGCAACGTGCTGTTCAGAAAAGATCACAGCCCTCATGGTGTAAGTTCCCTCCAGCACTACTTCAGACATTGTACTCGACTAATGCCACGTCGTTTTGCGGCACTTCTGCGTGCTGGAGGGGCGGGGGGGGGGGGGGGAGGAGGGAGGGGGGGGGGGTACACGATATTAGGCAGGTGTACCAGTTTCCTTGGCTCTTCAGTGTAAATCACTCTATGTGTTACTGTTCCCACCTCTCGCCATCTGAGGGTGCATAATGCATCCAGGGACATTGCCGAACATGATAGTTTTGGTGGTCCAAGTGTTATACTGCAGCTGTATGGTCGTACTGACCTCCAAATCTTTGGACACCACACACTGACCGATCGATGTTATTGTGACACTGTACTCCTTATCCACGTGCGTCTTTCCAGGGGTGCATTCGGCCCAGGATTCACTTTTATAGATGACAATGTGCGGCTGCTTCGAACTGCGCAGGTGGAGTGAGAGGATATTCTGCGGATGGACTGTCCTGCCCGTCCTCCCGAATTAAATCCCATCGAGCGGGTGTGGGATGCGTCGGAGAGACGTATCGCGGCTCGTCCACATGCACAGCGACCAGCCAGCACTTGTCCACCGCGATGATGCACGAATGGAACGCCATGCCACAAGGACTCCTCACCAACCTCTCGGTCAGCATGGGAGCACGTTGCAGAGCATGCACCCTGTCAAGAACAATATCCCGCATTTTCTTAAGTCCAGGGGGCCATCGTAAATCGCGGTGACTTCAGCGAAATTACTGTCTTTGAATAAAAGTGTCATTTCTGTTCGTTTTATACAACATTTGCTTGAGCTGCCTTCTGTGTTATACTGCAGCACTTTTCTTCTATATATGGTCCAGGTTTAATCGAACCAGTGCTTTTTTTCTAATAAAAAGTTTGAGGGTACTCTGACATTGGATATAATGCAGCGAAAATTACTTATAACTGAAACATGGGATACCACCCATCTGCTTTTAGCCATGACGTCATCAACATCATCATGGTAGCGGGACCGTAGAGACATCTATCGGTACCTCGGCGTTTGAGCTTACGCATATCCGTTTAGCACTACCATCGCCCACTATTAGCGGGCGAGGGCATTACATTCAGTTGCCGCAGCTTCGAAATGCTTGAAACAGTCAATGACATCGCTTTTCCCACCAAAAACTGCACTGGTATCGTTCGTATTGCAATTACCAACACGAAAAAATGAAATAAAAAAATTACGTCCGTGAAATAAATCTTTGGCACTCTTCCAAGTTCTCAACATTGTAAAAAAATTACTTTGTCGACGAAAAAGTTTAGGGGTACGCATCCCCCAGCATTCCTCCAGAAAAACAGCACTGCATCGAACTATGTTGTTTGATAGTGACACGTCATGAGAAAGTTACTCTGGTCCTCGAGTTTCGCCCGCCAGTGTCTAATAAGACGGTGCACGGCATGTGCGCCCACAGACGGGTTGCGAGCGCCTGCGGCCGCGCCAGGCCGCCTGTGGCGAGGGGCAGCCAGCCTCCGTCGAGCCTCAGCCGGCGTCTATCGACCACCGCTGCCGCTGCCGCCACCGCACACCCAAGGTTGACCGCCGGGCAGCACGCCGCAGACTCCGCTCCCACCGTCCCCGCCCCTCAGTGGTGCTCTCTCCGCTCCCACAGGTACCATCTTCCGCGCTTCCCATCCGTCAGTTCACGTTCATCGTAACCACCCGTATAATCACGCCAGCCGGCCGGAGTGGCCGAGCGCTTCTAGGCGCTACAGTCTGGAATCGCGCGACCGCTACGGTCGCAGGTTCGAATCCTTCCTCGGGCATGGATGTGTGTGATGTCCTTAAGTTAGTTGATGACCTCAGAAGTTAAGTCCCATAGTGCTCAGAGCCATTTGAACCAATCAAACCATCCACACCTTTCGATCGCCTTCGATTTGGAAAGCAGAGTAACGAGTTTCATTTAATTATTTTTGAATACATTATGGGGAGTGACAGTGATCAATGTATTACAAATATTTACTATTAAAAACAGTCTTGATCACGATTTATTTATTAAGGTGACCGGTTTCGACCACTGCTGTGGTCATCTTCAGAGCATTGAGTAGGAACCTCTTTCTGTTTGAGAGTCACTACTGCCGAAGCAGTGGTCGAAACCGGTCACCTTAATAAATAAATCGTGATCAAGACTGTTTTTAATAGTAAATAAAGAGTTTCATTTAGGTCGGTTCTAACTTTCGCGGAAGTCTCGTTACCTCCTCCTTCTCCAGTACCAAAGGACCAATACGACATAAAGTTTTCTTTGACAGTCACTTGTTTATTGTACTCGTACTACTACGTCATTCTCCATGAGTCACACCATCATCTGCAGATGGAGAATTACGTAGTTACATTCTCGGTCTTTGTGCAGTGCACGGGGGCCTCTTCACAGCAGCAGGTCAAGGCGTCTATGATCGCACTAATACCAAAAAAGTAACAATGTCGTTCTTCATCTGCAAATGAAGGTGTGAACCACGGAAATGCGTTGTGGTAGAGCAAACAATAGACTGATGCAGAACACCGTTTCACATACATATTATTAGCAGCCGCAGTAATCACGATGTCGTTCTTTACGGACAAAATAATTACCAATGGACCAAGTTCTAGGTGTCCTCTCTGTTCAGCCGGATGCCGGCCGGGGTGGCCGAGCGGTTCTAGGCGCTACAGTCTGGAACCGCGCGACCGCTACGGTCGCACGTTCGAATCCTGCCTCGGGCATGGATGTGTGTGCTGTCCTTAGGTTAGTTAGGTTTAAGTAGTTCTAAGTTCTAGGGGACTGATGACCTCAGAAGTTAAGTCCCATAGTGCTCAGAGCCATTTGAACCATTTCTTCAGCCAGTGAAGACGCTGCCGAACGCAAGTCAACTCGTACTTCTTGTGCCTTCGTCTACGTGTGTAATCCGCTGGTCGCTGTACGATCTGTGGCAGAGTACATAGTTTACCTGTATCACTTGCCGCCCCCCCCCCCTTCCTATCCCATGCGATAATGGTACGTGGGAGGAAAGACCCCGTTATCCTTCTGTAGCGATCGAACTGCTATAATTCTGTCGTCGAGGTTATTACGCTAAACATTTGTACGAGGAACTAATACGTTTGTAGACTCATTTTGGAACGATGGCATTAAGGTATGGAGAGGTATGGTATTTAATCATAAATCTTTCTTGTTGATTGAAGATACAATTATTGTCGGTTGTTCTTTCGAGATGTTTCAGGTGGATAGTGCCTCTGCTGACGGAGTGGTCAGATTTAGACAAGCCCTCCGAGATATTTCAGTTTTACAGTTCCCTGCAACATTCACTAACCTTACCACTATAGAAAGTGTGTGTGTGGGGTGTAACAGTAGAAACTTCAAAGTTCCCATTGGCCGCACTGCTGGAGAACTGCCAACTAGAAGCAGTGACCGCGATTTTCCAAGGAGCTAAACAGGTCCTTCGTAATCGACGCTCCGCAGAATTCACCCCAATACTACAGCAGGGGATGGTTGCTCTTCGTGCCAAGTTTACATACAGAAGTACCTGTAAGTACTATCATCAAATCGCTGCTAAACACATGCCCAGCATGTCCACTTACAGCTCTACAAGCACAATAATTCAAATTAGTTTGAACTGATTTCCTTTATAATATTTCACAAAGACGTATATAAACACACACCCCGGAAGACACCGTACACTGCATGGCGGAGGGTACGTAGTAGAACTGCTGCTCATTCGGATTCCCTCTGTACTCACAAATGCACCAATGGAAACATGACTGTCTGTATAGTTCTGCACGAGCCGTAATCTGCCTTATTTTGTGGCTACGCAAGATGGGTCATTGGAGGTACTGCAGTCTGTTGCATATACTGGCGGACAGACGCAGTCGGTATAGGCTACCCCACAGGTACGCCTATTACACGACTTAACGCGCATGCACGAACCACATTGCCACCCCTGCTCGCCGGCGTGAGGCGAAGGCAGTAAGATCGCGTATGCTACAGCTCTGCTGCCTCGGTGTCCGCGCCTCCTCAGTTGTTTGCCCACCGCTGCGGGCCGGCACTCGACCTGGAACAGCCATTCCCATCTAAGTCCGCGGAGCGTTCGCGTAAAACGCACTAATCTGACAGACCGGCAACGAACCTAGCAACACGCCTCTGAATTCCTTCCATGTCTTTCTTCTATTCGATCGGATGAGGAATCCAGTCAAGCACTACTCAAGAAACACTACTCGCACAGACATTCAGTATTTGGCCTCCCGCTACGGTTCACTTTCCCAGAACTCTCCTAAAATCCTCACTCGCCCATTTCGCCTTTACAACAACCTTGCCCGATCATTCCATTGCATGTTGTTCCGCAACGTTACGCCTACGTAAGTCAAGTACTATACCATTAATACTGTGTTCGAACATCAAATGGACATTTCTTCTCCCACCCTCGTTAACTTTCAATAATAATATTTACAGCAAGGTGCCGATCATCGACCAGCTCGAATTTCTGACCGACTCATTCTGGTACCCCCTGAAGTCATTCGGCGACGTTACTTTCCCGTGCTCAGTATCGTTATCAGCAAAGAGTCTCAGACTAGTAAACTCACCGGAAAAAAACAGAGGGTAATTCAAAATGAATACAGCAGTAAAGACAGCTATTATTATTTAATGCACAGTGATACATGGAAAAGAATTCCAAAGAATGTAAACGAAAGTTCAAATTTAAAAAAAAAAATACTTGACATGTGTCCTATATGACTCCCCTCAGTCGTATGAAGAACATCTACATGATTATCAATTTCATGCCATACATTCTGAAGCATATGTGAAACAACCGCATTTGAAACGCACATTTTGAGTTGAGGAAATGTTTCTGGCACAGGAAGCACATACACAAGGCGTTCCGCATAATCCCATGACGAAATCCAACGGTGTCAGAAGAAGAGATGTAGGTGGTTAAGAACACAACACGGAGTTGTCATGTCCATTACGACCGATAAAACGGATTGTAAAAATATGATTTAAAAGTGACCGAACCTTCGGAGCCCAATGCGAGGGTGGCCGGTTCCGCCGAAAGATGCAATCCCTGGTATCATTATCAAGCCGTGACATCACTCATTGCTAAAGCATGTCCTGCTTAGTAATTGTTGAAACGATTGTGCTGATATACGCGATCTGACGGTAAATTTTCCATTGCACAACCACCCTGTTGCGTCAAACTCCCAATGGCATCCGGGAATGTTGTTGTCTTTTCGAAGTGCTTTACTGCATCATTGATGAAATCATCTTTGCACTGAGATGACAGAGCCGTAGATCTTCAATTATAACGCCAGTATCCGACAGTATCATTTATGTCACGGAACTTCTCACTTGGGCATCACCGTGCATGCACCGGATTTCCGTAGCACTGTGGTTGTGTAACGAAATTTTGCGCTTCTTTAGGATCCTCTGTAATCCTTATCCACGTGTCACTACGGAACACATAATTACCCCTGTACCAGTCAACTCCTTAATCCTTTGACTACCAACGGGACATGCATGTCGTACGATAGGTTATCAGTGGATCAACTGGAATTTATTACATGTTATTGCTAAGTGTCCCACTGGTAAAGGGTACGAATGGATGGCAGAATCCTTATAATTACGGAATGCAACTGTAAGTTGAGCTGTCCCCAAATTCCATTTTTAACCCTCGTCACCGTATTATCATATCGAATTAGGTCGCGCCTGCAGATAGGCAACGGGTAGGCAACACAATTACCAGATTCGCAAAGCGGACTGCCTTGGCGCCTTCCCCGACTCATCGTTTTAACGACCTGCACCCAGCAATTGAAGCTTGCCACATCACAAATGAAGCCCACACTGAGCACCTGTAGCATGAGTTGCAAAGTTTGACAGACGCTGTGTCCACTGATGTGTGTGTGTTTTAAGTAAGTCTTGTAGATTTCGCGCAGTCGACTTCAGAACCCCCCCCCCCCCCCCAAAAAAAACTACTTCGAAAACGAAACGGAGGGAAATATTCTTTTCGTATTGTTACTTCTAAGATGTTATTTTAAAACTGACATACATTAATGTTTTTAAAATAAAATTGGTAGTAAAAGGGTTAATGGACTTACTGGTCGCTTTCGTGCACATAATCCTCCATCGATGACGTAAGTCATGGCAAGGAGGGTACAGAGGACCGGCACTTGCCCCCTCCCGGAATCTGGAAGTTCAGGTTGGTTGGTTGGTTTTGGGGAAGGAGACCAGACAGCGAGGTCATCGGTCTCATCGGATTAGGGAAGGACGGGGAAGGAAGTCGGCCGTGCCCTTTGAAAGGAACCATCCCGGCATTTGCCTGGAGCGATTTAGGGAAATCACGGAAAACCTAACTCAGGATGGCCGGACGCGGAATTGAACCGTCGTCCTCCCGAATGCGAGTCCAGTGTCTAACCACTGCGCCACCTCGCTCGGTCTGGAAGTTCATTACCACAGTCTGCCGCATGTAAATTCGCACGCATTTATAGCAATGAATGTCTGTGACTCTACTAAACAATACACCCGACATTGCCGAGCGCAACGGGAAATAATTGTGATTTTAGCAATCATCTGTATACGTTTCACGTTCTTCATGGGAATTTGTGCCGATTACATGGTGCAGCTGAGGATTCCGTGTTGTTCTGCAGTCGAGGTGGATGACAGAACATTGTCGAGGCAAGAGTCCACAATCACTGTTATGTCGCTTTCTCGTTCACTCCGTACAGAGTTGCACAAAGAGACCTGCCCAACATCCTCGCGCTCGGACTAACATAGCACCTGTACACGTGACCGTCATCCGACGCAATTTCCAAATGATGCCTCTCGCTTCGCTACACAACACAATGATGACAGTAATTAATCGTCTGTCCGTGGACTCGCGTTGGCTTGCTGTTTAATACATTTTGTTTTACACGGCAGAGCAACTACAGTAGACTCTGAACAAGGTCGTCACGTTATCCTCAATCAGGAAAGCCAAATACATCAGTCGTAAAATGAAAATATCATTTGCTGTGCTATAGGATATTAAAAAAGCGTGAAATTCAAGACAGAAAAGGTGCCCTCTCCACGAGTTTGGGTCTTCTCATACTTTAAGGAGTGCAACAAAGCGGAACATGCAGTCACAGAGCTACGAATCCTGCAGTCCAGATGTGCTGTCATGGCTGCAGGATAATGGGACACAAGGAAGAGACGAGGAATGCCCTGGTTCGGTCCCAGGGTGTTGAAAGCGAATTGTATCGGCAAATTTTACAGTAGCCTGCCGCGGTTTAGCACCTTCATTTGTCCGTATAATGGCCCTGAGAGACACTTTATGTAGCTTTCAAAAGGCATTTTGTTGAACATTAGTTATGCCAGTCAACACTAAGTAATGCTGCAGATCTATTAGCATTATCAGACGTGAACTTAACCAGGTAAATAAACTGTTCGCATCAAAGCTGAATAACCAGATTTTCATGATTCTTCACTGTTTCCTCACTTCGTGGAGTATTAATGTGACAAATTTCGCTGTTTTCTGTGTTGTTCTTTTGTAAATACTCAACAGGATTTTTCTCAATTGTCTTACTTTTCTCTATTTCATATTTTTTAATTTTCAGTTTCAACCTAGCATTACTGGAATATGAGTAAATTTCTTTTGTGAATATGTTTTGGCTTTCTAGCTTTATTTCACAGTTCGGTAGCTGAATTTAATAATATGAGGAAGTAATTTTAAATCGTTTTATTAGAAATACAGCATCGATACTAATGTTAATAACATAAAAAGCTCTTCTCTGGATATACTATTGATATTTGTTTAACTTTTTTAAGTATCGGAGTAACACACTTTAAAAATACTTAAGTGATATATATCAATCAACTGGGGTACAATACGTCTGACGTACTTGATGTCGAACTGAGTTCGTGCAACACGACACATGGTGCAGACTCGCTGAATCAGTTAAATAAAAAACTGCAATTTATTACCTTGCCGCCGCGCGGGATTAGCCGAGCGGTCTTGGGCGCTGCAGTCATGGACTATTCGGCTGGTCCCGGCGGAGGTTCGAGTCCTCCCTCGAGCATGGGTGTGTGTGTGTTTGTCCTTAGGATAATTTAGGTTAAGTAGTGTGTAACCTTAGGGACTGATGATCTTAGCAGTTAAGTCCCATAAGATTTCACTCACATTTGACAAATTTATTACCTTGCCCTCTCTTGGATAAATCTCTGCGGAGTTCCACGGCTACAACAAAAACAAAAGGAATTTAATTTGATATACATTCGCTGACTGAGAGTACATTGGCGCCAGTTGTGTTAGGTATGGATATGCTAGCTATTAGCGACATTTGTAAATTTGTGTTCGACCGGGACTCGAACCTGAATTTTCCTCTTAACGCGAACGGTCGCCTTAATCACGTATGCTATTCGCCACGCCTCCTGGACCGACCCATGACCATAATATCACGTGTCTCGATTGCTCAGAGTCTCTTTCTCGCTGGTGGTGGTAATACAGAGCAAAAGTGCGAGCATTAAGTGATACGCAGGGGCTTGTAGACAGTGTGACGTATACAAGTTTGGATCGGTTCCGGAGGCGTGCACGGATATCCGAAGTGTTTAAGGGGGGTAGAACGTCAAATGGGCCGACTTGGAGCAGGAGAGGCCTCACAGAACATTTTAATTTCCAGTGTCTATACTTTTACAAATAAATTCATAAAACTTTGTCAGCATCACCACGAAGGATTCAGGATTCACACCCATTGCAGTGGAAGTTCGAAAACATAACAAAATAAATTTTTTTTACGTGTGAAATTTCATCATTTTTTTACTTACTAATGGCTACATTTGTTGCTATAGGTACACTTTTCTTCATAAGTTAGAGAAATTCTTCAATGAATTTTGCACAGCATACATACCATACTTGCAGGTGTATGAAACTCTGGAATTTATTCACTTTATGAAAAAACGAATGAGCTGTTGTATTTTAAACATCATGTTTAGAAAAAACACAAATTTTGTAGTTAATTACCTCAATTTTTACCACAGTTTTTAACAGATTTGGAAAATTCTAGAGTTTCATACACCTGTAAGTATGGTTTGTATGCTGTGCAAAATTCATCGAAGAATCTCTCTTACTTATGAAGAAAAGTGTACCTATAGCAACAAATGCTGCCATTAGTGAGTGAAGAAAATGATGAAATTTCACATGTAAAAAAAAATTATTTCGTTATGTTTTCCAACTTCCACTGCTAAGAGTGTGAATTCTGAATCCTTCCTGGTCATGCTGCCTAAGTTTAATAAATTTATTTGTAAAAGTATAGACAGTGGAAATTGTAATGTCCTGTGGTGCCTCTCCTGCTCTAAGTTGGACCGTTGACGTCCTACCCCTCTTAAGGCGAGAGAGAGAGAGATGATCGTGTGACATTGTTGGCCGGGAGGGTCCCATGCGGGGGAGTTCGATCGCCGTATTCCAAGTCATCTTTAGTTGACGCCACATGGGCGACTAGCGAGTCAGTGATGATGATAATGATGATGATGGACACACAACATCCAGTCCCCTGCCGGGAATCGAACCCTGGCCCCCTGCGTGGTAGGCGGTAACGCTACCGCTACGCTACGGAGGCGGACTGTTTAAGGCGAGAGCTCGCGATGTGCGGGAAATCTGGATATCAGGTCCTTGTCCGGCACAAATTTTCAGATGTCACTAACAGGTAGTGTGTCTATACCTAACACGACTGAGGCTAAGACATTCGCAGTCAGCTGATTCATTTCGAATTAATTTCGGACGTCTGTCAATCGTCATTAATGCCTTCTCAACCAAGCACGCAAGTAAGAAAAAAAAGGGTTCATTCTTAATGGATAAATACCCGTCGCGTGCGAATGTACCCCTTGAATTGGTATTATAATTATAATTATTATAAAAGGTGGCAATTTTATTTACGCACTGTCTTTTAAATAGATACGATGGTATCTGATACTCAAGTACTAATGCAAAGAAACGTAATGATGCTAAAATGCTTTAAATTCTTGCTATGATTTAATCTTTAAAATTTAGTAATTCTCTTCCTGTTAAATATTAATTAATTAACTTACGTCGTCCAGATTTCGTAACGCTGACGGCGTTAAAATAAAGTTGTTCAGTCCCTGTTGTGTTTTCTTTCAATTGTTGCGAGCCAGCGATGGTGCAATGCTGTTCGCTTTCGAGTCTACACATGTATAAAAATCAGGTCCAGGAAACACTTTTGTGATCACGGTTTCCGAAAGAAGCAGGCTCGCTTAAAGCTGTGTGCACTTTTGCGCGTATAATGAAAATATTCCTAACACATCGCGTAACAAAAGTAACATGCGAATCACAACCGTGGTCAAACGAAGAAAATATATGATGACATAAATGTTCTTCACTGTTATTCAGGACAGGTTTAGATTAAAAACCGCAATTTTCAGTCTTTAGAAATCGCAAGACGATACTCTTTAGAGATATTTGTTTTGGATAACTTGTATTTACCTTTTCTTATACAATATGGTGATTGTCCGCAAGGATTATCTCTTTCTCTCCTTTTTATAGTGTGGTGTGCGTACTGTAAGACCTTCGGTACACACACTATCAGATTATTTGACTTGTCGCTCTAACGAAGTAGGCGAGTGTCAGCAATATGTCTCGTGGTCTTATCGTGGCGTGTTTATCTTCTGCCGTTAGGTCAGACGATAGAAATGCCACTTGCACGCTTAGAGTAGCAGACTGACGGTGACCAACTTTAAACAGAACTTGATTAATTTTCACACACATTTATTAAAATAATAACAAGCATAAAATTACTCAACTTGATTCTGGATGCTATTTACAATTGACAATCTGAAGTTCCTTTGGTCTTGGTACGTTAATCTTATTATCACATATCTCTGATACTTGACAAAGTGTCTATTCATTTATCTTCATGGCTATGTACAGGAATATGGTAATCTTATCAGGCGCAGACTGAAACTTGACTATAGACTGGTACAGACTAATGCAGACTGGTGCAGACAAATGCAGACTGACTAATCGGAGGTCTGTACACTCGTTATAACACCTCGCGCGTTCAGGTATCACTGCGCGAGTGTGATCCGCGAGGAGAAAAGGTTCTACGTTAGCAGCAATCTCATTGCCTACGTTACATATTAATACGCGGATCGGCGGAAGCAGAATTGTGTCCGTCTCTAAGACAGCGCCATCTCGTAGTGCGGAGACGGACGAGCGCTGCGCCTGCGCTGTTGTGCTTAGCGGGGCGCGCTATAGTGGGAAAGTTGTGTACGCGCTGACTACGCGGAACTATGTACACAACATATAGCCTTTACAGATTCACATTACATTCATCGATTAAGAAACTTTTCCTTCTCTACCGACCAGTACGAGAACAAAATCCGCCCAGACAAAATGTCTTACATAGAATTAGTTCTCACTTAACAATCATATACAGGGTGTTACAAAAAGGTACGGCCAAACTTTCAGGACACACAAAGAAAGAAAATATGTTATATGTGTTATATGAACATGTGCCAGGAAACGCTTACTTTCCATGTTAGAGCTCATTTTATTACTTCTCTTCAAATCACATAATCATGGAATGGAAACACACAGCAACAGAACGTACCCTGATGCGCTGATGCAGCCCTGGAGAATGGCATATTGTATCACAGCCGTCCACAATACGAGCACGAAGAGTCTCTACATTTGGTACCGGGGTTGCGTAGACAAGAGCTTTCAAATTCACCCATAAATGAAAGTCAAGAGGGTTGAGGTCAGCAGAGCGTGGAGGCCATGGAATTGGTCCGGCTCTACCAATCCATCGGTCACCGAATCTGTTGTTGAGAAGCATACGAACACTTCGACCGAAATATGCAGGAGCTCCATCGTGCATGAACCACATGTTGTGCCGTACTTGTAAAGGCACATGTTCTAGCAGCACAGGTAGAGTATCCAGTATGAAATCATGATAACGTGCTCCATTGAGCGTAGGTGGAAGAACGTGGGGCCCAATCAAGACATCACCAACAATGCCTGCCCAAACGTTCACAGAAAATCTGTGTTGATGACGTGATTGCACAATTGCGTGCGGATTCTCGTCAGCCCACACATGTTGATTGTGAAAATTTAAAATTTGATCACGTTGGAATGAAGCCTCATCCGTAAAGAGAACATTTGCACTGAAATGAGGATTGACACATTGTTGGATTAACCATTCGCAGAAGTGTACCCGTGGAGGCCAATCAGTTGCTGATAGTGCCTGCACACGCTGTACATGGTACGGAAACAACTGGTTCTGCCGTAGCACTCTCCATACAGTGACGTGGTCAACGTTACCTTGTACAGCAGTAACTTCTCTGACGCTGACTTTAGGGTTATCGTCAACTGCACAAAGAATTGCCTCGTCCATTGCAGGTGTCCTCGCCGTTCTAGGTCTTCCCCAGTCGCGTGTCATAGGCTGGAATGTTCCGTGCTCTCTAAGACGCCGATCAATTGCTTCGAACGTCTTCCTGTCGGGACACCTTCGTTCTGGAAATCTGTCTCGATACAAACGTACCGCGCCACGGCTATTGCCCCGTGCTAATCCATACATCAAATGGGCATCTGCCAACTCCGCATTTGTAAACATTGCACTGACTGCAAAACCACGTTCGTGATGAACACTAACCTGTTGATGCTACGTACTGATGTGCTTGATGCTAGTACTGTAGAGCAATGAGTCGCATGTCAACACAAGCACCGAAGTCAACATTACCTTCCTTCAATTGGGCCAACTGGCGGTGAATCGAGGAAGTACAGTACATACTGACGGAACTAAAATGAGCTCTAACATTAAGCGTTTCCGGACACATGTCCATATAACATCTTTTCTTTATTTGTGTGTGAGGAATGTTTCCTGAAAGTTTGGCCGTACCTTTTTGTAACACCCTGTATAGTTTCGTAGTACAAACAATGCTAGTTTATTCCGTGCACTAGAAAGTCTTTGATTCACTGGGCACAAAAATTAAAATAATAAAATTATAATTACATTTTTAATATCGTCAATTCTTCTTAATATCATGAAGATAAGGTTTGACATCGTCGTAATATTATTTTTCGTCGTTGTAGCAGTACACCCGGGCCGCCACGCACGGGCCGGGGACGCCTCTAGCCCGCTCGCCGCCCGCAGGTGCCGCGCCGCTGCAGCCGCCCGCCACGGAGGCGCACGCTGTCAAGGTCGCCGGGCGGGGCAGTCACTCGCGCGGCCTAACGGCCTTCCGAAGCGGTTACGCGGGGAATTTAATCTGGCTATGCAAATGCGCCGGCATTAATGCGCCGCCGTGCTGCACCGACCGGCGCCAACTCAGCCGCCTCCGACGCCGACGCCGCCCCCGGCGCGGATGCCCGAAGAAATGTCGATACGGTACGGTGCCGTGCGGCCACTCGGCTCACACACCGGGCACTGACGGCTGCTCCCCCGTTTCCCTGCTCGCGGTGGACTTCTGAGCAGGCGTCCCAGGGCCAAGCTGACGGATAGCAATCTGCCACCCCATGTTTTGTAGGTCAACCCAGGACCCGTTCCAGAACATTTTTCTACACCAGGGCCTCCCAACCTTTTCAGCTGGCGGACCCTTTCTTCAGTCGAAAATCCATGGCGGACCCCTAGTCAGTCAAGAGCACAGTAACTTTAAATTTCAGAGCAAAACCCATGGGAACTGATAGCTTCTTAATGCAAGAAGTTCCCAATGAGCCCCCTCCCCCCCCCGGAAGTATCAATACTCTTTGGTTTAGAGATGAATGAAAACAACTTGAAATTAACGATCCAATTTGAATTCCCACTGTATCCAGACACTTACTAATGGATTTACTCACTTTGTTCAACACACTATAGCCTGATTAATATTACTTGGTTATTGACATTTCATGCATTGGAGCGGCCTTCTACAAGAGCAATCGACGTCACGTCCAAACTGTTCGCTGTTGACAAGCTGCCGCCTGTGGTCTGTTCACTTCCACTGTCTGGCAACTGTTGTGTAATGAGCATGCATATTCGTAACAGTCGTGTGTGTGTGTGTGTGTGTGTGTGTGTGGTTTTTCGTGAAATCCGAAGAAAATGTTCAAATGTATGTAAAGTCTATGGGACTTAACTGCTGAGGTCATCAGTCCCACCTAAGTTTAACTTCCACTAAGGACTACACACACACACACACACACACACACACACACACACACACACACACACACACATGCCCGAGGGAGGACTTGAACCTCCGACAGCGGGAGTCGCACCAATGTTTTGGTTTCTGTTGCCGACTGTCAAATATTATTGCCAAAGATCGAATGTTATTTCCAACTTTCGAGTGCTATACACATGATTTTCAAAGAAACAAAAATGAATTTGATTTTCACATTTTTATTCAATAATTTTACTCATTATTTTACACGATCTGCTGAAAGGTGGCCGCGGACCCCCTAGAAAGAGCCGGTGGACCCCTACGGGGTCCGCGGACCACACGTTGGGAAGCCCTGTTCTACACAACAGACATCACCAGGCGCCACCCATACACATTTCTCCACATAAAAAATGTGTCATTTGGTGCCCCCCTTGATTAGATTAGATTAGATTAGTTTTTCGTTCCATAGATCCGTGCTGAGGAGATCCTCGTGGATGTGGAACATGTCATTTTTTTAAGCTGAAATAACAATATTAATAGTATGAAAATATACATCATTTGTTTCTATTAAAAAATTCGTCAGTGGAGTAGAAGGAGTTGGCCACTAGTAAGTCTTTCAGGCTCCTTTTAAACTGATTTTTATTTGTAACTAAATTTTTTATGTTTGTTGGCAAATTATTGAAGGTGAGTGTTCCTGAGTAGTGGACTCCTTTTTGAACTAAAGTAAGTGCTTTTAAGTCCTTGTGCAGATCATTTTTGTTCCTGGTATTGTACGTATGAACTGAGCTGTTTGTTGGAAAAAGAGATATATTAATTAGGACAAATTTCATTAAGGAGTAAATATACTGAGGGGCAGTAGTTAGTATACCCAGTTCTTTGAAGAGGTTTCTACAGGTTTTGGCAAGACTTTTAAAAATAAATCCGAGTGTAGTGAGCATCCAAACAGATTGTTTTCGCTACTAATCGTGGGACACTTGTGTGCAATTCATATGTGTGGTGACAGTGCTTTCGGAAATTTCCGAAAGAACGGACACCATTTTTGATCCAGCGGCCATTATGAATTAAGACAGGAATTACAGACATTGGCTGCGAGTGGGCACTAACGTAAATCAATGGGGAAAGTTGAAAATTTGTGCAAGACACGGATTCGAACCCGGGCCCACTGCGTCCGGATGGCTTACTGGTCAGAGCATCTGCCTAGTAAGCACGAGACCCACATTCGAATACCAGTCCAGCACAAATTTTCAACTTGCCCCACTGATTTACATCAATGCCCACTCGCAGCCAATGTCTGTTCAAAAAAATGTTCAAATGTGTGTGAAGTCTTATTGGACTTAACTGCTAAGGTCATCAGCCCCAAAGCTTACACACTACTTAACCTAAAGTATTCTAAGGACAAACACACACACACACACACACACACACACACACACACACACACACACACACACATGCCCGAGGGAGGACTCGAACCTCCGCCGGGACCAGCCGCGCGGTCCATAACTGCAGCGCCTCAGACCGCTCGGCTAATCCCGCGCAGCCCAATGTCTGTAAATGTTTGTATCATAATTGTGCACAAGTTATGCACTAAGGGCGCACCTGGTAGTGATGGGAACAACCGAATAAAGAAATCTATTCAGTCAGTTGTACTTTTACGTATCGGATGAACTGCTCATTTATTGTTGAAATGTTCAAATGTGTGTGAATACCTAAGGAACCAAACTGCTGAGGTCATTGGTCCCTAGACTTAAAAGAATGTGGCGCAGAAATGAAAGAAGTCATAACTCGATAAACAGTGTTCGAGATAAATTGAATCCAATATACATCATATGCAAGGATGATTCATATTATCAAACAATATTAATCGAGCAAATTCAAAGACAATTTTGGAATGATGACAAATTTTTCTGACATACAAAACTTCCGAGGAGTGATGTCATATGATTATAAAGCAAATGTGTCACCAACAATTAAAAAAAATTGCGTTTTATATGCTTTGTGCTCACTTCACTTCAGCATTTACCGAAATAGAATTATTGGTGACAGGTTCAAACCAGCGGGAACAAGGAGACAGAGCTCCAATAAATGTAAATAAAACAGTTGTTTTTACTGTATTTAAAAATAAATTTATAATGTAGCAACAGTTATTTATTTTTTAAAACCAACTATACATACCTATTTAGTGCCAAAAGTAGGTACGAAAAATACCTATTTAAGTAATTAAACACATGAATTTTGAAAATACTTCATATTCAGAAATATACTATTTCATCCGCACTCCTTGAGGTAAAATAAGGTATTAGTCTCTAAAAAAGTTGGCAATCCTACTCAAGGTTCGTGTATAGCCGAAAGGCTGAAAAGAAGTATGTAAGTCAAATCACTCAATCCTGACAGACTGACTGGATAACATTACTATAGCTGACGAGTCCACAAAGACTAGTTTCGTTCGACTGAAAAAACTGACTAACCGAAAAAACAATGGTCTCGCTAATCGGTTACTAAAACCAGTCGGTTGTCGCATCACTAGCGTCTGGCGACCGCATGTTTCACTTCAGTTTTAAACCGGCCCTGGGCCAACAATGAACATCTAGATTTCGGTTCCTTTTCTTTGCCAACTTTCTCGTAGTGCTATGCTTCAAGTCAACGGAGTGACAAGAGCGTCAGGTTTGAAACATGATGTGTCGTCGTCGTTATCAAAGACAATCCCTATTACTTTTCAACGCCAACAGTTCGAGGAGTTTTTCTGCGAGGATTTCTCTATACGCACTACGCTATCGCTCTATGACAAGGCATGCCACGAAATTGTGACTGTAGACAGTGACGAAGCAATGTCCATGCGCGGCAAGAATTTGAAAGTTACAGATATATTGACAAGGCAGTAAACTGCAGCTGTACTTCGAATAATACTTAATGTAAGATGTTGTGACTCAAAAAATTTTATTTGCGGTTGTAAAAACCAGTAAAACTGTCACAACTTAATCCTGCAAAAATCTGGGAATCTCAGGGAAATCTTATGATGAAACCAAATCGGCATGCAGAAATTGCTATTATTTTAACTTGTTAAAAGGTGGTAGCTAGCAATTAGTAGCTCACGTCTGTTCAGAGTGATTCTTATTAACGCTTAAGAACCCCGAAACGTGGTAGATGACAATGAGACAAGTAATTTAATATAAGGTACGTGGGACTGCATATGTCGAGAAATACCCCAAAAACGAATGACATGTGTTGAACATGTGGCGTCACAAAATGACTTACCTCGATACACGGTCTGTCACACCTGATCATCCCACCATGTTAGGTATTCTCGTCGGTGTGGCTCCGGGCCTACGTGCGTGACTTTATTATTTGTTTTTTTTTTTCTTTTTTTTTTGCACTCGGTTTCACAATTATGTGTTTACATTGAGGTCAGATTTATTATTTTATTTACGTCTCGCGGCCTCCGCGGCGACAGTAATTCACTCTGGTGGCCGTACTAGCAGCATTGCAACCCCATTCATTTAATTCCGCTGATAATATTCGCGTTTGTGAAACTGCTTCTTCACCGGGCGCCTCCTCTGAAGTGGCTGACTTTCTCGTCCTCAGTGGATGTCTATGTAGGCTGCCCGAAAAGAGCGTCCTCGGCCACACAGCACGGGCAGGTGGAAACCGTGCCACGCAGAGCTACAGCTGTTTTGTATCTCGCAGACAAAAGGCGACAACGGCGTCGTCACCGAGCTCCGCACGGACGACCGGCACACGTGTACGTCACGTGCTGCCCGTCTTGCGCGCCCGCCTGCCGATCTCTGAGGAGGCAGGGATCCGAGGAGCGTGCCCCGCATTAATTTTACCAGCAATTGGCCTTTTTTCCGGCAGTCCGCTCGTTTCCCACCGTTTCTTTCTTCTCCCATCCCCCGCTCTCTCGTTTTTTTTTTTTTCAACTTCTCTCCGCTGCCATCTGTTTCCCAGTGACGTATCGTCCGCCGGCGGTGCGGCTGAATAACTTGATCGAAATTAAAAATCTGCATTCGGTCGCTGCTGGAGCAGGGCGGCTCGGCTCTGCACCCACTCGGCCGGCAGCCAGTTTTGATTTCTCGTCAATTATGCAGTGCTCTCTGAATATTTATTTTTCTGTTTTTGTTTCGCTGCGCACCAGTGGAGAGAGAGAGAGAGAGAGAGAGAGAGAGAGAGAGAGAGAGAAAGAGAGAGAGAGTGTAGTCCGAAATTCACTGCGAGCGTTACCCCCCCCACCCACCCACCGGCTGCGCGGCACTTCTGTAATCAATACTGTTTCGTTCCGGGTTCCGCGTTGTTTATTAACGCCGATGCGAATAACATGTACTTTCGCGCAAAAAGTTTCCACTCTTCCTTTTTTTGTAAAGTCAAAGCGTGATTGCGCGAGTCCGTACTTTTTTATTGCCCCTGTTTCCACATCAATACGTGTCGAAATAAAGCAGCTGGTACCCACGAAGTGTCATATTCTTAATTAAGCAGGGGATGTGTGCCGTCTTCCCACTTAAAGCAGTAGCGCGCCACCTGCAGCTGAATGCTGTCGTGGGCGTAAATTCAAAGTCTGCCATGTTCCGGCTAATCCTCTCTTCGTAGTTGATGAGCATCACGAGTAAGAAGGGAATTATTTCTCCACTGGCTAATACTGTGGCCGGCCCCAAATTCTAAAATTAAACATGCAGTGGGAAAAAGAATTGTGCTGTATTGTTCACAGAGAACTAGAGATTACAAGAGGTCGCCGACTGCGTTTGCTTTCTCCGCAGAATGTCGATAGTGATTAATGCCAGGTGACAGATAAACAGCGGAAAGGAGAGGTGCTAAATGAAAACGAGTAATGAGTTTGAGACTAGACCTTCTAAAGTAAAAACAAAACTATTCTGAAGTCTAAATGCTTACAGGACCAACTAGTTTAAATATGAGAATCGACAATCGGATGACAGAACAAAGATGGAAATGTAAAGGGTAAATTATTAGTAGCTGGTGACATCAGACAATAAAGGACTAGCAAACGAAGAGATAAGGCAATGAAATGGCACATGACTTTAGAATGATCTAAAAAATACTGATTAAAAGCGAATACTGTATGGAACACTCTTTGGTTGACAATTTGCAGCCGTTGAGATGTTTTTCTTTCAGGTCCGTATCATTTCCAAGGAAGAAATTATATCAAGTCTTAAAGTCTCAAGGTCAAGAAGTGCCAAGTCCCCTTTTCTTCAGTAGTGCTACAGCCCTTGGTGAGCCTTGACTTCTTCAACAATCTTCCTCTACACTTCTCGGTTATTTGCTGCTCTTTTCCACCCCCGGACTCTCATACTGGTGATTTCCATTATTACCTCGTCGATCCATCTTCTTCTAGGTCTCCCTTTCCGCCTAGCTGAATTGATCACACATTTCATCACATTCTTTGGAATTCTATCATCTGCCATTCTCTCCAAGTGTCCTAGGCATCGTATTCGCTGTGATTTCACAAATTTTACTATGTCTCTGCCTTGTATTAACTCTTGTAATTCGGTATTGTAGCGTATTCTCAAGCCTTCTGTAGTATTTCCGTAGTATTTTCCGCTCAATGGTTCTTGGTGCATTTTTATCGTGTTCTGTCAACGTCCATACCTCTGCCCCGTATGTGATAACTGGGCAGACTACGGAATTATATATTAGCAGTTTCGTTTTTCTTGTAACAAGGCTATTTTTGAAAAGTTGCATATTTGCAAAGAAAGATCTGTTTTCTGCTTGTATCCTTTCCCTTATAGCCTTTCCAATACTGTTATCATTTGTTATTAGGGCTCCTACGTAGTTAAAAGAGGACACTCCTCTGAAGCATTCCCCATTCATGTTTACGTTTTTAGGGGTTCTTCTGGCCTCAGATTGTGACATTACCAAATATTTTGTTTTGTTTTCACTTACTAAGAGGCCAATTTTTAAGGCTACTGTTTCCATTGCCCGGTATGTTTCTAGCAGTGTATTGGTATTTATTCCTACTATAGCAATGTCATCAGCGTATGTACATATCTGGCTAGTTTTCATAAATATGGTGCCTCTTTTGTTGATTTTATTTACTACACTATGCAGGGCTACATTGAATAGGACAGTGGAGAGACTATCACCTTGCTTCACACCTTTATTAAAGTCAAATCTGTCACTTGTTCTGTTAAGGACCTTTACTTTTGCCTCTGCCACTGTCATTCTAATTAGTCTCATTAGTTTAGCACATGAAGTGCAAGTCCCTGCTTTGTGGAAACTGCGTAAAGAGATACCGCACTAGGTGGCTCAAAATTCCTCCAAAAGCTTTACATGAGAGTCTGGAAATCAGGCAGAATGTTAAGTGGTTCTTTTTCTCACTCAGTGTAACCCAGACTATGTTACAGTCCAACAGTCCCATCCTCACCAACGTGCACATTTCTCAAAGTGTTGCATATTTCAAACAACGTGTAAACTTCATGTTGGTCCTCATGTGGAATGGAGTGCAGGTGCAGTTCCTCGAGCACTAATTCTGCAAACTGAAGACAGCAAATTTCACTGTACAAGTCAAGTGATTCTTGCATATTGTGTAGAGGCAGTCTGTTGCCTCCGTAGATGTCAGCTCTGTTCGTGGAGGTTGATGTTCAGCGAAAGAAGATTCAGGTCCAATACATCTAAAACTGGTCTGTTGTAATATTGTATATCAGCTGGGAAAGACATGGCTGGGTGCAAGTAGTCTTAAATAAGGCTACCATAGGCCACAACTTTCGTGGTACTTACTCTTACAACCTCATGTCCCAAGGAGACCCCGAAGAATGTGTCATACGGCATAACAGGCACTGTCGAATTGCTTAACTTAGCTATGTGTGTTTCGAGCAGGAGTTTTTCTGGAACATGGGATATTCGCCCATTATTATCACTCTGACGGGACATTAAATGCGATTCGCTTGAAAGAAAGTGCAAATGTACTAGAGGTAAACGTCCTAGTTCGCAGAAGCCTTATGTGGGCTCAGTGAAATAGAAATAGAAACAGAACGGAGCCGTCTGACGGATCGCGGGGTCGCTGAAGTGTCTGGCGGTGTACCGGTTTGGAACACAACGGTCTCCCACTCTGGACATGCTTTCTTTAGTTCTCGTACAGATTCAGTACTAACTCAAACCGTTGGACCACTGTATAATGTGTGCGGAACAGGCTACTATTTCAACATATACATGTATTATCGCAAAAATGTGGACAAAATCTACAGACAATGCTGCCTTGAAACCAGGAAAATATCCGGATGGAATTAATAGCTATAGGTCAACATTTCTGCAAGGCAATCTATGTAAATTATATGAGACATTAATACTAGAAAACTCACAGAACCCCAACTTACAACTCGCCAAGCAGGTTCCAGACCTGGAAAGAACGGCACAAATCAAGTTCTAAGCCTTATAAAGCACACTGAGGAGGGATATAAACATAAATTAATCACAGGAGTTGCTCTGATAGATACGTCTGTTGCTTACGGCACGATGAATCACAGAATCTTACTCGAAAAGCTGTACATAAATTTCAAAGATTTTCGTTTGTTTAAAGTTACTCAATCAACTCTTGAGAACAGAAGGTTCTAAGTATATTTTGACAAAGAAAAAAATACATGGCGAAGTCAATGTAATGGCCTGTCACAGGGAAGTGCACTGGCGCCAATGTTATTTAATATGTACGCAAATAACCAAGCACTTCTCAGGACATTAATCACTTTCTCTACGTGAATGTTCTTGCTCTTACTGCACACGGTAAAAATTTTGAAGCCAGTAACAGGACCATATCTACTACGTCAACGTATTACAAACAAAATGCGTTCAGAGCATAGACTTTAAAAACACAAAAAACTCAGAATCCATTGGGTGGGCCGGTATCTGGAACACATGGGCACTCATAAATATCTAGGAGTACTCCTTGACAGGTCTTTGAGTTATAAAAACCACTGCATTTAAACTGCTAAGAAGGTAACAGCGAGAAACAACCTTTTGAAGTAACTACTGTCCTCAGAACAACTGGTAAGGCCCTGTGCTTTACCACTGCGGAGTACGCCTGTTCAGTCTGGACTAGATCTGCCCACACGGGAAAAGTTGATCTCATCCTGAACGAAACATGGTGATTAATAACGGATTGTTTGAACGCTACAACTCTTGAGAAATTGTACTCCGTATATATTCCTTCATGTATTCGACGATCATCAATAAAATACACGAAAAAGTTGAAAGAGAGCTTGATGAAAAATATGTAGTGTACCGTGAGAAGTTCAAGTTTTTCAGTAAGATTAAAATCCACACAAAGGTTCGTGAACAATGTGGACACAGAACTCCCGAATGGTACCCACCACAAGAAACTCAGCCAAGGGGGAACCCAACTGAAGTTGCAACTTGGTGGATCCTCAACAGATTACGGAAAAGTGTTGTACCAGTAAAGACAAACCTATGAAGGTGAGGGCTACGATATGACTGCGGCATGTTCTGCGACTTTGGTGAGGAGCAGAATATGGCACACACATTAGTGTATGCTGACTAGCGCACCCTCGAAGGTCTACGGCCGGAAAACAATGCAACTACTGACGTCACCCAATATGGAGCCGAAAGTTTTAAGAGAGATGACCAGTACCAAAGATCACATCTAAAACTTGCTCGGATATGAACATTTAAAGCAAATGTGTAAGTGAAAAGGCAAGCCTCCAAATTTTTTATGTGAAAACTCTTACACTGTTTAAATAAAACAAATATTATTAGCATTCTACAGTTTTATTTATCATGTCTACATATTTATTTCTCATATAGTCACCTTGGCGACGAACACACTTTTCCCGTTGATACCTCCACTTCAGAAACTTCGACTTTATTGACGGCGTCACAACCTTACCTCTGCTTGCACTGTTTCATCGCTATCAAACTTAATTCCTCGTAGGTGATCTATAAGTTTTGGAAACAGATGAAAATCGGATAGTGTCAAGCCTGACTACACGGAGCATCTGTACATGGGCATCTGTACCAGTACACCTCATCCGAGTTCTGTTTGACTCATGCCCAGGGCTGATTTCTCAGGATCTATGCACTCAAATTGCGTGAAAATGTAATCACATGTCAGTTCTAGTATAATATATTTGTCCAATGTATACCCGTTTATCATCTGCGTTTCGTCTTGGTGTAGCAATTTTAATGGCCAGTAGTGTAACAAATAGAATATACTGAGCGTTATCTCGATTTATTTGACTTACAATAGTTTCCACAAAGTACTCGATCCCACGATCCTCGTATTGTCGTTCTGCTCTCTTTCCGCTGCGCCATTCGCTGTCTGGAAACTACGCTACGATGAAAGGCTCATATCTCGCCATATACGTGGCAAAATGGACGGGTAAATTTGTTAAACGCTTAGAGATCTGGAGCTCCCGGCTCTGTCACTTTCATTTCTGGTCATGCCCTGCATATACTATACATTTGAACGAAAACGACGAAGGCAAGTAGGCGCGGCCCCCTTGTCAGTGCGTCTAAAAACTCGTAAGGCGAAACTGAAATAGCTGAAACACTATGAAGTGTACATGATTACAATCAGAGTGCGTCGTCAACACGGAAACGATATAGCTGCCACAATGTCAGTGTGGTAGAGCACAATACTGAAAGCTAAGCTTTGTAGTGACCGGAAATTAGTATTTCGTTCCAAAGTCTTGTCTTTTCTGAATTCTTTCGAAACAGCTACTCCCCTCATACCGTACCGTGCCGCGAGTCTCGTTAAAGTGAACAAGTAATGCCGCTGTAAGGTGTCGACACGGCCGGCTCGGGATGTGTGTCACGCACGCCGCGCCTTTCCTCCGTCGACAATTAAACGGCAGCCTCGGAGACGCGCTCGGGTTGACAGGTGCGGACCCAGCGCCGGTGGTACGCTTCCGTCTGACAGCCGGCCTTATTGATGGCCCAAAAACCGCGACGCAGGCTGGCGAGCCGCGCTTCTTGCCGCCCGCCTGTCTCATTCATCTCGCGCTGTAAACACCCGGCCTGCTGCTGCTGCTGTCTCCTCATCCCTCCCCCTCCCCCTCGTCGCGTACACACCTCACTCACTCACTTTACGTCTACTTTGCGCTGCCACCTGGCTGATGACTTCTGCTTGTGCAACGATGGGGTACCTAGCGAAAAAGCATCCACTCATTGTCAGTAAGATACCAGACCGGCTGTGCGATGACAGAGAGGCCCATAACTGCGCCTTTCAGAACATGAATGGTACCGGCTCGGCGGATAAAACAGTAGTCAAACTCTTAAAAGGAGAACACTTGTCGCTTTGGAGCGCTGGAACGGTGTAGAACAGGCACGAGGCTTACATGTGATCCTCCACTGCTGACGTAAAACGAGGCAGTTAAGTGGTGTGTACGAGGGAGTCGGCTGAACGTAATCAGCGCAACAGGAAGTGTGGAGACGTGATATAACGACTTACCCACGACCACACCGTAAATGGAGTTTCCTGATGCGTTCGTGTATGAACGAGCGCTGTGGAACTTCTCTACAAGCAATGGTGTACCAATCGCAGTAATTTAACACGACGTAAGAACATTGCTGTTTAAACAGTCCAAACCGGCATGGATTCGAAACGTGTGTCACGCCCTGTCAGTCACAATTTGTGCCAAACGGGACAGGAAATGCTGCCACAGTGAATGTAGGTTCCGAAGCACTTGACACGGTGCCTTACTGCAGACTGTTAACGAAGGTACGAACATTTGGAATAGGTTCCCAGATATGCGAGTGGCTCGAATATTTTTTAAGTAACAGAACCCAGAATGAAATGAACACACTCCACAGGCCACGACACTTTTATTGCTCTAAGACATCTGGTTTCAAGACTCTTATGCTGCCATCATCTAATCTTCAGGAACTTGCTATCCAACTGCCATATTACATTACATGATACGGCAATTTTACAGAAACTTCCCGAAGATGAGATGTTTGAAACCAGTCATCTTGGAGCAATAAAAGAGTGTACACTGCGATCCCGGTGTATGAAGAGTGTCTATTTTCAACCACACCAATCGCCCCACAGCACAGCACGCGTACTTTACAGAACCCAGTATGTTCTCCTGGAGGGCGAGCGTTAATCAGAGATAAGTGTACCGTCAGCATTGCCCCAGGGAAGCCTGACAGGATCGCTATTGCTTTCTATATACCTAAATGGTATGGCAAACATGGTGTGGAGCAATCTGCGCTCGTATTGAGTTGATTAAAAACTTTAATAAACAATATTAATGTTACACAATAACATTCATTTTATTGTTCGTTATGAACCAGCTTTCGGCTTTTTAGGCCATCGTCAGATAAACTTAATACTAAATAGATAATCCGCACAACTTCAGCGAGAGTTTGTAGCTGTACAAAGATGGTTGCACACAGGCATGTGACATCTTCCGACTATGTCGATACAAAACACAAGCATAATGTAATACCCGAAGAAACCCTGAACAAATAAATCTTATAACTCAGTATACTCAGATATTAAAACAAATATGGCTTAAGCATTCATATCGTTTTAATATTTGAATATACTGTAATATAAGATTTATTCGTTCAGGGTCCGCCTGGTTAGCTGTGCGGTAACGTGCTTGCCTCCCGTGCAAGCGGGCCCGGGTTCGATTCCCGGCCGGCTTGGAGCTTTCCTCCGCTCGGTTGGACTGGGTGTTCTGTTGTCCTCATCATCATTTCATCGTCATCATCGACACGCAGGGCCAATGTGGCGTCGATTGCAGTAACAATTGCACTCGGCGGCTGAACTTCCCTGGATGCGGCCTCCAGGCCAACAATGTCATACGCTCATTTCATTTCATTTTATTTGTTCACAATCTGTTTTGATATTACATTACGCTTGTGTTTTGTATCGATATAGCCATAAAATGTCACATATCTTTGTACAACGATCTCTCTACAGCTATGAACTCTCGCTGAAGTTTGATGGACTATATGTTTACACGGGAACCTCCCCATCGCACCCCCCTCAGATTTAGTTGTAAGTTGGCGCAGTGGATAGGCCTTGAAAAACTGAACACAGATCAATCGAGGAAACAGGAAGAAGTTATGTGGAACTATGAAAAAAATAAGAAAATATACAAACTGAGTAGTCCATGCGCAGATAGGCAACATCAATGATAGTATGAGCTCAGGAGCGCCGTGGTCTCGTGGTTTGCGTGAGCAACTGTGGAACTGGAGGTCCTTGTTTCAAGTCTTCCCTCGAGTGAAAATTTTAATTTTTTATTTTCAGACGTTTATTATCTGAAAAACTCTTATGTTTTCATCGCTTTTTTGGGAGTCATTATTACATCGACAAGAAAACCTAAATCGGGCAAGGTAGAAGAATCTTTTTACCCATTCGCCAAGTGTACAAGTTAGGTGGGTCGACAACATATTCCTGTCATGTGACGCACATGCCGTCACCAGTTTCGTATAGAATATATCAGACGTGTTTTCCTGTGGAGGAATCGGTTGACCTATGACCTTGTGATCAAATGTTTTCGGTTCCCGTTGGAGAGGCACGTCCTTTCGTCTAATAATCGCACGGTTTTGCGGTGCGGTCGCAAAACACAGACATTGAACTTATTACAGTGAACAGAGACGTCAATGAGCGAACGGACAGATCAAAAACTTTGCGAAAATAAAGAAACTTTTCACTCGAGGGAAGACTTGAACCAAGGACCTCTCGTTCCGCAGCTGCTCACGCTAACCACGGGACCACGGCGCTCCTGAGCTCACACTATCCTTGATGTTGCGTATCTTGCGCAAGGACTAATCAGTTTGTATATTTTGCTTATTTTTTTCATATTTCCTCACAACTTCTTCCTGTTTTCTCGGTTGATCTGTGTTCAATTTTTCAAGGCCTATCCACTGTGCCAACTTATAACTAAATCTGAGGGGGGTGCGATGGGGAGGTTCCCTTGTTAGTATTAAGTTATCTGATGATGGCCTAAGGAGCCGAAAGCCGATTCATAAGGAACTATTAAATACATAGTATTGTGTAACATTAATAGTGGGTATTCAAGTTTTTAATAATGGTAGATACTGTCAAAAGTTCGGATTTTCGTAAAGAACTGTCGCAACAAGTTTACGGAGAAGATATAATACAATAAATCCGTCGCGGGAGAACTCGTAGTTATATTTCAAATGCTTGAAACGACACTCTCCTGAGGTGCGCACGAAAGTTAAAATTACTTCGTACAAAGACGAAATTTCTTGTCATCAGTCTATCTTAACTTAGTTTCATTGTCGGACACTTTATAAGCAAAAAAGATGCTGACTCTTTCAATAGTGTGCTGTCCGAAGGCTAAGGAATCTCGTGACACATTATTAAACCTTTTTTGATAGTTGAGCCGCTACTGTGCGAGACATGATCAGGACAGGGAACATTGTGTTAAGGAACTGCAACCACTGCTCTAAGGAAAACAGTGGGGCCCTCCACTCCCCGGAGAGGTCAGAAAATTTCTGCAGGTTCCGCTGACGTCGCGCATGCAGGCCGGTAAAACACAGCCTGGGGAACATAAAGAAATAGTGCGCCCCGCGGGTCGGCATTCACAGCGGACTGGGCCGTGCCGAGGAGAGGCGCATTAGGAGCATTAGCATGTAATTAAAGGCGACGCGGCTAATAAAGGAGGCCAGATTAATGGGCGGCGGGAGCGGAGCGGGGTAAACGCCAGCCGCCGCCCTCCACACAGCGGCAGGTGCCCCGCGTACACAGCATTAATGGCGGACACCGCGTTCCCACCAAAACAACACCCTTCAGAGTAGACCAGGTGCTGAGAAAACGTCAAATGAAAAACAGAATCCTGACGTTCACAGTTTTGTAGCTTAGCTGTAACCAAGCCTTATTCCACGTAGAGCGCCCAGGTTCGATACTCGGCATCTACATCTACATATTACATGGATACTCTGCAAATCACATTTAAGTGCCTGGCAGAGGGTTCATCGAACCACCTTCACAATTCTCTATTATTCCAATCTCGTATAGCGCGCGGAAAGAATGAACACCTATATCTTTCCGTACGAGCTCTGATTTCCCTTATTTTATCGTGGTGATGGTTCCGCCCTATGTAGGTCGGCGTCAACAAAATATTTTCGCATTCTGAGGAGAAAGTTGGTGATTGGAATTTCGTGAGAAGATTCCGTCGCAATGAAAAACGCCTTTCTTTTAATGATCTCCAGCCCAAATCCTGTATCATTTCTGTGACACTCTCTCCCATACTTCGCGATAATACAAAACGTGCTGCCCTTCTTTGAACTTCTTTGATGCACTCCGTCAGTCTTACCTGGTAAGGATCCCACACCGCGCAGCCGTATTCTAAAAGAGGACGGACAAGCGTAGTGCAGGCAGTCTCCTTAGTAGGTCTGTTACATTTTCTAAGTGTCCTGCCAATAAAAGGCAGCCTTTGGTTAGCCTTCTCCACAACATTTTCTATGTGTCCTTTCCAATTTAAGTTGTTCGTAATTGTAATACCTAGGTATTTAGTTGAATTTACGGCTTTTAGATCAGACTGATTTATCGTGTAACCGAAGTTTAACGAGTTCGTTTTAGTACTCATGTGGATGACCTCACACTTTTCATTATTTAGGGTCAACTGCCACTTTTCGCACCATTCAGATATTTTTTCTAAATCGTTCTGCAGTTTGTTTTGGTCTTCTGATGACTTTATTAGTCGATAAACGACAGCTTCAACTGCTATGGTCGCAGGTTCGAATCCTGCCTTGGGCATGGATGTATGTGATGTCCTTACGTTAGTTAGGTTAAGTAGTTCTAAGTTCTAAGGAACTGATGACCACAGGTGTTAAGTCCCATAGTGCTCAGAGCCATTTGAACCATTTTGAACTAATCTTTTCTCCGTCACCGTTATTCATGGTTCCAAATCCTCACATTCACTCTTTCTAGAAATACTAGATTACAATAGGTTACAAACACACACACACACACACACACACACACACACACACACACAGAGAGAGAGAGAGAGAGAGAGAGAGAGAGAGAGAGAGAGAGAGAGAGAGAGAGAGAAGGAGGGGGAGGGCAGTTCGACTGCTTTGGAGTCATAAATTCTATTTATTTGATTGGATTCGGTTTGTACTAAGACAAAATGATTTTTAGTAATGTAAACACTAGGTTTCCTCTGAAACTTAAAACTGAAAAAAATAATTTTCTGAATCATACATATGTTTTTTTCATGTTTGTAAGCACTGTTCCCAACATTAAAAACTTCTTGTGCTGAATGTGAAGTAATTAATGTTTTGATGTGACAGTACAGCCTTTTACTGGCATACGAGAGCCTGTAAAGAGCAAGGCTGTCACCCTGCGTTGACTGCAATAGGGAACCCATTCTCACACATGATGCAATGGAAATGGTGCAATATGAGGGGTTTTCAAGTCCATTCTTAGCGGCAGTGTATCTGAAATGTTTTTCTCGGCCACTCGCTAGAGAACTACGTTATTTCAACTCCGGGTTTCGCAGTTCCGACCTTCATCACAGACGCGTCAAAAGAAGGGGTGGAATATGGGTAAGAGGGGGTGTGACGACCGTATCATAGTGCGACACGTCCCCGATGGCGTTGGGCAGAATTGTGGTGAAATTTGATGCCTATGTGACATCCTTAACCCACCTTTCACCTCAAGTGAATTTCTGAGCTTACGCCTCTTTTTTTTCCTTTTTTTTTTTTTTTTTAAAAAAAAAAAGCATGTGTAGGCCACATTCGCGTTCGAAGCGTCGAAGAGCCAGAGGGTGACTTGGCAGGGCGCCACACTTTTGCACCATCACTGAGGAAAGTTGTCGGCACCTTTGAGACAAAGTTCAAACTTATGAGTCGTAATGGGAGATAATTACGGAGTATCGAAAAAGTGATATATTTTTTGCCTGGTGTATAAGTAATGGAATGCCCAATAACGATGTCCGTCCATCCATTCTTTACGCGTGGCTTCAGTAACCAGTACTCAGGAGGGATTTTCGATACTATAGCTACACACCAGTAGTTGTTTGCCAGCAGTGAAATTACAATTTATTTACCGCCCCTTAGTACTTCTCCTCCGTTACAATCTATCAAAGTCAACGGTAGTCCCTCCCATTAACATCTTGTTGCTCACGGAAGTTGATTTTGGCGGGGCTGGTTCAAGCCGATTCACGAAACTCACAGCACACGCTTCAGAGGGTCACACGAGAAAAGCGCAACAGCTGTAAGACCTTGGACATGAGGTGTCTTATGGACTGAGCACCCACCATCATGTCGCAATCAAATTTGCTGATATGGCGAGTCTTTCCTATTTTGCACTCAACTGCCACGCCGATGGCCAATGAAGGATCCGATAATATCCCAGTCACGTGATACATAGAACTATTCGGTCCACCGTGATGACACGAGCATTCTCTCTCTTACACAACAGCTAATTCTGATGCCATTACAAAAGAGCGTCCAACAGGTGTATGACATTTTTAGCAGGCTGACACTCAGGACATGAAACTCATTAGAGACTGATTAGAACTAAGTCGCACAAGGATGGGAGATTTAACAGGTATCGCTCTTAAACAATCTTCTGGCATTTATGTGAAGTCGTTTATGAAAGTATCGGCTTAAAAACGGAATAGTCTCATCATACGAAAATTAGTACATACGTAGGACATGTATATAATTAAATCAGACGATAATACTCAACAACAAATTTGTTGTGTCCTAAATGTTAAGTGGTAGTATTATTATTCTTCGAATGGTTAGCCGACAGATCCGTATCATTCACGTAAGCAGGAATCCAATGACAGTTGTCACTTCAGACTCAAATCTACGCTTTTCAGAAAATAAGAGCCCAGAGCAACAAGTCCATCAGAGAACTGACGACATTCAAATAAAATGAACTTGCACACATTTCGAGAACAACGTTTCGAAAAAATAAAAAAATACACTGCTAGTACCGTATTTCCTCGATTCGTAAAGTAAATACTGAAGCTACTTTTAAAAGCGACAAGAGTCTCCGTTCTGTTGCCAATAATATCTGAGGACGAGAAACCAGTGAATAATAAACACCGAGTCCTAAGAAAGACAGTTGCATGCTTACGTACTGCCCTCGCCCGTTATAGAAACATTGCGCACTTCATGCTTGTGTTGTGACTTCTGTGGAGTTTTTGTCGGCTGCTGCAACCCAACGCAAACTTTGCTTTCCGTCAACTGGATCAACAACGCTTTTCACCTTTGCCCTTTCTTGTTTACCCGGACTCACAACCTCGCGTCTCTGCAAATACTTCCCTAGACAGTTTACCTTTTAGTGGCCACTTGCACCCGATATCAACGTCGTTTCGTAGAACCCAGCCTCTCATTCCACACGTGAAACGTATGTTAGTAGAGGGATTATTGACTCGAGCTATGTGGAACAGCATTAACACAAAAGGGTGTAGCAACGTATCTATTTGTTAATGTTGTGAAAAACGAAGTATGCGGGCGACGAAGCGCAAGTTCGGATAGTACAGAAAACGGTTCAGATATTCGGCTGCGTTCTTTCCAGAACAGTCATTCAGGGAGCCTTAATCGACCGCGAGATATCACGGAAATTTTAAACCCGGATGGTCGGATACGGATTTGAACCCGCTCTTCCCGAAGTCTAGATATCAGGCAATGACGGAACCGTAAGAAATCTTACAACTACTCTCAAAAATCGGGATGGAACCGAAATGGTCCCCTAGCAGCATCAGCTTTTGGCCGCTCGTATTGCAATCAAAATGGAGGATATTACTGACTTTCGACATACGAGCTTTGTTGGTAACGGGACAACTGGAGAAACCGAAAGAAAAACTGCACGCATTTAAAAGAAACGTTCAGATACGAATGGTGACGTCATAGGCGCGTCGTGACAAGATGTCTTAATTAAGGTTACCAATACTGTGTACGCAAATTAGAGAGATTATGGAGCACCAGTGTGGGTTTGTGAGTAGAAGAACCAGTGCATATTTCCTCCTCCATCATTTGAGACGAAACTCAACAACGCATTCGGCGACCAACGGAATAAAACTCTTCTGGAAAAATTCATGACCTGCCAACTGCATAGAAGGCTAAAGAGAAAAACATTAACCAAAGAGAAAGGTGGTTTCCACACTACTTAACCGGGCATTGATCCATTGGAAGTGGATTGTCCTTACTTTCCTCTGACCATGGAAGTGAGTAAGCCAGTTACGGGGCATAGGGGTCCGCATGGAGGGAAGGCGGGATACTTGAACCCACACTCTCCCTTGGAAACGAGAGTCCCGAGTTTTTATTCATGTATTGAGCGCATAACCATCAATTCTCTGGGATATAAAAAGTGTTTTGTGTCACCTATAAAATTGAGATTTTGTGGTATGACATGTCTCGAAACTGACCAACCCATTTATATAAAAAAATGCAATTATAGAACCTTTCCCCTCCCCCCCACCCCCACCCTCCCCATCACCATGGGAAAATTTCTGCGAACGCGAGTATATGACGAGTACAGTTTCACGCTGCCAGAAGTAAAAGAAGCGATATTTAGATGCTACTGTGTGGTATTAATATTGTTAGTTTAAGTATTCTCATTATTTTCGCCGCGCGGGGTGGCCGCGTGGTCTAAGGCGCCTTGTCACGGTCCGCGCGGCTCCCACCGTCGAAGGTTCGAGTCCTCACTCGGGCATGGGTGTGTGTGTTGCCTTTAGCTTAAGTTAGTGTAAATTATCTTAAGTAGTGCGTAAGCTTAGGGATGGATGACCTCAGCAGTTTGGTCCCGTAAGACCTTATCACAAATTTCCAATTTTCATTATTTTCGGAAACTACGACGGCTCTTCGGAAAGTACGGTCCGATCGGTCGCGAAATGAGAACCACAATGAAAATCTGATGAAGCTCTGCAGAGATGCGTTGGGCAGTGTCTCTAGTATGCCGGTAGACAGCGTTACGTCGCACTTGTTAGTTCAAAATGGTTCAAATGGCTCTGAGCACTATGCGACTTAACTTCTGAGGTCATTAGTGGCCTAGAACTTAGAACTAATTAAACCTAACTAACCTAAGGACATCACACACATCCATGCCCGAGGCAGGATTCGAACCTGCGACCGTAGCGGTTGCTCGGTTCCAGATTGTAGCGCCCAGAACGGCACGGCCCCTCCGGCCGGCGCTTGTTAGTTCTGAGCGCACAGTGAGAGCGTAAAGATGCCTATAAAATAGTGTCTCCCGCCAAGTATGGGTGCCTCCAAGAGATTTCGCCTGATTTCATGCAACCCCTGCCAGTCATACAGTTCCTTCTTGCCGACCCGTGTGGCCGTGCGGTTCTAGGCCCTTCAGACTGGAACCGCGTGACCGCTCCGGTCGCAGGTTCGAATCCTGCCTCGGGCATGGATGTGTGTGATGTCCTTAGGTTAGTTAGGTTTAAGTAGTTCTAAGTTCTAGGGGACTGATGACCATAGATGTTAAGTCCCATAGTGCTCAGAGCCATTTTTTGATGTTCCTTCTTCATGACAATTTTCGGACGCACATTGCAGGGGCTATGATGAGGCTCCCGCAGCGTTTTCGGTGGAAAGTGTTTGGTCACACCTCACATAGCCCGGACCTGGCTCCCTCTGTTTTTCATCTCTGTTCAAATGAACGGCTGTCTATGACACATACAACGAGCGGCAGTCCAGCGGAGAAAATTGTCCGAAAGCACAGAAGGCTACCTTCTGTGTAGAGAAGTAGCTCGAAGGTGCAGCTAACTGTTGCAAATAAAAAACGTTTTGATTTCACTGTGGTTTCCGTTTTGCGACTGTCGTTCCTTACTTTCCGAATAGCCCCCTACCTACATATTGACTACAGAACAGATGTATATTTGGTTTCTTGCCTAGCAAATATCACACTGGGCACAAACGTCACACGAGGCCTCCTTGTGCGTTATTTTCTGGAACGATGTAGAGTGAGAAACATTTTCCGCAAAACAGACCTGGCGTGTTATCAGCTGGGCAGCTGGCGGATTGCGCTGCTGCCGGCTCTGCTATCTTATCGCCACATGGCGCAAAATGACGTCATGCGCTAAGCTGCCTACCTGCCGACTTGTTACTCGCAGCGCGCCAAGAAAACACGGGCCGGGACGAAAGAGGTCGCGTTAGGGATTCAGCCGCACAATGCGCAGGAGGAAAGGAAAGGGGAAGAAAGGAACGGCAAGAAAAGGAGCGGAGAGGAACAGCGGAAAAGGACACACCAGACTGTACAAATATTTATTGCATAATTTGCGCTACCTGTAAGAAGCACACACTCTGGCTATACAAATCTCACCAGCGTCGTAGCAGAACCGATGCACTAAAATGGCAAAAGAGGCGTGCAGAGAGACAGAGCAGTGTCCTCGAAGAAGCTGATGATACAACAGCTGAGGTATTCTTCATCAAAACATCAACTACGATGTTGATTCAGATCGCACTTTGAAGCTTCTGGCAGCAAAATAGACAGTCACAGCTTAAAGAACACCACATACGGGGAGGACTGCAAAAACGGCTTCACGTGTAAAAGCTTCAGAACATCTGCTGGGAGGCGAACTGACCAGTGCGGTGGTGGCTTGTTCGTGCAGCCGCAGCGCACGCCGGAAAGCCACGAATGGGGCATGAGAATCCCCAGCTACTGACTACGAAATTTGTGTGTACCCCTTATGGAAGATTATGTGGCACAACAATGACCTGAATACACAAATTCCGTAAGCCGCTATACAGTGCATAGCGGAGGGTACTTTCTACCGTTGCTAGCAATTTCCTTTCTTATTCGATTCACAACGGGAACGAGAGCAAAATAGTTGCCTGTATGCCACTGCGCTAGTCCTAATCTATTTCTGGAAACTGACAGGAGAGCAGCACGGACCTCGCCGAACGGCAGCTAGTCTTGAACTGCAGACGGTGTTACCGCAATAGCGACGCCTAACATATACAAAATTCACCTGAAGTTTTCTTTCGTCCCTTTTGGATGTTTACTGAAAATCTGCAGATTTTTATAAGATAAGGCAAAGTACAACAGTTACCTGCTTCAGTTACCATTCTTGTTAACACGTGATGACTGGGTGTTCTGTGGTGTCCTTAGGTTAGTTAGGTTTAAGTAGTTCTAAGTTCTAGGGGACTGATGACCAAATATGTTAAGTCCCATAGTGCTCAGAGCCATTTGAACCATTTGATTTGACTTACAAGCCCCTGTTTATCTATATTTGTAAAATCTCTAGGCGATTTTACACCCTCGTCCTAAGGTGAATACTGTGGTTCACATGTGTATTACCGCTCCATTAAGCCACAGGACTGTTTTACGTTTTATTTTGATATACAATAACTACATGTCACTTGCTATTTAGTAAATGCTATTTACTCCTACGTCATAAACAATAAAAATACAAGTTGCACAATGTAAGTCATTATCATTGTACTTCTGAAAGCGTAAAGAAAATGTACATATCAACTGTATCTTTAATTTGTTATGTAATGTTGTAATGCTCCCTGACACGTTATTTGTATCTTTGAACAGTTATGCAATACTTTTTTACAATGCATTGTCTATGCATATCAATAAAACCTCTAGATGCCTTTTGTTTTTGTGTACAATGTGAGTGCGACAATGCCTTGCAGTGGGCATTTCTAGAATAACCTGAATAATTTTCCTATAAAAGGTAACATTTTGTGAATGATAAGTGACATATAATTATTGTGTTCCGAAATAAAAGGCAAAGTAGGTGAATTGCAGCATCAAGCCGGTATGTGAGCCACCGTATCCACTTGAGGGTGAGTGTGCAAATGCTCTAAACGCATCGCGAATTTTAATTAAAAATGTAACTGACGCAAGCAACTGTTTTAATTTTTCTTGTATCACCTGAAGTTGAAGAGAGCATGTTAGCAAAAAATATGCGGTAAAACGACCAACTGAATGCAGAACAAGGCAAATTTCGCCAACAGATCTCAATCTGTCAAAACATGTTACCATGAGTTTCAACAGCAAGTGGAAAGACACTCGAGTGGAATTCGATACGCAAGGCAAAATCTTCTCTATACGAAAAGCTCTATGGAATTTAAAACAAATATTAATTTAATGCCATATTTTTATTGTAAACAGTGCTCTTCCTGCATTCGAGTCTGGTAACTTGAAAACTGTACGTCGAGGACGACGGATAACAGATTCGGAACCAAGCCAATGTTCTGTTTTAATGGAACTGAATAGAAGGCATCCTTTTGCGATTTTTATTTGGGTTTTCAATTAATGCCCTGCATGGGTGTAGTTACACGCTACGGTCTTTCATAAGTTATTGCCAACACCATCCCTATTCATACTAACTCCACTCTTTCTTCTTCGTAAAGTACCACAAAATGGATGAGACACTGAACCCAAAATTAGCACCGATGGCCTTGGAATTTGTGTCCACTGTTTTGCTAAAATATAGAACCCGTCACTCATACAGAAGACCATTGCTAGAATTATTGAGTTACCTTTACAGTGAACGAAACAGTCATCCACCGGCGTATGACGAAATGATTTTCCCGAAGCTCTCAAGAAGGTGGTTGGTAACAACTCACTGCAGCATTGTTGGAAATGAAACAGCAGACAAGATAGCCAAAATAGGCAATTACGACGGAGAGTGGCAAAATATACGAGTACGAGTTGCTAAGGTTTACACGTCCTGAAACTAGTAATCTAAGAGAAGTGGAACGCACGATGGTAACAGCCTCCAAACACAAAGGCCAAAATTTCGCCACCTCCTACAAGAAACATCTACATCACACTGGCCTGAAGGCATCCCCATTACGCGACTGCCGTAAGGTGAGAGAGCCAACCGCATCTTCTTTTGCGAGCTGTACAGCTACAGGTGCACTCCAAAAGAAATGCACTTTTTTTCAAAAATTGAAGTTTTGTGCTATATCTCTGCTTTTAACGGGGGTCACAGGAACATTCTACCCGCTTGTATTCAGATTTAACTCAGCATGTTTCCGCAAGTCGCACTTCACAGCACCAGTCAACATGACTGCTGCACGTGATGTTCGTCTGTGGCAACGTGCTGTTATAGAGTTCCCATGCTGAGAAAACCAGACAGTGACAAATATTCACAAGAGATAGAAGAAGTTGTATGAGGACGACACTGTTGATCGCAGTTAGTCGTTGGGCAAGCAGATTATCTGGTGAAAGTGGGCAAGCCAGTTCTCGCGACTTCCGGCGTTACGGTAGACCGAGCACTGCACAGACTCCTGACAATGTTCAGCGTCGCAGTCTGATTTTCGCTGACAAACGCATACAGAGAACGAAATGGCAATCCGAGTGGGAGTAGTAGAAGGGAGCGTGTGTAGGATACTGAGACTGTTGAAGTTGAAAAAGATTTGAGCCTGGTGGGTTCCGAGAATTTTGTTGGATGCCCACAAAGAAACACGGAAGACAGTGTGTAGCGAACTTTCGGAACCGTACGAGAATTCTTGAGATGACTTCCTTACAAGAATTGGAATGGTATCATGCGAGCTTTCAACAGGATAAGTGATGGCTACTGTGTGCGTTGATTCAGGACTGTTGCATGTGTATATCATGGCCACACGGAATAAATTTCAGTTCACTGGTCGCAGGCAACCTTCAAAAGAAGCTCATGCTTGATTGTGTCGCGTTAGACAGCATGGACAAAAACATAGTGTTTTGCTGTTGCATGATAACGCTACACCACACATTAGTGAGAAAACCGAGACCACAAATCTTGCGTCGACAACACTGAAATATTCAGCCTACAGCCCCGATCAGGCACCGTCTGACCATCACCTTTTCGGTAAACTTACGGAATCCCTTTGTGGAACGAGATTTGAAGATGACGACTCCCTTGAGAAGGCTGCTAAACAGTGACTCAATAGTCCTGGTGCTGACTTCTACTATGCAGGTATACAGTTCCACGGTGGCGTAACGCAGCTGAAAGTTGTGGAAAATAAATAGTAGTGTCGAAAAAAACATTGAGCGCATCTTCTGTAGTGACGCTCGTACACTAGTACAAATTAATTACAACATCATCTGATAAACACTGGAGGTTTTTTCTCAACCCTATTACATTCATTTTTAATTAAACTACAGATCACTTTTTAATGTGATGGTATTATGTTTTGTACCTTATGTTAAAGTTGATAAATATAATATAAAACGTTTGTGTGTGTGTGTGTGTGTGTGTGTGTGTGTGTGTGTGTGTGTGCGCGCGGAACATGTTGGCCTCGTACTCCGAACTCTTACGTCAAATAATATAAAAAAGATAAACAATGCCCACCCAGGTTGACGTTTATATTTTACCGCACAATATTTCTAGACGCAGCCCTGTCGTTTTCGATAGGTGCCAAGGGTGATGGTATTAGAAGAACTGCGGCCGGGATTAAGCATTCTTGTGGGCCGCGGTTCTTAGCCGTATTTTATAACAATATGGGTCCAGCAACTAACAGGCGAATCCCAAAACGTTAACTAACGCTAAGAGCTTGTTAAGGGTGTGGTTTTGGATCAATTATAAACAAAAATACTATCAGAGACAGTAATATTTTAAGATGTGCTTCCTTTTAATTGCCGTTGGTGAATTAGGCGGTGAGCTGAGAAAAGTTTGGCTAGTTCCCTCAGGGACAGAGGGGTAAGTAAATGGCCCACTTCGGGGTTAGATGGTGTGAGAGTGGGAGTGTTTTATTGTTTGTCTTCCAGTGCTGACAACTCATGCGTCTGGGTGTTACCGATCACATGTGGTGTAAATGTCAGACGAAAGGAAGATGGATTCGTGAATGCGCATTATAGACACCGCCATTTTCATATGCAGTGCATATTCGTAGCAAAGAATATGAGATCAAATTAAGCCTGTAATGAAATTAAGCCTTTTGTTATAGAACGCAATGAGTAGAAGGAAACGACAATCAAAACATTTTGTGAACATTTGTGATCGTGTCTCTTACTGCGTAATGCATTTAAGTATAAGTACAGTTATTGTTACTACACAATTAACCATCCACACACACAGATAACGCAACACCATCTCTTCGGGTAATTGCAGTGTTACAAGCTGTGGACAGCAGCAATCTGAAACACAGACAATCAACATGAAGTGTTCCGAATGGTGTCGACTTTTAACGGTTAGTAGTTGGAGGGCGGGCGATCAATTTATGCCTCCCACATTATAGCTAGTGTATTGGGAGCTCAAGACATTAATTTTTACAGTTTACCGCTTAATAATAAGATTGGTACACAGACCTAGGCGGCACGAGATGCCGCTCCACAATGTCAGTATTAGCTCTTGAGGGGAAAAAAAAAAGAAAATTCACGGCCACTGACCTTGATAGTGTCGAGACAGTGATGTGTGTAAAGCTACCGCCAGACACAAGGGACTGTCAACTACATGGAGACATACCTCCTGCCAGTCGTATAGCGAACTTGAGAAATTGCGTAAGACATTTGCATGGCAGCGGCAGGTTTAGAACAACGCCCTTGCACTCTAAATGGTACCTCATCGGAGTAATGCTACAATTTTTTTTCTTTCTGTTGTGCCTTTGTCCCCATTGCGCACGTTCAGCAAGGTTATTAACGGATCTGACATGATTACTTTAACGGGTGGTCGGATGCCCTTCTTGTCGCCGTTACTTTACCCTCCGGGACAGAATATGTGTACCCCAGCAGTCTTCCCGTCATGTGAACGTGAGCGAATGTTTTCTAAATGTTTGCAAATCGGGTAACTGAGGCGGGACTGGGGTAACAACCCGGTATTCACCTAGCAGAATGTGGGGAACAGCCTGAAACGTACAACCTGGCTGGCCGGCTCATCGACCCTCGCCGTTAATTCGCCCTCATTGGAGTCCTTCAGGTGAGAAAAGGAACTTCTTGTGGATAAGAAATTACGCTACGTTATGTGACTCGGTGGCTGAATTGGTAAATGTCAGACTACAAGATTAATGCTCTGGAATTCAATCCCCAGTCATGCTAAGAATTTGTTCGGTGACTTGGAACTTCGTGTGCTTTTGGCAATGTTTTGCACAAGTGAAAAATGCCATGTCGCACTATGTGTAGGGGCCTAGCTGTAGATCCCCCTCTAAATGTCCAGGGAACGCAGATCAAAGGTCAGAGGAAGGCACCCTCCAACTGGATAGCGCCTAGTACAATGTACAGGCTGCTTTACCTCCTACAGTGCCATACCTCGCACTCCACACTTCCGTATACGTGGATGCTACGCGAACGGCTGAGAGCGAAACGTGTCGCATGTTTGGCAGATAGCAGAGAAAAGCTAAGGAACCGAGCGCATAAAAACTGGCAGGTGCCAACCACGAACGGTGCCAGGTACCGGGGAGCAGTTGATAACTCGCTCATCGCGGTCCATCCGGCTGCAGTGAATAAAAGATGGCCGCGACTGCAAACAAAGAAGCGGGCGTCATCAGGAGCGGGCTGGGCCACGCCGCGGCGCCATGCATTATTCCATGGCTGCGCTAGCGGGCGTGTCCGCGCAGTACTGGTGCACTCATGGCAGCGACCGCGTCCCTGTGTGTGTGTGTGTGTGTGTGTGTGTGTGTGTGTGTGTGTGACCCACTGCGCAGAAGATGCAGTCTCAATGTGGCAGCTGACGTCCGAAAACAGTTTATAGGCCGAGACGAAACAGTGTCATACCACAATGCACGAGGGGCGCGGGTGGGTTATTTCGTATGGACTGGAGGCATTCTTCGATTTTCTTCGTACTTACAGAGCTTGAAGGTCATTCTCCTCAAGCTGCAGATGGCCACCACGATCACTAGACTTGACTCCTTCTGATTTTTTAAATGAGGTGATGGGAATGACAAAATGTTTGTCACCTTCTGGAGGTTTGCTGTGTGACACGAAGAGCACATCTCGAGTCCCTACAATCCGAAAAAAAAGACTAACAGAAATTTTCCACTAACACAATAAGACTGAAAGGAATAATTTGTACTGTTTCATACGTATGAATTTTTGAAAGTGTAAAGTTCTTTTGCGCCCACCCTGTTTCCTACACTGGTAGTCCAAAACATTATGACCACTGCCCACCACGACGTTGGATGCCGCCTGGTGGCGTTGCGGCCACGTGACGCGGCCTCAAAAGTATGCCGATATTGGAGGATCACCCTAGCGAAGATATGGGCTGCAATTGGGGGAAATCCACTGACATAAGCGACGTTGACGAAGGCCAGTTTATTACACTACTAGCCATTAGAATTGCTACACCACGAAGATGACGTGCTACAGACGCGAAATTTAACCGACAGGAAGAAGATGCTGTGATATACAAAACATTTTCAGAGCATTCACACAAGGGTGGCGCCGGTAGCGACACCTACAACGTGCTGACATGAGGAAAGTTTACAACCGATTTCTCATACACAAACAGAAGTTGACCAGCGTTGCCTGGTGAAACGTTGTTGTGCTGCCTCGTGTAAGGAGGAGAAGTGCGTACCGTCACGTTTCCGAATTTGATAAAGCTCTGATTCTAGCCTATCGCGATTGCGGTTTATCGTATCGTGACATTGGTGCTCGCGTTGGTCGAGATCCAATGACTGTTAGCAAAATATGGAATCGGTGGGTCCAGGAGGGTAATACGGAACGCCCTGCTGGATCCCAACGGCCTCGTATCACTAGCAGTCGAGATGACAGGCATCTTATCCGCATGGCTGTAACGGATCGTGCAGCCACGTCTCGATCCCTGAGTCAACAGATGGGGACGTTTGCAAGACAACAACCATCTGCACGAACAGTTCGACGACGTTTGCAGCAGCATGGACTATCAGCTAGGAAACCATGGTTGCGGTTATCCTTGACGCTGCATCACAGACAGGAGCGCCTGCGATGGTGTACTCAACGACGAACCTGGGTGCGTCATGATGGTCGCATCCCTGTTTGGCGACATCGCGGTGAACGCACATTGGAAGCGTGTATTCGTCATCGCCATACTGGCGTATCACCCGGCGTGATGGTATGGGGTGCCACTGGTTACACGTCTCAGTCACCTCTTGTTCGCATTGACGGCACTTTGAACAGTGGACGTTACATTTCAGATGTGTTGCGACCCGTGGCTCTACCCTTCATTCGATCCCTGTGAAATCCTACATTTTAGCAGGATAATGATGACCGCGTGCTGCAGGTCCTGTACGGGCCTTTCTGGATACAGAAAATGTTCGAATGCTGTCCTGGCCAGCACATTCTCCAGATCTCTCACCAACTGAAAACGTCTGGTCAATGGTGGCCGAGCAACTGGCTCGTCACAATACGCCAGTCACTACTCTTGATGAACTGTGGTATCGTGTTGAAGCTGCATGCTCAGCTGTTCCTGTACACGCCATCCAAGCTCTGTTTGACTCCATGCCCAGGCGTATCAAGATCGTTATTACAGCCAGAGGTGGTTGTTCTGGGTAGTGATTTCTCAGGATCTATGCACTCAAATTGCGTGAAAATGTAATGACATGTCAGTTCTAGTATAATATATTTGACCAATGAATACCCGTTTACCATCTGCATTTCTTCTTCGTGTAGCAATTTTAATGGCCAGTAATGTGTTATTTTGCAGAGCCTGTGAACAAGTATCTCGAAAACGGTGAAGCTGGTCGAATGTTCACGTGCTACTTTCGTGAGCGTCTACTGAAAGAGGTAGGGCAGTGAAACTACCACTAGGCACAAAATTGTTGGACGTCCACGACTCTTCACAGAACGTGATGTTCGGAAGCTTGCCTGATCTATAAAGTAGGACAATTGGTGATCTGTGGCGTCTCTGCTCAAAGAGCACAATGCTGGTGCACGCGCAAATGTTTCAGAGCACACCGTTCATCGTACATTGTTGAACATGGAGCTCCGCAGCAGACTACCCCTACGTGTTCACATGTCGACCCACCGACATCGTCAGTTACGATTGCAGTGGGCACAGGATCATTGGGGTTTTACCGTGGATCAATGGAAACGTGTCGGCTGTTCAGGTGAATCACATTTTTGGTACACTGCGTCGATGGTCATCTCCACAAACGTTGTCATCGACGTGAACGGTGGCTCGAAACGTGAAGCTTGCCACGGATGCAGGCTGCTGGGCGCAGTATTACGCTGTGGGAGACATTCTCCTGCCCTTGCATGGGAACTGTGCTAGAAATCGATGACACAATCACACCTGCGAACCATCTGCATCCTTTCATGCTTGCTGTCTTTCCCGACGGCGATGTCATCTTTCACCAGTATAACTGTCCGTGTCTCGCTGCCAGAACCGTGCTACAGTGGCTTCAGGAGCATTATAGTGAACTCACATTTACGTCTCAGCGACCAAATTCACCTGATGTAAATCCTGTGGAACCCGCCTGGGTCGCTATTGGGCGCCATCGCCGCGTACGGAAATCAGAGGCCCATTCTTTACCCTAATTACATAACCTATACATAGACATCTAATGCCACGTACCTTCACAAACCTACCAACAAACTGTTTGGTCCCTGATACACAGAATCAGTGACATACACTAAGTGATCAAAAGTATACGGACACCCCCAAAAACATACATTTTTCGTATCAGGTGCATTGTGCTAACACCTACTGCCAGGTACTCCATACCAGCGACCTCAGCAGTCATTAGACATCGTGATAGAGCAGAATGGGGCGCTCCGAAGAACTCACGGACTTCGAGAGTGGTCGGGTGATTGGGTGTCACTTGTATCATACGTCTGTACTCCAGATTTCCACGCTCCTAAACATCCCTAGGTCCACTGTTTCCGCTGTGATAGCGAAGTGGAAACGTGAAGGGACACGTACAGCACAAAAGCGTACACGCCGATCTCGTCTGTTGACTGACAGAGACCGCCGACATATGAAGAGGGTCGTAATGTGTAATAGGCAGACATCTATCCAGACCATCACACAGGAATTACAAACTGCATCGGGGTCCACTGCAAGTACTATAACAGTTAGGCGAGAGGTGAGAAAACTTGGGTTTCATAGTCGAGTGGCTGCTCATAACCCACACATCATGCTGGTAAATGCCAAACGACGCCTCGCTTGGTTTAAGGAGCGTAAACATTGGACGATTGAACAATGGAAAAACGTTGTGTGGAGTGAAGAATCACGGTGCACAATGTGGCGATGCGATGGCGGAGTGTGGGTATGGCGAATGCCCAGTAAACGTCATCTGCCATCATGTGTAGTGGCAGCAGTAAAATTCAGAGGCGGTGGTGTTATGGTGTGATCGTGTTTTTCATGGAGGGGGCTTGAACCCCTTGTTATTTTGCGTGGCACTATCACAGCACAGGTCTACATTGATGTATTAAGCACCTTCTTGCTTCCGACTGTTGAAGAGCAATTCAGGGATGGCGATTGCATCTTTCAACACGATCGAGCGCCTGTTCATAATGCACGCCCTGTGGCGGAGTGGGTACACGACAATAACATCGCTGTAATGGACTGGCCTGCACAGAGTCCTAACCTGAATACTACAGATCACCGTTGGGATGTTTTGGAACGCCGACGTCGTGCCAGGCTTCACTGACCGACATCGATACCTCTCCTCAGTGCAGCACTCCGTGAAGAATGGGCTGCCATTCCCCAAGAAACCGTCCAGCACTTGACTGAACTATGCCTGTAAGAGTGGAAGCTGTCATCAAGGCTAAAAGTGGGCCTACAACATATTGAATTCCAGCCTTGCCGATGGAGGGCGGCACGAACTTGCAAGTCATTTTCAGCCAGGGGTCCGGACACTTTTGATCACATAGTGTATTTCGTTCCAAAGACGGACAAACAAGATGGTCATAATGTTTTGGCTCATTAGTGTATATTTATTATCAAATGAGAATGTTAAATTACGAGTACTAAACCATAATTTTCAAAAAACATCCTTTTATTTGTAATTACTATACATATAAACAAAATTTCATAAGAGATAAAATTGTATTCTATTACGTTTTTGATGCTTCGCATTTTTGTACGTAATTTTAATTTACAGAGAACATTCGTACTTTCACGCACTTAGTAATTAAAAGTAAATAGATGTTACTTTCACTCTACAAAATATGATTCAATACTTTTTTTTTAATTTTTCCATTTAACAGTAAATGCAGCATTGCAATAAATTAAACAAAAATGATACTACCGAGAATCGAACGAAGGACTTCACGTTTACAAAGGCTGATAGGCTACACAGTCAGCTACCGGGGAATCATATTGCTGGATTATGTTTCGCACGTAACTCCACTCGTAAATCTTCTAACCTTCCAAGGTGAGTTTTTCGAACCTTTTTTTTGCGATCGCGTCGTACTGGATTAGTACACTGTAGTCCGGCTGCTGCCCTTCATAATCTATACGTAGGGAGAAAATCGAAGAGTCCCTTAGGGCCCCTAGTTAAACATTTAGAACTAGGTTGGTGTGACGTTCATTTGGTTGTTCTCGGCATCCGATTCGAATCCCGGTGGCGGAAGAAACGTTCACCGCCACTGTCACGCGGACACTGTGTGAGGGCAGTTCCTCATCTCCAGGACGATCCCGAGTAAATCATAAAAGCCTCTCCGCAATTATCGCACGGAGTGTGAAGTGTGCCACTGCTCGTTGTGGTCCGCCCGATCGGACAGGCGTGCTCTAGGCGCCATCCAACAGCTGGACGTCATGTGACGGCTCCGGATGTCACCTTCTCTTTGCTCTGTGTCATCGTTGTGAACAAGAAGCACAACATTACACACAACTTGTCGTCATCCGTCACACAGTCTCTTACATTTCATTCATTATTGCTGTTTCATCGAGACCTGCCCTCTCCAGTCCCTGTCGCTGGATATTTAACATACAAAATGGCACCACGTCACAATCCGTCATTGTACAAACGGCTATCGTCATAAAGCTGTTATAGTAAAACAAAATGTCGAACATAACATAATGTGTGCGATGAAAACTGAAATTGGTATATATGCGTTAACATTTAATGAAAGGGAAATAAATCAAATTAATGTACTAAAAATTTACTTTTGTTCTATGGACGTGTTTGACCAGGAAATAATTTGAGAGCCTTGCTAACCACCTGTTGTGCATCCTAACAACAGAAACCCACACACCGGTGGAGCACGCACAACAATGCGTCGACATTATGGCGAAATTGTAGAAGGCAGATGGCGTGAACAGAACTACGGGTCGGCAGTAACTACCAAGTTAGTTGCATTTGGTGGCAATAGAGCTGTTGCAAAACGTCGAAGTACAGAAACACGGTTCACGGCACTTAAATAAATGTAAACATCTGAAGATGGGGTCAACATAAACTGAATGTACTCACAAAAACGAGAGTTTTGAGGCATAATTTGTCGGCGAGGCGTTTAAGGAAAGGGATGCCATTGGTATTGGTGCGTTATCCCATAAACATTTACGTTACGCGCACTACAGTTTTGACTTTATGAGCTAGGAGCGCTGCTGTCTTTTCAAGTTACGACCCGGCCCGTGAGTTTAATTAGTATGTGAATCAGGCCCGCGGGTCCCCAATGGTTGGCCATGCCTCTTCTAAACAGAGCTCTTCATTTAACATCCGGTGTACCGTCTGAATTATTCCACATTGAGGTGTTTCCAAAACTCCGAGTTCTCAAGGAAAACCTGTTCAACTTGTAACAATGAGCTCGACCGCACGTGACGTAAGGACCAGTACGACGCTGAAAGTCGACGACAAAAAGGCCGGTACAAAAACGCGGCCCGCCGAGCTGTCCGTCACGGTGTGACGCAAACTGGAACGGCGCCGAGCGGCCAGTGAATGCGGTGGCGGAGGTGACGCGACACGCGACGCCGTATTGTTTCGACGCGTGCTGGCGCAAGCGACGCCTCTGTGGCAGGCAGCTGCTGGCTGGGCCCGCTACTGACAACCGCCGATACGGCGCGGCCTCTCACAGGCCGAAAGCACGCCTGCCTGCCGCGAGGCTGGAAAACACTCGTCTCGAAAGTCAGTTGTAAGAACACCCAAATACTGCCTAATGAACACACAGTGGAAACTGACAATGAAATCGTAGAGCACATTGATTTCTTTTTGTATTCACAGCATTTGGCGTCAATGTGTGCGTGTGTGTGTGCGTGCAGTGTGTGTGTGTGTGTGTGTGTGTGTGTGTGTGTGAAATCGTATGGGACTTAACTGCTAAGATCATCAGTCCCTGAGCTTACACACTACCTAACCTAAATTGTCCTAAGGACAAACACACACACCCATGTCCGAGGGAGGACTCCAACCTCCGCCGGGACAGCCGCACAGTCCGCGACTGCAGCGCCTGAGACCGCTCGGCTAATCCCACGCGGCTGGCGTCAATGATTGGGCGGACAGCTACAGAAATAAAAATACTGTTCGTATTGGAAACCTACACGAGGTGGCGCATGGTAAGACACTGCACTCGTATTTGTGGGGATGATGGGTCAAATTCCCATCTGATCATCCGGATTCAGGTTCTTCATTTTTTCCTTAAACTGCTTAAAGCGAATTACGTGCCATTTCCTTCCAAAAGGGCGCGGCCTATTTACTTTCCTTTGCGAACTTATATTCCGAGGCGGACGGTGTGGCCGAGCGGTTCTAGGCGCTACAGTCTGGAGCCGCGCGACTGCTACGGTCGCAGGTTCGAATCCTGCCTCGGGCGTGGATGTGTGTGATGTCCTTAGATTAGTTAGGTTTAAGTAGTCCTAAGGACCACAGCAGTTAAGTCCCATAGTGCTCAGAGCCATTAAGACAGTGCACTCCTATTTGGGAGGATGATGGATCAAATTCCCATCTGATCATCCGGATTCAGGTTTTCATTTTTTCCTTAACGGGGGTAGGACGTCAAACGGGCCGACTTGGAGCAGGAGAGGCACCACAGGACATTTTAATTTCCACTGTCTATACTTTTACAAGTAAATTCATAAAACTTTGTCAGCATGACCAGGAAGGATTCAGAATTCACACTCGTAGCAGCGGAAGTTCAAAAACATAACAAAATAAATTTTTTTACATGTGAAATTTCATCATTTTTTCACTTACTATTGGCTGCATTTGTTGCTATAGGTACACTTTTCTTCATAAGTAAGAGAGACTGTTCGATGAATTTTGTACAGCATACAATCCATACTTACAGGTGTCTGAAACTCTAGAATCTATTTCATTTATGAAAAAATGAATGAGCTGTTACGTTTCAAACTTTATGTTTAGAAAAAAATCAAATTTTGTAGTTAATTATCTCAATTTTTACCACAGTTTTTAATAGATTTGGAAAATTCTAGAGTTTCATACACCTGTAAGTATGGTTTGTATGCTGTGCAAAATTCATGAAAGAATCTCTCTTACTTATGAAGTAAAATGTACTTATAGCAACAAATGCAACCAACAGTAAGTGAAAAAATGAAATTTCATATCTAAAAAAATTATTTTGTTATATTTTTGCACTTCCACTGCTATGAATCCTTCCTGGTCATGCTGACAAAGATTTATGAATTTATTTGTAAAAGTATAGACAGTAGAAAATAAAATGTCATGTGGTGCCTCTCCTGCTCCAAGTCGGCCCGTTTGACGTCCTACCCCCCTTAAACTGCTTAAAGCGAATGACGTGACATTTCCTTTCAAAAGGGCGCGGCCTGTTTCCTTTCCTATCCGAACTTGAGTTCCGATTCTAACGACGTTGTCTTTGACGTACCGAAATATCTTAATCTTCCCTATTTCTCAAATCTAGTGTCCAATGTGTCTGAAAGCGACTGTTTAAAATCAATCTGTATGACCAACTTTGAATTATGTCGATGAAACACTAACTTTTAATAGCAAATATAAGGCTTCCCCGCGAGAAATTGAGACACTGGTGTTGCAAACCACTAGGAATTAAAAGTAAGCAAAAATAAATACACTTGGCATAAAGCCAGACGAATAGTTGGTAAATCAAACAAGGAAGCTATTTTCTGGATTGTAAGGGATAAGAAAAAGAATTGATGACATCAGATATGCAAAAGCAACATGAACATCGTAATGAGTACATGATTATGATGTAATGATGACAGAGATGGCTAGCAATATTCAAAATGACAGCTGAAGATATGCAACAGTAACAGTTCAGTGTAGGCAGTGTCCAGTATTGTACAATGACAGCTACCAAAAGTTGGAGACAAACAGGGCCCCATTCGATTTAACGCGACGTACTAAGAGAAGGTTGGCTATTAATGCCGCAGATGTAGTTCATCTTCTCCGTATCTGCCTCCGTAAGTGAGGTCGTTAACGTGTGCTTGTTTGGTGGGGCCCAACTCAGAGCTAGTGGATTCGAACCTTGTCGGTGGAGGGAGGTTTCACAAGCGATATTTAGCGGGCAAGGGGACCAAAGCTCGTGACTTAAGTTTCGTATGCCAAAACTTTGCACCAGTGTCCTGGATTAAATGCCAAACGTCCCCACAGAGCCTCATGAAGTAAGGGAGGCGACACTACTGATGGTGACCCGTCCCCGCGTTAGACGTCACGTTTAGCGGTCGCGTTTGTGCTCTTCGAATAGTGTAAACTACGTGCAAGCAGTGGGTTTCACTCACTCCTTTATTGTCACAAACAACAAACTAAAGCTTCACATGCACTCATTACAGTCACCTATACTCAATAAATACTACAGAACCGAAATTTCACCCTTCGCGAAGGAAAGGTGCGATTGTGCGCGAAGAAAGAAAGATCTTTTCAATAACTCAGTAGAAACTAGCGCGTCCCTCTCCCCTGGTGTCAGTCAGGTAGCAATGCCATACGACCTGCCCATTATTTTTGCGTGGGACAATCAGGAACAAGAGTGGTATTCCGGGTGTTTGTTCGGCACTGATAATGCAAACACAATAAACAAATAAAAAATTCAGTGCACCAAATGCGCAAACTGCTTTTCGTTAGTGAAGTCATACATCCGAACATACATTTTCGGCAGAATTTTTCCTTCAATGTGAATACCCTACAAAAAAGTGGAAAAAACTATAAACATACAGAAGGTGAAAGGAGATAAAGACTTTTATACAAGTGAAACCCAAATGTTTATCCTTACATTTTCTTCAGTTTTTATCAAGAAGAGTCGTGCTTGTAAATGATGTCTATAACATTAAAAATGAGTACGCAGCCGTCGCAGTTCTAACAAGTTAGCCCTCCAAGAAACAACATTCCGCCACTTTTCCGTGACGTCCCTTCGTAGAAGTAAGGTAAAAGTTTACCAATCTAATGCCGATGAAACAGTATAAGGAGCAAGAGCTTTATCGGTTGGACAATGATGGAGGACGAACAAGGAAATGACTTTTGGTCTTGCTGGAGAAACAGTTCATAGTCTGTAACTCCTTGGCAGATTAAAACTGTGCAGGGCTGGGACTCAAACGTGCAATCTTTGCGATTCGTAGACAAGTGCTCTACCGACAGAGCTATCCAAGTACGACACACTACCAGCTCTCATAGCTTTACTTCCGCCAGTACCTCATCTCCTACCTGCGAACTTGGCAGAGCATTTGCGCTCAAAAGTAAAAAGTTCCAGGTTTGAATCTCAGTCCGGCACACAGTTTCAATCTGTTAGGAAGTTTCAAACCAGCGCACACTCCACTACAAAATGAAAATTCATTCTGAAATGCAACTTTCACCGGATGTGAATTACAGAACGATCAAAATTACTTCCTCTGAGCAATAGCGTGGGTTTCGAATTGCTTTCTCCCAAAAACGAGTCCTGTATTTTAAACAGACAGGTCTACTACACTTCCTTCTTCATAAGAAGAAACCTGATGTAAACAAACACAAACGTGATGATGGTCAGCAGCCACAGCACACTTGCACAGTTGTTGTTACGCTCTTGGAAGCAGATATGTATTAGATCTCTCATTGCTATGTTATGGTAAATGAAACATTAACATATTTCAGTGTATTAACAGCCGTCAACGTTTTCCTTAATCATACTTCAGCTATGTAGTTTTTATTTCAAAAATCGTGTACAGTCGCAGTCTCTGTGCTGTTGTGCTGATTGTCGTGCTGTTAATACGTACTGCAAAAACGTCTGACGCTGCTTCCTGCTCCGTAGTGAAACACGTGTAGAACACGTTTAAAAGTAGAGTGTGTGTGTGTGTGTGTGTGTGTGTGTGTGTGTGTGTGTGTGTGTGTGTGTGTGTGAGTGAGAGAGAGAGTGAGAGACAGAGAGAGAGAGACAGAGACAAAGAGAGAGAGAGAGAAAGAGAGAGAGATTGTCCTTAATGTTTTGCGCAAGTGTACAGAGAAAATTGGCTGTGAAGTTTTCCACAGAACTGAGTGTACTAGAGTTGGGGCAGTTGTGTTAACGAGACGCGAGGTCTAATCGGTAGCGGTGGAGCATGATAGTCGGGTGTTCCATGGGTCGCTGGTTCGAATCACACTTTGATTTATTTTGTTCAGTTCGAATTCCTACATCATTTAAATCTAAAATTCATGAAATATACGCTAATGATCAAATATCTAATAATTTTTCATGAAAAATGCACGTCTTCTTGTTTCTAATTACGTATCGTACGCAAAATTGCAGTTTTCATTGCAAATATAAATTCTTAATCACCGATATTTTATGAAAGACTATTTCAGTTAAATAAATATTACAAATTAAATTTTCAGACAAAAATGAAAAAAACAAATAGTCATTATTTGGACTATGTCCACCGTCGTAGACCACAGATGTCGCCTCACAGGAGACAGAGTGATAAGCATTCTAGAAACATGGAAAACAATAATTTTAACTGCATTGAACGCACCATTCGAATAGCACATTTTTAGAGTTGCCGCCGTACCACTGCAATCAGAACGCAATAGAACTGATCCGAAGCCAAGGTAAGGGGTTTGTGGCGAGAAATGTCAACACATTTAAGCTGAGAGATGTACCGGAACTAATGGACGAAGCTCTGTCATGTGTCACTGCCGAACGCTGGTGCGATACAGAACTGCATTTCATAAAAGAAGAGAAAATTCGGCGCTTGGATGAGTTCGTGGATTCTGTTGTTGATTGCGGTGGTGGTAAGCTCCTATGGGACCAAACTGCTGATGTCATCGGTCCCTAGGGTTACACACTACTTAATCTAACTTAAACTAACTTACGCTAACGACAACACACACACCAATGTCCGAGGGAGGACTCGAACCTACGACGGGGGAAGCCGCGCGGACCGTGTGAAATAAAACAACCCATTGTTTTACATACCTTTTTCAATACCCTAATGAAATACTCTCCGAAGAGGCAATTTATTGAAAGTTCCGTAATTCCAATTGTATCTAGTATACCTCGACAAAATAAGTGATTTCTTATAATACATTAAATTTCATAAAATTTATTAGTTCATTTGTTCACTTGTATGTCATGTTCGTCCAATATTCCGTAATTCCAATTGTATCTAGTATACCTCGACAAAATAAGTGATTTCTTATAATACATTAAATTTCATAAAATTTATTAGTTCATTTGTTCACTTGTATGTCATGTTCGTCCAATATACGCTAGCATTATTTTGCATTCACTGATAAAGAAAAAATAGGCTGGCATTGTCGTTTTTCACTATTTTGTATAATGTGATACATATCTTATGTAAAAATCTTTTGCATACGTCAGATTGGGCATAAAATGCCGAAGGTATTGCGTATAGTCATCCGTAATAACTCTGAAATTTTAATTGTTAATTTTATAAATTTGCACTGTAGTTTTGTTAAGTTCATTGTTAAGAACATGTAAATAGGGGGAGCAGAAGGCTCAGGAAAGGCTCAGTCGGAGACAGTTGACAGACGCTGCCACAGTGCTGCACGTCAAGTAATAATATAATTGTTGTGCTACAATGCTTTTGTGACTATGTAGCCTGTTACGTGGAGTGGGCTGCCACCAAGAAGAAGCTGTGCAGCTCGTCATTAATAAACCAGCATAAAGCGACTTGGTACCTGGATCACTTCATGGAATTCACGTAAGTAGATCCAGTTTGCAGATGAAATGGACCGGGATGACGACTTCAGCAGCAGCGGCAAGAAGCAGATTACTCAGAGTTACACCGAACTAAGATATATATAAGCAATGAACTAAACTTTATATGTCCCTGCAGAACTAATTACTAAAGTGTAATGTTTGGAAACTGTTCTGGCAGTAAACAAATGTATTTGTCTCAAAGTTATCTATGAGTGGTGGAGGCCAGAGTGACAGTGAGAAAGACACCCCCATGATCACCCGTTCTTGGTGTCATTGGAACAAAAGTATAACAACAAACTTTTCAAATTCTCCGTTTAATCAAATAATCTTTCAATGATTATTTTTGTTGTATTTTTGCCACAATTCCAGTCTCCCCTGCAATTCGTTACACGTAGCAAGACGCCCCTGACCGCGCGGCTGTTGTTGATTGCTTCGTTATCAGCGTAGCAGTGACAGCAGTTCCGGTCCTGACATGTATTCCTCGGAGCGGATTTGGAAGAGGTTCAGAGATTACCAAACGACTGATGAAGTATTTCCTTCAGTGGCTTCAGTATTTAAATAGCTGGCGAAGTCCCTGCAATACGCTTTGCCTTTATGTCATACACAGCTGACACAAAACATTACGCAGTGTTTGAGTTAGGAATTTTCATCACTCTTGTTTTAATTACAATACTTTGTTACTTAAGAATTACAGCATGTCATGTTTTCCATCTGGTTCCCTAAGAAGCGTATTGCCGGAGTTTGGCCGTATAGTATTTAATTCTGTTCAAAAATACAATGTTTCTGTGCTCGTCTCTATTTAAGTCTCAATTACAACTGATCACATCATTGCAGGTTACTTGGACCAGCTGGCTGGCCACTGCTGTCCAAGTTAAATGCGCCGGTAATGCTGTATTATCACTGAATCGATGTGCCCGTAATGCACAGCATAAAACACATCCTTATTATCGTACTTGTATATACTCGACACAGCTTGGCTTCCACTCCACGTCACACGAAATCCAACGAGGTTCCAACAAACGCGGAAGAACACATTGTTTACTGTTTACATCAGGTTTATTCTCACGGTGAACGTGTTATAATGCCACTGCCTCAAAAACAGTAGCCCTTACAGGTCGTGGCCTGCATGTACTGCACTAAACTGCAGCGGAAAAGATGGGAGTCACTTAACGCCGATTCACGCCGCAGCTGCACAAACGGCGGCGGCGGCGCTAAGCACGGAACACGGGAAATATCGGTTTTCAGTCGGGTCCCCGACGCGGGCATAAATCCCTAAACGAAGTACTTCATTAGCGCTGATTGTGCTAATCCGCGAGCGGGCGCGTAAACAAGTGCGAAACACTTTGCGTAAACGGCCGCCTGCAATAACCGTAACGGCGCCGCTAATTTTATGCCCCTGGCGCGCGGACACCGCCGTTTTAAAACAATCTTTAATGAGAGACCGCGCGCGTTCCCCCGCTCGTCCTCTACTTTGCGCTAGTTCCGCCTGAGGCAGTACATTAACGGGGCGCATATTTAGAATTACTACCACTTGTTGGCAGGCAAGATTAGTTCTGGCTCCCCTGTGAGATGGCGGCCACGCGTTCAATTAAGGCGGTTGGCCCGCTGCGTTTAGCGCGAGGCGGATTAACAAACGGCGCGCGTCCCTTTGTGGTGCTGAGGCGGCTGTGATGGCAATACGGCAATAACCCGCGCGATACGACAGGTAAGTGGCAATCACACCGCCCCCTGGGCAGCCTCTTGCCAGACAGAAACTTCCCGCCGGCACTGCACTCGCGAGCTCCTGACGGGCCGACTGGCGTCTAAACCTGTACTCCGCAGGCAGTCATATCGTGTATAGCGAAAAAAAAAAAAAAATTGTTCAAATGGCTCTGAGCACTATGAGACTTAACATCTCAGGACATCAGTCCCCTAGAACGTAGAACTACTTAAACCTAGCTAACCTAAAGACATCACACACATCCATGCCCGAGGCAGGATTCGAACCTGCGACCGTAGCGGTCGCGCGGGTCCAGACTGAAGCGCCTAGAACCGCTCGGCCACACCGGCCGGCCGAAAAGTACAGGCAGGGTCACTAACTTCAAATCTATTTCTACACACAAACTCCCCAAGCCACTAAAGGGAGCATGGCGGAGGGTACTTCGTAACACTGCTAGTCATCCATTACTGTTCGACTCGCAAAAGGTGCAAAGGAAAAATTACACACTCATTTCTCTTATTTAGTCCTCTCACGGCCTTTATGCGAGATGAACGACGGAGGCAGCAGAATCGTTCCAATTTCTGTCGCAGATGTTGGTTCTCTAAACTTTCACAATCGCGTTTCTACGTTTACATCTATACTCCGCAAACCACATTATGGTGAGAGGCGGAGGGTAATTTGAGTAACACTGTCATTCGTCAAGCGAGTTGTATGTCTGTTAAATCTGGAACTATTTCGTCAGCATACACCGAAAGGAACCTAGTTGGTATACAGTCTGGCCTGGAAGACTTTCATTTATTTATTGACTTCCGTTTCTTCACTACACCGTGGGTATCTAATTCTAAGCTCCTCATGTTGGCAACTATTCTAGATTCGAAATCCGAAATATTTACGGCACCTTATTTGGTGAACGAATTTCGAAAACCGTCTTTGGTCACTTCACTGTAGCGGCTCTGTTATAGGCAACATTATCTCTGTTATTGCACCGTGAAGGCGTTGATAGTGTGCCATGAAAGGTTTGTTACAGGCTGACGCAGTAATATGCAGCGTGGTGGCGGCTATGAGTTGTATTGTCGTATTTTCACAATGGTGTCTGGTGAGCTCACTTTCACTTAAGACGCATGTGCAACTGTACGCTCGTTACATGTATCAAATGGTAGAGGCTAGCCGGCCTCTGTGGCCAAGCTGTTCTAGGCGCTTCAGTCCGGAACCGCGATGCTGCTGAGGTCGCAGGTTCGAATCTTGCCTCGGGCATGGATGTGTGTGATGTCCATGGGTAGTTAGGTTTAAGTAGTTCTAAGTCTAGGGGACTGATGACTTCAGATGTTAAGTCCCATAGTACTTAGAGAGATACGTTGCACTGTTTCCCAGTTAATTAGCTTTAGAGTTAGCCAATCAGGCCGTTGCCAGCGCAAATTCAAGCGGCCCGCCAGACACGGTGTCGCCAGATGCTTTCTTCGTTTTGTTTCCTAAAACAGAACAAGAGAGCGATACAAAGCTGGACATAGGACGGTAGTTAAGGACCGAACGCGAGCCAAAGGTTAAGCTGTCTCGTGCGCTACCATCTACGCTATGAAAACTACTGATACTAACTATCTGGCGGATCGCTTGAATTTGCGCTCGTAACGGTCTGATTGGCTAACTTCAATGTTAATTAACTCGCAAACGGCACAATGTATCAAATTGTTTTCTTAACAATAATTATGCAGCGCAACCTACCCTGCAGCACCCTTACAAGCTTTTCAGACAGTTTCTGACCACCCTGTGCAGATCAATCTCTGCCATGCACCTCGCAGTGAGTCATGAACGGCAACTGTGGGATCACCCTGACATTCATCTTACACTATTTTGAAACACAACAGTGCACATACAGCAGGGCAGCACGCAGTTGATTTGGCCGCTCCTGCCGAAAACGAAGAAAGATTTTGAGAAGAAGGTGTTGGACCCATCAGTTCTTGGACAATCTGAATTTATTTCGCGAAAACATCCAGTTTGCTTTGCAGCTGGAAAAGCGCGGATGGCTGACTTTCTTGGATGTTCTGGCACATCGAAAACTGACGGCATCCTGGGGCCGATTCATACAGATCTGTACCTGTGAGGGGACAGCTGTCGTCATCATCCTGCGAAGACCAGTGGTATTATGACTACACGTGTACACAAGGCACGTGTAACTGCTAGCGAGGGCCATCTGCAGAAAGAACTCGAACATCTCAAAAGAAGTTTTTGAAACTAATTGCTATCCACCAAGGAAGATACGCTAGGCTTTGTAATTAAAACCGAAGGTGAGTGTCCCACCTCAAAAAGCTAAAGATGAGGGAAGGTGAGTGTCCAACGTCAAGAAGTTGAAGAGGAAAGTTTCTGGTGCATGGCCTTCTTACGGTTCGTAGAGAATAATTCTTCTAGAATAGGTCGTGTACTCTCCAAATATAAAGTCAAAGTTATTTTTCTGCTAGCAACAAATATAGTTCTGGTCGTCGCTTTTGTGACGGATGAACTGATTCCACGAAAAGCAGCCGTGTATGAAATTCGCTGTCAGTGTCGAATGTCGTATATCGGACGTTATTTAATTACAGTTCAATAACTTTGCGCGGAACCTGATAAATCATTTTAACACGTGTTTCATCCTACTGGGATTCAGTTTTCAGGAAACCTATTGATATGTGTTTGACCATCGATTTAATAATCGTGATGATACGAGTAGTTCTGAACTCCAGTCAACCAGAATTTGTGAAACAACATCCTTCGCATGTGGGTCAATAGCACGCCTCTCTGCAGCCCGTGCGGTATGGTATTTCTTGCACTACGATTCACCGTACACTCACTCATACACACTCGGCTGCTGGACGGGCTGGAGCGCTTTGCCACAGTCTTTCCTGCGAGCTCTGAAGGTAGCTAAACGGTTTACAGCCGAAATATTAGCAGCAAAAAAAGTTTGGTTACGTCAGAATTCCCGCAATTTTATGGATCACGAAGGAAGAAAGATTACAGTTTGGAGTCCCGCCGACGACATCATTAAAGACGGAGCATACGCTATGGTATGGCAAGCACGGAGTACCGGGAAGAAAAAAACCGTTCTGACATTTGCGATACGTAAATTCTTAATCTGGATGGCCATATTGGGATTCGAGCCCCCACCCCATTGCGAGTCTAGTGTCTTACCATTGTTACGGCCTGGTCTACCCCACATGATTCTGTGAGAGTGTAAGTTTCACGATCAAACACGCAAAAGCAGTTTCTCTCCAGCCGTCTCCCGGAGTAGCAGCCGTGCACGGGAACGCGCTCGCCCGCTCATACCAGCCTGCAACGCGCGAACGCCCTGATACATGCGTCAATTGTCCGCGCGTAGCTACACCGCACGGGCGATTCCAAACTCTGCCGGGCAGTCCACTGTCAACACTGCGGCGACACACGGCCCCGGACTCAGCTGCGACGGAACCATGTCGCTCGCTACTTGGAACAATACCTGCCTCACTGTGTCTGTCTAGTCAATTTGCGCGACGTGCGCAGCTGCAGGCACCTTCAACTCGCGTAACGCAATCGCGGAAAGGACGTACTTGTATTAATCAGTGGAGGTGGAAAACCCTTGCAAGAGGAGATTGAAGTTTTACGTCTTATCATTGAAGATTACATGGGTAGATTACATAAGTAATGAGGAGGTATTGAATAGAATTGGGGAGAAGAGGAGTTTGTGGCAAAACTTGACAAGAAGAAGGGATCGGATGGTAGGACATGTTCTGAGGCACCAAGGGATCACGAATTTAGTGTTGGAGGGCAGCGTGGAGGGTAAAAATCGTAGAGGGAGACCAAGAGATGAATGCACTAAGCAGATTCAGCAGGATGTAGGCTGCAGTACGTACTGGGAGATGAAGCAGCTTGCACGGGATAGAGTAGCTCGGCCCAAATTGAGCCATGATTTCTGTCCTACTGTCAACACTGTTCTTGCTTTCTTCAACACCAGCTATTTCTGTTTTCTTTCCTCCCTCTAATCTGCTGAATTACCCTACTGATTCTTGGCCTACTCTTCTCTACTCTACTTCTTCTCTAGATCTGATTCCTTCAATGCTAGTACCCTAAGTTTAATAGACATCGCTGCTCTCATTCGGAAAAAAAGAAAAAATACATAGGTACGCGATAATGTTAATGAGACTTAGATTGTGAAATACTATATACTCATTACTACATCCGTTATTATTATTATTATTTACTGTTCATGTACTACACATATAGTAATGCTGAATTCGCTAAGAATAGCCACTCGGACAGCCGTGCGTGTTACAGCGCCGCTTCCGCGACAGGGAGGAGCGCCCGCTGCGGATCGAATCCGCCCGGCCGATTAACAGGGGTCGGTATGCCGGCCAACGTGGATGTGCTGTTTAGGCGGTTTCCCACATCTGACTGGGTGAATACTGAACTGGTATCCAAATCTCGCCTCAGTTACACGACTCGCAAACTGCGACTTAACGCAATAATAGGAGGAAAGTGTGTTAGAAGAGAAAACTTTTTTCAGGTGCAATTTGACGAAATCAGGCACGGCCTACGTAATCGTCCCAGATGTATTTTCGGACAGTTTTAGAATACATCTTGCGTCACAGAATACTAAAACCATTACCGTTAAGGAAAATGCAAGTACGAGTGGATCACTGGTCCACGACTTTTGTGTTTCTTGAACCTGTCTCCTTGCGACCATACTTCTCTAACAACAAGGTGTTCTTAAATCACTGCTCGGGGTAAAATAGAGTTTAATGTTTGCAGCCTTGATTCAGACTCGCTGCACTATTCTTGCAGCCACTCGGCAGAATTCTTTCACTATCGCGAAAGACGGGATGCATCTAAACTATCAACAGATAAAGCACTCCGTCTTCGGGCCACGAGTGGCCTACCGGGACCATCCGACCGCCGTGTCATCCTCAGTGGAGGATGCGGATAGGAGGGGCGTGGGTCAGCACACCGCTCTCCCGGTCGTTAGGATGGTATTCTTGACCGAAGCCGTTATTAATCGGTCGAGTAGCTCCTCAATTGGCATCACGAGTCTGAGTGCACCCTGAAAAATGGCAACAGCGCATGGCGGCCTGGAGGGTCACCCATCCAAGTGCCGACCACGCCCGACAGCGCTTAACTTAGGTGATCTCACGGGAACCGGTGTATCCACTGCGGCAAGGCCGTAAACTAACAACAGATAACGAAGTAAATTATTGTATTTCCTATCTTTTTTTTAATTTATGGAGCTTTTATGTATGTAGTTACTTTCAACGAAACACTCAAACATGGCTAGATTACAGGAAATAAGACAACTATCTTTTACTCAATGTGGATACCTCTAAGTACAGCAGCTTTAAGTGAACACTAGTTATATGAAATACAATAGGACGCTTAGTGTTTAACGTGCGATCGGCTGCGAGGTCATTAGAGACGGAGCAAAAGCTCGGGTTAAGGAAGGGTGAGGAAGGAAACCGACCGTGCCCTTCCAAAGGAACGTCCGGTATTTGCCTAAAAGGGGGGTAGAACGTCAAACGGGCCGACTTGGAGCAGGAGAGGCACCACAGGACATTTTAATTTCCACTGTCTACACTTTTACAAATAAATTCATAAAACTTTGAAAGCATGATCAGGAAGGATTCAGGATTCATACTCATAGTAGTGGAAGCTCAAAAACGTAACAAAATACATTTTTTACAAGTGAAATTTCATCATTTTTTCACTTACTGTTGGCTGCATTTGTTGCTATAGGTACACTTTTCTTCCTAAGTAAGAGAGATTCTTCGAAGAATTTTGCACAGCATACAAACTATAGTTACATGTGTATGAAACTCTAGAGTTTATTCAATTTATGAAAAAATGAATGAACTGTTACATTTTAAACTTCTTGTTTAGAAAAACTCAAATTTTATAGTTAATTATCTCAATTTTTACCACAGTTTTTAATAGATTTGGAAAATTCTAGAGTTTCATACACCTGTAAGTATTGCTTGTATGCTGTGCAAAATTCATCGAAGAATCTCTCTTACTTAGGAAGAAAAGTGTACCTACAGAAACAAATGCCGCCAGTAGTAAGTGAAGAAATGATGAAACTTCACACGTAAAAAAAATGTATTTTGCTACGTTTTTGAACTTTTACTGCTATGAGTGTGAGTCCTCAATCCTTCCTGGTCATGCTGACAAAGTTTTATGAATTTATTTGTTAAAGTATAGACAGTAGAAATTAAAATGTCCTGTGGTGCCTCTCCTGCTCCAAGTCGGCCCGTTTGACGTCCTACCCCCCTTAAGCGACTTAGTGAAATCACAGAAAACAGATACGTTCATGGTCGGATGGAGACGTGAACTACCGTCCTCACGAAAGTGAGTCCAGTACGCTCCAGTACGCTAACCACTGCGGCACATCGCTCGAGGTGGTGGTGGTGGTGGTTAGTGTTTAACGTCCCGTCGACAACGAGGTCATTAGAGACGGAGCGCAAGCTCGGGTTAGGGAAGGATTGGGAAGGAAATTGGCCGTGCCCTTTCAAAGGAACCATCCCGGCATTTGCCTGAAACGATTTAGGGAAATCACGGAAAACCTAAATCAGGATGGCCGGAGACGGGATTGAACCGTCGTCCTCCCGAATGCGAGTCCAGTGTGCTAACCACTGCGCCACCTCGCTCGGTACATCGCTCGATATGAGATGCAGTAAATATGCATCAGTTATAAGACATTGGCAGATGAATGGAGGGATGAGACTTTTAATTTTCTCGTTCACGGCCTTCTCATTACCCAGACAACTATGCAATGAGGAGACAAAACTAATGACATACCCCCCTAATATCGTATAGGAGCTCCTTTTTCCCGGTGTGGTGCGACAACTCGACGTGGCATGAAGTCGTTGGAAGTCCCGTGCAGAAATATTGAGCCACGCTGCCTCTATAGCCGTCCGTAACTTCGAAAGTGTTACCGGCGCAGGATTTTGTGCACGAAAAGAACTTTCGGTTATGTCCCGTAAATGTTCGATGGGATTCATGTCGGGCGATCTGGGTGACCAAATCATTCGCTTGAACTGTCCAAAATGTTCTTCAAACCAATCACGAAGAATTGTGGCCGAGTGACATGCCACATTGTCATCCATTAAATGAATGGCTGCAAATGATCTTCAAGTTGCCGACACTCCAGAGTACACACACTCGATTCCGTGCAAACATTGTCCATGCCATTATGGAGCCGCCACCAGCTTGCACAGTGCCTTGTTGATAACTTGGCTCCATGGTTTCGTGGGGTCTGCGCCACACTCGAACCCTATCATTGGCTGTTACTAACTGACATCGGGGCTCATCTGATCGGGCCACGGTTTTCCAGTCAAGGGCCCAACCGATACGAGTAGGCGGCCACGAGAGGCGCTGCAGGCGACATCGTGCTGTTAACAAAGGCACTCGCGTCGGCCGTCTGCTGCCACAGCCCATTAACGCCAGATTTCGCCGTGCTGTCCTAACGGATACGTCCGCCGTACTTCCCACATTGATTTCTGAGGTTATTTCACGCCGTGTTGCTTGTCTGTTAGCACTGACAACTCTTCGCAAACGCCGCTGCTCTCGATCGTTAAGTAAAGGCCGTCGGCCACTGCGTTATCCGTGGTGAGAGCCAATGCCTGACATTGGGTATTCTCGGCACACTCTTGACACTGTGGATCTCGGAATATTGAATTTCCTAACGATTTACGAAATGGACTGTCCCATGCGACTAGCTGCAACCTCCATTCCGCGTTCAAAGTCTGTTAATTCCCGATGTGCAACCATAATTACGTCGGGAACCTTCTCACATGAATCAGCTGAGTTCAAACGACAGCTCCGCCAATGCACTGCTCTTTTACACTTTGTGCTCGCGATATTGCCGTGATTTGTATATGTACATATCGCTATCCCATGACTTTCTGTCACCTCACTGTATGAACATTACATATAATTAGAAAAACAGTGTCGGTGAAAAATCTCGCGTCATATCCATGTCTCTTGTTTTCGTGTTCGTTTAAAGCAGCTTCGGAAAATTCAGTGCTATCACCAGGCACCAGGAAACAATTGTCTCCCAGCAAAAAAATGGTTCAAATGGCTCTGAGCACTATGGGACTGAATATCTGTGGTCATCAGTCCCCTATAACTTAGAACTACTTAAACCTAACCAACCTAAGGACAGCACACACATCCATGCCCGAGGCAGGATTCGAACCTGCGACCGTAGCAGTCGCGCGGTTCCGGACTGAGCGCCTAGAACCGCTAGACCACCGCGGCCGGCTGTCTCCCAGCAGTGACGGCTATCTAAATTGTTCCTCGCCTTATAGCGGGTGAGGCGCCTACCCGTTTCAACTCGAGTATCTTAAAAGACAGTCTCTTTCAAATGGTTCAAATGGCTCTGAGCACTATGGGACTCAACATCTGAGGTCATCAGTCCCCTAGAACTAAGAACTACTTAAACCTAACTAACCTAAGGACATCACACACATCCATACCTGACGCAGGACTCGAATATGCGACCGTAGCGGTCGCGCGGTTCCAGACTGAAGCGCCTAGAACCGCTCGGCCACTCCCGCCTGCCAGTCTCTTTCCATCGGGGCAAATAGTGACCATTCAATAAAGAGCAATGCGTTTTCGTAACTTCATTAACAATCGTAATACTGGCATTATTACAAAAAGGCAACAGCAGTATTCTCTGCGCCAGAATGGCAGATCTGTGTGAGGGACATTCAAACTCTTTCATGTGGATCTGCCACAAGATGTTACGGAGCAAAAACCCTTTGAATATTGTGATTTTTGTGCTGTTGCTGCGGGAGTCCGGATGGATACCTGGTAATTTACGCAAATTCCCTTGAAAACTTACTCAGCCGAATTGATGTGCAAAATCATGTCTAAGCATTGGACTTTAGAATGATTGAAAACACTTGAAACGAAAGATAATATTATATTGCTGAAAATCATTCAGCTTGATTTACAGCTTGATGAACCATCTCTTCTCGGTGGTTTTCCTCGAGAGTTTCATGAACATCGCGTATCGCTCGGCTCGGCGTCGTTAGTTTCCGTAAACAGTGAACTGAAGAATCAGATGACGCGCCATTCAAAGTACCTTCAAACACATCACGCGAGTCCGCCAATTAAATGCATTTTTACTCTGTAATTTGCTGTCAGACTTTCGAAAGATAAATATCGCTGCGTTTGCCTAATACAAATATTGCTCTACAGGAAAACTAGATTAAAAATATAATTAACCGAGTCAAAAGTTATTTGGGTGAAAACTTAGAGGTCAAACCTCATATATATTATGTGGTCCTTTACCTTCTGCCGGCGTATTTTATGGCAAAATAATATCCATAGGTGTACTGCCGGCTGCTGGAGCCTACATAGTGTGTAACATTTCGACGACTGATTCTATCGCCATTACCATGCACCTGATGATGGCGACACGATCGACTGCCGAAATATTGTGGCCTTCGGACAGCCAACAGTCGTCGTTACGTCCGTGTATTAATTTGTATGCACGTGGGTTACACCTCAGGCACGCGGCTACAACAAGGGCAATATCTACCGGCAACGTGAATTTATAAGCCAAACAGCCCCCTAACGCACGCAGAAACAAGAGGAAACAAGCACCATTCACCATTTACGCGTCTCCAAAGCCATAGTCGAGAGTTACGAGTACACGAACTTACTGCTAAGTGACATACTGTTAATGGTGAGTGCACACTTCGATTTTACATCGCGTAAATTATGATGACGTCAAAGCTGTGAAGGTTTTTAGGGCTCCCTGCCTCAAGGGGTAAAAATGGAAATATTAAAGCATCGTTTTGCTATCCGTCGCTCTGTGTGTCTGTCCGACTGTTGAAAACCCTTTTTCTCACGAACTCGCGACCTCACTCATCAAAACTTACAGCGTACTTCCCGTTGGCAGAGAACAATGAAATTTGGCAAAATGACGGTTTCACAGTACAAGGAAAGAAAAAAATCCGAAAGCAGTAAATTCCTATCTATATCAGATGAAAAAAATTGTCATCGCTTATGTGACTTTCTCTCTCTTTGCCTGTCTGTTAAGACCCCTTTTTCTTAGGAGCACGTAGAGGTATCAAGCTTAAATTTATGTCACAGACTAAGTCAATGCAACCAACAGCTACGGCCATTTATATCGCATATTTTTATACTAGCAAACTCACTCATCAAAACCTATAGGTTACTTCCCGTTGGCCTACAGTCATGATTTTGGCAAGAGAAGAAAGAAGATCACACGAAAAAATTTCTTTTTTCATTTGTTATTCGACGTCAGAGTTGATATTAAAAGCAAAAGTACTTCTCCATTCAGGCTGACTCGGTCGCAATGGTAAAATTCAAACATCAGGCAAGGAATAACTTTATTGCTCATACGAAGCGTTTCGGAATTCGTCCATCAACAGATATACAGGAGCCGTTATTTGCTTGTAGACATGGCCTTCCAAGTTGTCTGCGGGTGTTTCACATACAACTTCAAACGCCACATCTACATTCAATAATCGCTCCTGGATACCTGGTAATGGATACATTCCGAAACGCGTCATACGAGCAATAAAGTTATTCCTTGCCTGATGTTTGAATTTTACCATTGCGACCCAGTCAGCCTGAATGGAGAAGTACTGATTATTATAAGGGTGGTCGCTTGCCCCCTGCATGACTTTATTTCGCATTTATATTACTGAAATTGAAACATCATCGAAAATCTTGGAATCCCCATTACCGATATCTTGCCAGTACCAGGGTTGACAACACGTAAAAATGATCGAAATTCTCTGTTTCCGGAATGGGTCAAATGTCTATTTACATAATTAAGTTTGTACGGAACGCTCAGTTCGCGAGTCCTTTTCGCACCTGGCCAATTTTTTGCTATTAAGATTGATAAATTAAGTGTAGGACGCACATATGCAATGACGTATTCCACTGACTTACAATGTCCTTTAAGTTATGCTATAGCAGTTTAGTAAGCACTGACGAAAACAAATTATTAATTTTTCATTATTATTATTATTATAACGGTAAAATATTTATAGATTTATTGTTATTAAAATCCTAGGTATCTGTAGCATGTTAAAATTGACAGTGTTGGGTGACAGTGAAAGTCACCTGCAAACTGATCAACAACAAAGACGCTCTAGAAGGGGTGGTGTTGGCTCACTATCATTCCCCCTCCTCTTGAACTACGAACACGTTGTGACCTACCGAAGGAAAGAACCGCGTGTGAATGGTTCAAATGGCTCTGAGCACTATGGGACTTAACTTCTGAGGTCATCAGTCGCCTAGAACTTAGAACTACGTAAACCTAACTAACCTAAGGACATCACACACATCCATGCCCGAGGCAGGATTCGAACCTGCGACCGTAGCGGTCGCGCGGTTCCAGACTGTAGGGCCTAGAACCGCTCGGCCACCCCGGCCGGCCGCGCGTGAATCACACACAGAGTGATCGCTGCTACTGCGTGCGCATTTTGCGTGGACGGAACCGATAAGATGTCCGGCTGTCGTCGTCAGGGGTGGGCTCCGCAGGACAGAAGGGAACAGGTGTCTGCCAGCCGGCAGCCAGATGACCGCACCGCCGCCCGCACGTCCAACATATGCCGCGGGGGCGGTCCTGCGGCGTCTCCTCCACTCAGACCGCCCCTACAACGGATTCCACAAAGCGCCGCAGCAAAGCCCGACTGTCATATTCCAGTCTCTCTCTTGTTGTTCACTTCGACAGCGTCAGTGTCTAAACCAGTTTACCAATACAATACAGCGTCTGACGCACTACCTTCTAAAAAGGTATGTGTCAAACGCTGATTCTTTGTCACGGTCCCCACTAACGATTCGGTGGCGGTTCCAGCGGACTGCGAGCTACAGATGAACATTGAAAAATACACGAATGTTTATTTCGACGCTACAAAACCGTGTTTGCCGGCCGCTGTGGACGAACTGTTCTAGGCACTTCAGTCTGGAACCGCACGACCGCCGCGGTCACGGGTTCGAATCCTGCCTCGGGCGTGGATGTGTGTGATGTCCTTAGGTTAGTTAGGTTTAAGTGGTTCTAAGTTCTAGGGGACTGATGACCTCAGATATTAAGTCCCATAGTGCTCAGAGCCATTTGAACCATTTGAAACCGTGTTTCACTTATCTTGACCACCCAAAATCAAGTTTTGTCCAGGACCAAAATAAAAAATGTGTCAAGCAAATGTTGCTGAGATACCAGGGGGACATTAACCGCCATGGCAGCCTTTCTTTTAACTTTGATCGTTACGAAGATACGAACAGCAATTTATCTTTTTTAAATCGTGCATTTTTTCGGCAGTCCACGTCTTGTCCTCAAGACCTGTTTAAAAACGTTATCACAGAATACCATCCACGGAAGTACGACATTATTAAAAGCGGAACACACGGCTGACTGACTCCCCTGTAACAGCATGAAGTTGCAGCATTAGAAAATTGCACCGAAATGCAGGAAGATCTGCAACGGATAGGCACTTGGTGCAGGGAGTGGCAACTGACCCTTAACGTAGACAAATGTAATGTATTGCGAATACATAGAAAGAAGGATCCTTTATTGTATGATTATATGATGGCGGAACAAACAGTGGTAGCAGTTACTTCTGTAAAATATCTGGGAGTATGCGTGCGGAACGATTTCAAATGGAATGATCATATAAAATTAGTTGTTGGTAAAGCGGGTGCCAGGTTGAGATTCATTGGGAGAGTCCTTAGAAAGTGTAGTCCATCAACAAAGGAGGTGGCTTACAAAACACTCGTTCGACCTATACGTGAGTATTGCTCATCAATGTGGGATCCGTACCACGTCGGATTGGCAGAGGAGATAGAGAAGATCCAAAGAAGAGCGGCGCGTTTTGTCACAAAGTTATTTGGTAAGCGTGATGGCGTTACGGAGATGTTTAGCAAACTCAAGTGGCAAACTCCGCAAGAGAGGCGCTCTGCATCGGGGGTGTAGCTTGCTGTCCAGGTTTCGAGAGGGTGCGTTTCTGGATGAGGTATCGAATATATTGCTTCTGTGGTGTCACCGCCAGACACCAATCTTGCTAGGTGGTAGGCTTTAAATCGGCCGCGGTCCGTTAGTATACGTCGGACCCGCGTGTCGCCACTGTCAGTGATTGCAGACCGAGCGCCGCCACACGGCACGTCTAGAGAGACGTCCTAGCACTCGCCCCAGTTGTACAGCCGACTTTGCTAGCGATGCTACACTGACAAATACGCTCTCATTTGCTGAGACGATAGTTAGCATAGCCTTCAGCTACGTCATTTGCTACGACCTAGCAAGGCGCCATTACCAGTTTATATTGAGATTGTAATTATGTATCATCAAGAGCGATGTTCTCCATTTATGGATTAAAGTTAAGTATTCCAGAAGCTATGTACTATTTTTGGCTACTATAATTCCTTGTCATTTTCCAGACCTCACGCCAGCCTGCGTGAGCTTAAACGCGTGCATTTCGGCCTCCTCTAGCAACACGGTGTTGGCTCTTCTGCCAACACATCAGCTTCCTCCTACTTATACCTCCCGAGGAGATCACGGATGTGAAATCAGAGAGATTCGAGCGCGCACGGAGGCTTTCCGGCAGTCGTTCTTCCCGCGAACCATACGCGACTGGAACAGGAAAGGGAGGTAATGACAGTGGCACGTAAAGTGCCCTCCGCCACACACCGTTGGGTGGCTTGCGGAGTATAAATGTAGATGTAGATGCAGTACGGGTACACAGCGTATTTAGTCGGTTTTTTACGGGAGTCGGCAGTGAACTAACGAAAAATCAACCTAAATGCACACATTCAATGAACCGTCTTCAGTTGAAGGTTTGTATGAGTACAATGTATACCGACGAAAAGAAGGTAGAAATGCTACTCATTTACGGAGAATGTGATAACGTTTCCTTATTTACAATACGTACACATGTAGTACAGCACAGCAGTATTTTTAAATGATCTAGCATTTCCACCTTCTCTTCGTTGGTGGACATTGTACTCACACAAACCTGTAACAGAAGACAGTTTATTGAATTACCGGTATGCAGTTTTCTTGTGTTTCTGTTTGTTGGTCATCAACTTCTGGGAGTGGGCGTGTTACGTATCCGAGGTACCTACATTGTGTGTGAATAGCGGAGACTCCAGTTTCGTGTTTAAGTTTTTAATAATATCACTTTCACAAGAATGGTATACTATGATAGGAATTTAAACACTTCTTGACGAGAGGAAATGGATTAATGAAAAAAAATGTAGAGTGCTACTTAAAAAAGATATACAGCTCTTCGTATCTTTGTGACGAACGTAGTTACAACAGGGGTAAACTTGCTGGTCAATGTCCCTCTGGTAGTTAAAAAACATTTGCGTAATAAGTTTTTATCTTGCCTCTGGACAAAAAGTTATTTGCAGTGCTGAAGTTAAATCGAACAGTTTCTGTTTTACATGGTTGCATACACAGATCGGCCAGAACATTATGAGGACCGACAAAAAAAATGGTTCATTGGCTCTGAGCACTATGGGATTTAACTTCTGAGGTCATCAGTCCCGTAGAACTTAGAACTACTTAAACCTAACTAACCTAAGGACATCACACACGTCCATGCCCGAGGCAGGATTCGAACCTGCGACCGTAGCGGTCGTGCGGTTCCAGACTGTAGCGCCTAGAACCGCTGGCCACTCCGGCCGGCATGCGACTACAAAATGTAAGTAACCCAATGTATGAGATAATTATATACCTACATATATACTGTGGAATTCACTTTAAGATGCGTGACGGTGAGTACTTCGTATACCAATGACTTGTCACCCCTGCCTTGCTCAAAGCGCAGCTGGAATAATTGGGTAGGAAATCGTCAATCGTGGTATTAAATAGGATTCCCCACGTACTGTACAGCTGCTTTCGGAGTATATACGTCAGCGTCTGCCACACCCTGAGTAACCTCTGGTATCGCCTGCCATAAATTTCGCGCGTTAATACAGTGACAATCGACGGCGTGAACTTGGTCTGGCGGGCGGAAGGACGGAAACTGGTTTACAACAGTCGGGAGTGTTTCGCCAGGGGCTGTACCAGAAAACCTGTTGACGGCCGTCCCCAAGGGGATAAAAAGAAGTACACGAGGCGCGCAAACAATAGCGCGTGGCGTGCAAACGAGCGGCAGGGGACAGGGGACAAGGGACAGACAGCTGGTGGAGTACCGTGCCGCAGCGTACTAAAAAGGCGGACGCGGTCAGCCCCGGCGTCGCTGCGCCCCGCCGTATTGGTACATCACAATTAAGCGGCGCCAGGCCGGGGTGGGGGATGCCACACACCGTGGGTGGCTGTGGGGGGGGGGGGGGGGGGCAGAAGGGTGGGCGAGCAGGCGGTGTGGAGGTGGGCTGCAGTGGGGTGGGGTGGACCGGCAAGCAGCACGGCACATATCGACCCAGGCGGCGGCGGCGGCGGCGGCGGCGCTCTACACCTCCGCGCTGTCCCTGCCGCAAAAACAACACACACACACACACACACACACAGGACCCAACTCACACTCCCCTCCCCTGGTGCCGTTCCACACTGCCAAATGTGCGTTAATATTTACATCATCAAAGGCTTGTGCTGCAATACTTAACCGAATCAACAGTTTCGTATTCTCTCACCGAGCTCAGAGCACTCATCATTCAAAACTCGTCGGTCGTATTTCTTGCAAGAAAAACATTGCCCTTCGTCTGAGGGGAGTGAAGTGAAGTCACTGACAAGGGGAGACCACGACGTTTGGAACGCGGATTTCAAATGGTTCAAATGGCTCTGAGCACTATGGGACTTAACATCTATGGTCATCAGTCCCCTAGAACTTAGAACTACTTAAACCTAACGAACCTAAGGACAGCACACAACACCCAGCCATCACGAGGCAGAGAAAATCCCTGACCCCGCCGGGAATCGAACCCGGGAACCCGGGCGTGGGAAGCGAGAACGCTACCGCACGACCACGAGATGAACGCGGATTTACTGCAATCTTTGCACACTCGTAGTACTCCGTGAGGACAACTAAATGTGTAAGCAGTAGCGCGTACTTCTCAAACGTTATTGAGAAAATCGCAAGATAATTTCGGTCGTCAAATATATACTTGTGCGTGGCCATTTTTACCATAAAGCGGCGGCAGCCGAGTGGTGCCGGCACGGTAGCTCAGCGTGTTCGGTCAGAGGGCTGCTCGCCCTCTGTAATAAAAAAACTGAGTAAAGGAATCAACGATCAAGTTCAACGGAAGTCTTGTGACGTCCGCCCAGACCAAACGCAACGAACAATACCGAACAAATCCTCTCAAGACCAACGCACAAAGACGTCCGCCCCCGGTAGCTGAGTGGTGGCCGGCACGGTAACTCAGCGTGTCCGGTCAGAGGGTTAGCTGCCCTTTGTAATAAAAAAAACTGAGTTAATCGATCAATAATGAACTGAAACGGGTGTCTAGCGACGTCCGCACCGAGCAGATGAAACGAACGAAAACGAACAAAATGAGATTACACACAAAAAAAAGTGGCAGCGCGACAGAATGTCAAACCTAAGGGCCCGGGTTCGATTCCCGGCTGGGCCGGAGATTTTCTGCGCTCAGGGACTGGGTGTTGTGTTGTCCCAATCATCATCATTTCATCCACATCGACGCGCAAGTCGTCGAAGTGGTGTCGATTCGAAAGACTTGCACCAGGCGAACGGTCTACCCTACGGGAGGCCGTAGTCACACATTTATTTATGCCGGAACGGTAACTCAGCGTGTTCGGTCAGCGGGTTAGCCACCCTCTGTCATAAAAATACTGAGTTAACTGATCAACGACGAACTGAACGGGTGTCTCGCGACGTCCGCTCCGAGCAGATACAACGAACGAAAGCGAACAAAATGAGATTTAAAAAAAGTGGTTAGCGTTCGAGCGCCGTAACCACTGGATCGATGGATCGAGTCCCGCTCGTCAGTTTTTTTTTTTAATTTCTAACACAGTAATTTTCTTTACTATTAATATTGCAATTGATATAATGGGGAAAATGCCGGCCGCGGTGGTCTAGCGGTTCTAGGCGCGCAGTCCGGAACCGCGTGACTGCTACGGTCGCAGGTTCGAATCCTGCCTCGGGCATGGATGTGTTTGCTGTCCTTAGGTTAGTTAGGTTTAAGTAGTTCTAAGTTCTAGGGGACTGATGAACACAGCTGTTGAGTCCCATAGTGCTCAGAGCCATTTGAACCATTTCGAATGGGGAAAATACGTGTAATCGGATGAACTTTTATTAAATTTACAACTTTATTTGGCAGTCTACAAATTTTTATTATCACAGATAATATTCATAACTATCGACTAGTAAACGACCAAACGCATAAAGTGATACTGAAAATGTATGCTTGTCCGTGATTTGAGAAATAAATCTCTTATACCTGCAAGGAGCCCTAAACGACTTGTTACCTCCAAGATTTAACCGGCACAGACTGCTTTCGAAAGATGTACAGGGTGTCCGAAAAGACTTTCCCTGGTTACATAAATTGATAACTCAGGCTAGAAGTAAGATACAAATATGTAACTTGTGTCGAATTGTTTGCAACCATCAAAGTTTTTTTTCTGTTTTAGGTTCGCAGTATGTAAGTAGTGGACGAGGTGCAGTGCCCAAGAAGCCATATTAACCAATCAGGAGAAGGCACAGTCTGTCATGTGGTACCATGAGACACGATCACCAACTACAGTGCAGAGACTCTTCCAGACAACATTTGGAAGGAATCCACCTGATGTAAAGAGCATTTAAGCCTGGTATGAGAAGTTCAAGAACACAGGATCGGTTGCTGACTTTCCGAGGTCTGGTCGACCAAGAACCTCAGCAGACAGGGTGGAAGCTGTAAGGCAATCTTTTCTGCGAAGTCCGAAGAAATCGGTGCGCAGGGCCTCACGTGAATTACAGATGCTAAAAAGCTCTCTCCATGACATTTTACACAAACGTTTATTGTTTCGTGCATTGAAAGTGCAAATCGTTCAAGCCTTGTTGCCCAATGACAGTACACGTCGATATGACTTTGCAGTCGCAATGCAATCACATATTGAGGACGATGATGGTTATCTCAGACGAATTGCCTTTTCCGACGAAGCGACCTTTTTTGTCAGTGGAGTAGTGAATCGCTGTAATGTGCGCATTTGGGGTTCACAACCCGTTGGTGAGGTAATGGACTGCACCAGAGGCAGTCCAAAGGTGAATGTTTGGTGCGTGCTATTGCACGATCGAATTATCGGGCCATTCTTCTTCGCTGAGGCTACCATCACATCTGCAGTGTATCTGGACATGTTGCAACTGTATGCTGTTCCTCAGCTGCTTCAGTATCACGCCGATGTCTTGTTTCAGCAGGACAGTGCACCGCCTCATTGGGGTTTGGACGTCCGTGCCTATCTCGATAGCCGGCCGCGGTGGTCTCGCGGTTCTAGGCGCGCAGTCCGGAACCGCGCGACTGCTACGGTCGCAGGTTCGAATCCTGCCTCGGGCATGGATGTGTGTGATGTCCTTAGGTTAGTTAGGTTTAAGTAGTTCTAAGTTCTAGGGGACTGATGACCACAGCTGTTAAGTCCCATAGTGCTCAGAGCCATTTGAACCAACCTATCTCGATATGACCTTTCCTGGGCGATGGATTGGTCGTGATGGGCCAACGGTTTGGCCTCAACGCTCTCCTGACATAACCCCATTAGACTTCTTTTTATGGGGTTATGTCAAGGACGAGGTCTAGCGAACACGTGTACGAGATCTTGAAAACCTGCGGCAACGGATAACCACAGTCGTTGAATCGATCCCTCCAGTGATGTTGGCTAATGTGTGGACGGAAACTGAATATCGCCTAGATGTGCTACGTGCTACCAAGGGTGCTCATGTGGAAGTTTACTGATATGTGAAAAAAACTTTGATAGTTTGTAAACAATTAGACACCAGTTTCATATTACTTCAAGCCTGAGTCATCAATTTATGTAATCAGGGAAAGACTTTTCGGACACCCTGTACAATTAATCGTCGCTTCCGACATTACGAGTACAAGTTGCAGGATGGTATTTTTCGTAAAAACATGGAAAACATAAAGTTAAACGGCACCAGCTGTATCGAATAAATGCTATGTTTCCGCATACGCACGGTCTTTTGAGGTTTTCCATGTAAAAATAAACCACGTTAACATTTTCATAAACCTCTCTTTCAGACGATTATTTGGAAGCAAACCATGCATAACGCAGCATTTCCTTAAATATCGGCGTTGATAATTGGTCATGCAGTTCAAATGGTTCAAATGGCTCTGAGTACTATGGGACTTAACATATATGGTCATCACTCCCCTAGAACTTAGAACTACTTAAACCTAACTAACCTAAGGACATCACACAACACCCAGTCATCACGAGGCAGAGAAAATCCCTGACCCCGGGTCATGCAGTATCGACTGTATTTTAATAGCGTCTTCACGAGAAGCAATTTCTCGTTCTCCTTTCATTAAATACGAACAATTCTGAAGACACGGACAAGCATACATTTTCAGTATCACTTTATGCGTTTGGTCGTTTACTAGCGGATAGTTATGAATATTATAGTATTTGTGATAATAAAAATTTGTAGACTGCCAAATAACACTGTGAAAGGTGGCTACACTGGGCCACTGCGCCAGAGAGTGCGCCAAAGAGTACTATTAAGCCGCCTCCACAGTGCCTATTTAGAGTTCGTAGCAGTCAGTGCTTGTTATGAGATTGTGGAAGTCTGTGGTTGTTGAGAGTTCGTGGCAGTCAGTGCTAGTAGAGAGCTTGTGGAGGTCAGTCGTACCCAGAGGTGCTAGTGGGCACTGCTTGTCGTGAAGTCGGAGTGAGATGTGGTAGTAAGAGTGTTGTTCCATGTTTTATGCAGTTATTTGATGGGAGAGATAGCAGATGTTATTGTAATGAGTGCATTTCGTCAATATATATGAAGGTAAAAATTACAATGATCTTTTATTAATTGTGTATCTGAAATAATGCGTCACTACAGGTTCAGTCAACAAAGCATCTGGCTTGTGTTCTTGTATTAGAGTGAATTTTGGTTTTCTTGCGTAATTATAGTTTTTCTAAATTTCTTTTGTCACGTCGGTATAATTGGTATTTAAGAATTCTTGTCTTGTTTGAGAAGAACTGTGCCAGATGTGGACGTTGAGTCACACTCCCACATACAGAACAGTGACTCTTGTGCTTATTGGTTTTGTTGGTTTTTTAGTTGCTGGGGACTTAATTAATTAACTGTGTTTACGGAAATTTTCTTACATTGTTCTTTGCAGTCAGATAGCGTAACAATTCTAGTCAGGGCCAACCGTTTACGAGACTTACGTAATCGGACATACAGCTATTAAAATCATTTTCAATCATATATTTAAACAAGCCCCCATGCACGTGGCGACCGCTGCTTCGGATCGTCCCTTGGAATTGTTCTGATTGTGAAATTGTAGACTGTAGTATTGTTGTAGCAATTTGTAGTTAATAATTGTAGTCTATTTTGCATGTGTAGATTTGGTAATTGGCATTCTTCTAATGGTATTTTTCAAAATTTAATTTTTATTGCCTTGTATACGCGTTTGACAAATTAGTGCAATTATTTCAATTGTTCGATTGATCGTGTCTGAAGGAAACATCTAGTGTGAATAGTATTGTTGGAGATAAGGAGTCATTGTGTGTGATTTTCGAACAGTGACGAAATTTTTATATTTTGTAAATGATTACGCGGTCAATGAAACAGGCAAAAATGATGAATGGTCAGAATAACGAAATTGTTAACATGGCGAACTCGCCAACAGAGGAAAACAGTATGGTGGATAATGAGGTGGAAAACAATGTGATAAGTCGGGAAAATAGTCCGGAACCATTTCAAAATTTTTCTCAATCAGAAAATTCACAGAATACGAGATCAACGATAGAAGAATCTGGAATAGTATCGAACACAGATAGCTTTATAGCCATGCAGAAGGAAGCTGGTTTTGTGGGAAATGTGAGGGGCGAAAGGAATTTCGAAAAAGTTACTATGGAGCAGTTGATGAGTGCAATATTAAATTTGGGATCACAGATGGGAACAATTAAAACACAGATGGGAACAATTAAAACAGGTTTAGAAAGAATTAACTCGAAGATGGAAACTTTGACAATACGGTTAGGCTCACAAATAGGAACAAGTAAAACCGAGATGGAAACAATGGAAACACAGTTAGGCTCACGAATAGGGACATGTTTCAAAAATATGAAAGATGAACTAAAGAAAGAAATCAGAGAGGAAGTACAACCGATTCTGAATTCTCACAATAATAGATTAATTGCAGTAGAAATCAGACAAAGGAAACAGGATAGAGAACAGGAAGAAAGAGATCGCGTGATAGTACAGAATTTTTCAGAGTTAAATTTACAACGTGCAAAGGATAAGGAAGAAATATTTGAAAGAATCGAGGAATCCGTACCAAATGACATAATAAATAACTTAACGCAACAGTGTGAACAGTTAACTACTAAATGTGACAATACCGAAACCCGAGTCGCGACACTTACAGAAGACGTAAATAAACATAAAGAACAATTAAATGACTCATCGGAAAGAGTTGAGGAGATCTCAGATAAATTGACAAGTGTTAGTTTAGCAGAAGGGTGTGAAGAAAGTAATTTGTTTCATTTACGAGATGCAGTAAGAGAGCGCGAGGCGCGTGAATTTAACAATAATCGACATTCGGACTGGGACAGACGCGGTAGGTCTTTGTCGCCACGAGGCGAAAACTTTGACTATAAACACTTTTTGACTGTCCGGAAATTTAAGATCTTCCGCAATTCTAAGGATGACATACATCCATGTGCATGGTTAGATCAAATTACGTACGCACTTCCGCCAGATGTGCCACAAGGTCACAAACTAGAAATTATGTGCAGCTATTAAAGTCCTCAGGGGATTCACTACTCTAAGTGAATATGTGCCGTAGCGAGCATAGGGCCCCGAGCTGTAGTGGTGCTATTTCTCTTTTAGCTTTCTGCACCGCTGCCTACTCTTTTACTATTCTTTGCATCTGTCAAAACAACTCTTCGACTATCAATCTATCTAGACAGTAGATAAACAATAACCGGATTTGACTATTTACCTAAATGAGATGTCGAGAATTACTGTTTGGACTTACTATATTTTCTGCAGCAGTCATTTGTAGTTTAAATGAATTTTTTCTGTTTATCTTCGTGACAACATTACTTCTTATGTTGATGACATTCTTATTGCTAAACGTTCTTGGAGTGAGCACAACAAAATTTTGGATTCATTGTTACGTGTCTTTGCAAGAGTTGGCATTACAGTAAACTTGGAAAAATCTGAATTTGGTCGTTCTCAGATGAAATTTCTCGGTCACATTATTTCTACAGAGGGTATTCTTCCTGATCCAGAGAAACTAGATGCTATTCGTAATTATGCTGTTCCTACTACAAAACGTGACGTTCGTAGTTTTCTTGGTCTCTGTAATTTTCTTCGACGCTTTGTTAGATTGGACGATTTGGCCACACCTCGTTTTTGCGATCTATCTGGAAAGTCTTTTTAAACGAAAATCGGTCGACAACTCCGTTTGGTTAGTTTGTATTCCTGATGAGTGGGTTAATAAGCTGATTTGGTATACGCATTTCAGTTATGCACACTTTGGTCCCAGAAAATGCTTTCACAAATTACGAGAAAATTGCTATTTCAGTAATATGGAAAAACGTATTCGATCTGTTCTTGCCAAATGCAAATTATGTCAAATGGCTAAGCCTCCAACGATTTCTCACAGAGCACCGTTGTTTCCTGTCATTCCAGCGAAATTAAAGGAGATGGCTGCAGTCGATTTGTTCGGTCCAGTGGTTCGTTCTACTAATGGTTTTGCGTACATTTTCGTAGCAGTGGAATTGACATCAAAATATGTGTGTTTTACACCTTTACGCAAAGCAACAGCTCGTTCAGTATCTAACGCTTTTATCAAACATTTTCTTAAAGAAGTTGGTCATGTTAACAAGGTTATATCAGATAATGGATCACAGTTTCGTTCTAAAATTTGGCTTCATACTCTACGGCGTCGTAAAATCAAACCAATTTTCATTTCACTTTTTCACCCTCAATCTAATGCTTCAGAGAGATGGATGAAGGAAATCAATAAATTGTGCCGTCTTTATTGTCATCAGAATCACAGAACTTGGGATCAGTATCTTCATATTTTTCAAAACATTCTGAATGAACTTCCTAATGATTCAACTTCTTTACCGCCTACACTGGTATTAAAAAATAAAGTACCAACAAATCGCATTTCTGAAATCGTTCCTTTTCCGCCTTCACGGAAACTGCGGCATTCTGAAGTTGTCAACCTGGCTCTGCAAAATATTGCATCTGCGGCTGCTAGAAGAGAGAAATCAGCTAGACGTCCTGGTCGTTCAAAATTCTTGTCAGTTGGTCAGAAGGTATTAATTAAGTCTCATCGTTTGTCACACAAAGGAAAAGGCTTGTGTCGCAAATTTTTTCTGCTTTATAACGGTCCATATAGGGTCCGCAAAATTATACATGATAACACTGTTGAAGTAGAAACTCTTAAATCTCGACGCTCTAAAGGAATACATCATATATCAAACGTTAAAATTTTTGTGGAATGACATACTTTTGAGAAACTGACAGCTAGATGTAAACATGCGGAGAGTACAAGGATACCGCGCTGTGTTTTGGCGGCGGCACATACTCAAAGCAACAGTCAAGTCTGCGCGCCGCACAAGGCAGTCGTTGACCGCGAACAATAGCTTCCCACGTCACGCGCCCACAGCTGATCGAGCGCTCAGTGCGAATGCACTGACAGCCGTAAACAAACACACAGTCTAATTTCTCCGATTAAATTCAGTATAAAGCTATAGTGACTTGATGAATTCTGTTATTAACATTTAGTATTTTGCAGGATACGGTTGTATAAAGTATTTAAGAACTTCAGGTAAATTCTGTGCGTGTCCGACGTTAAGACGACCTGCTATCGAGAAAATTTCAGGAAGAATGTAATTTCGAAGAAGAAAGTAATAAACTAAAAAAGGGTAACTATTAATTGAGTTTATTTTTCAGGTAACAAATTTCCACTTAGGTACGTACTTTAGACGTAATTTGCTGCTCGCGATTACGTGATTCATACTTTGTGCTAATTTCATGTTCTATGAATTTACTTGTGAAGCGACGTGCTGGTATACATTTACTGATTTTGACAATTATTGATTAATGAACTGGGTTGTAACTTGTGTATATTATGCATCGCTTGGCTGCACTGCTATTTCACTGATGTCATATTTTTTAATTATGTGCCTGCTGTGCTTATTTATTTGAATTATAATTGTAACCTGATTTATTGTGCTGATGTGTTTAGGTATGTAAGTTATACTTTGTGATTTATCTGCTTGCGCCTTCATGTTTATTTATTAGGATGACATATGAACATTTATTTGCTTATGCTGATATGATGCTAATGACTTGTTTATTACGTAAGATATATGTTTACTGCTATGCGTATGGATTACATATTTACACATTTCTGTTTTGTTGCCATAACTGCTCTTTAATTTGGTGTATAGAAATGCTGATATACTGTGTATAAACATAGAGTTTAGGTCACACTACTGTATTAATTATAGATTGTTCGCTTGGCAGAGCCTCGTTGTAGGAATTGTGCTGCATCCACTTGTTGCTTATGCTGATATGATGCTAATGACTTGTTTATTACGTAAGATATATGTTTGCTGCTTTTTGCATGGATTACATATTTACACATTTCTGTTTTGTTGCCATAACTGCTCTTTAATTTGGTATATAGAAATGCTGATATACTGTGTATGAACATAGAGTTTAGGTCACATTACTGTATTAATTATAGATTGTTCGCTTGGCAGAGCCTCGTTGTAGGAATTGTGCTGCATCCACTTGTTGACATTCTGTTCTTTACTGGTCTATTTACTCGCTATTGCTTGTTTTGCTTACGCTCAGTGCCTTATATTTTTAAGATAAGAAAATTCACTGCTATAATTCGACGAACGACATTAGTACAAGAAAGTCATTGAAGTCACATGAGCTGAGGTTTTATGGAAGCTGTATAAATTTATGCTAATAGGAAGGAAGCTAACGACATGACAGACCAAAACTAGGTTTAGACCATTAACAATTATTACACTGCATTTTTCGTGAGCAATTGAAATAGGAAGTGACACTTGACACAAGAAATACTCCACATGTTTGCTTCTGTTTGCCATAATTCTTGAAGTGGTGTACACACTGTGAAACATTATGATTATTCACACTCCGTAATCGTACTTAATTACTGAGAGTTATTCGAACTAAGTCTGTTAGAGGTCAGGTATGCATTTCTTTTATTTAATGATGGACAAGGAACCAAAATGTATCTTATAATTTATAATGAGTAGAAAATTTGGGTCAGATGGATTGCACAGAGGTTGTGTGTGGACACTGTGTCTTCGGATTGTATGGGATGCTGAATTGAAGTTGCATTAGGATTTTATCTGTACTTGTTCAAGGAGACTGACTAGAGGAAAGAGTTGTTATGGAAGTGAAATGATATTGGTGCTGAGGTTTATATGTAGCGACGTATTATTGAGGTATTGAGAGTATATTAAGTTGTTGATTATTGGAGTTTTTGTGGACAAGAGGTAAGGTAAATGATATTGATGATAAGACGTATTGAAGAGGTATTATTGAGATTGTGTGAAGCTGATGATCATTGGAGTTTTGGTGGATAAGAGGTAAAGTAAGTGAGATGCATATTTTTTTTTTGTTGGTCTTATGGAACAAGGAGGATGAAGATAGCAGACTAGAACACTAAAATAGAAGGAAGATAGTCTATACACACACTTTGTTAAATCACTAAGCAGTATATACTTTTTTTTGGAGAGAGGAAGTAATTGCATATCTTGGCTCACTGACAGTTGTTCAACAACAGTACATTTTGATCTGGCTTGGCAAACATTGGTCTTGACATGATGACTATGACGTTGACTAACTATTATTGACTGTTATACATTGCTGCCAGTACTACTTGATACACATGATGAACATCAGATTTTGACAGAATTACATTTACACAATTAACACTATTCAATTACACAGTAGTACTTAATGTGGATGAAGGATGAGTGAGTGTGTTCTGTGTGTTTTCCTTTACTAATCCTACCCACCTATCTCCTAAGTATTATTTTATTTGTTGGTAGTGGCTTGCACTGACACCCATAAATATTATAGATTTACTGGTATTTGTGTATTGTAATAGTTAATATGAAATTATGACATCATTTGTGTGTTTGTTATGATTTGTATGTTACTGTAAAAGCATTTGTATGTGCATTCAAACTATTGTTCATGCCTGAACTGTCTGATTAGTGAAGATAAATATTCTGAACTGTTACCTGCACTTTTCAACATGATGTGTGACATTTGGTCGTGTTTAATTTCTGCTGATGAACTGTGTGATCAGTGCTTGTGAATTTTGTGGAACTGCTTCGGCTGAGAGATGTCACTTGTTGGTGTCTGGACCTGCTCAACATTGCTGGGTGCAACTGATGGACTACTCCTACTGAAATGGTGTCACTTGTTGGTGTCTGCACCTGCTCAACATTACTGGGTGCCACAGATGGAACTGCTTCTACTGAAATAATGTTACTTTTTGCTGTCTGCACCTACTCAACATTACTGGGTGCAACTGATGAACTGTTTCTACTGAAATGATGTTACTTCTTGCTGTCTGCACCTACTCAACATTGCTGATGCCACTAATGGACTGCTTCTACTGAAATGGTGTCACTTGTTGGTGTCTGCACCTGCTCAACATTGCTGGGTGCAACTGATGAACTGTTTCTACTGAAATAATGTCACTTGTTGCTGTCTGCACCTACTCAACATTGCTGGGTGCCTCTGATGGACTGCTTCTACTGAAATAATGTCACTTGTTGCTGTCTGCACCTGCTCAACATTGCTGGGTGCAACTGATGAACTGCTTTTACTGAAATGAAGTCACTTGTTGGCGTCTGCACCTGCTTAACATTGCTGGGTGCCACTGATGAACTGCTTCTACTGAATTAATGTGACTTGTTGCTGGGTGTACCTGCTAAACTTTACTGGGTGCAACTGATGGACTGCTTCTACTGAAAAGATGTCACCTGTTAGTATCTTTTTGTTTGTATAAACTAATCATTGAAAGCATTTTATGTGAACATTTGTATAAACTGATTTTTTGTATATTGTGTAAACTATTATGTAAAGCCACGTGTATGAAAAGAATTTGTATTGCCTACTGTACTTTATATATTAGGTTAGTAAAAGGTCAGTGCAAAGCCAAAATTTTTAACTAGTTATGTGATGTTTAGGTATTAATATTATCTTTTATTTTTGTCTGTATTTTTCTGGACGAATTTGGTGGTATTTTCACCACCAATGCTGGCAAAAATACCATCAAATTCTGGCCTGTGGAGGAGGGGCATATGAAAGGTGGCTACACTGGGCCACTGCGCCAGAGAGTGCGCCAAAGAGTACTATTAAGCCGCCTCCACAGTGCCTGTTTAGAGTTCGTAGCAGTCAGTGCTTGTTATGAGATTGTGGAAGTCTGTGGTTGTTGAGAGTTCGTGGCAGTCAGTGCTAGTAGAGAGCTTGTGGAGGTCAGTCGTACCCAGAGGTGCTAGTGGGCACTGCTTGTCGTGAAGTCGGAGTGAGATGTGGTAGTAAGAGTGTTGTTCCATGTTTTATGCAGTTATTTGATGGGAGAGATAGCAGATGTTATTGTAATGAGTGCATTTCGTCAATATATATGAAGGTAAAAATTACAATGATCTTTTATTAATTGTGTATCTGAAATAATGCGTCACTACAGGTTCAGTCAACAAAGCATCTGGCTTGTGTTCTTGTATTAGAGTGAATTTCGGTTTTCTTGCGTAATTATAGTTTTTCTAAATTTCTTTTGTCACGTCGGTATAATTGGTATTTAAGAATTCTTGTCTTGTTTGAGAAGAACTGTGCCAGATGTGGACGTTGAGTCACACTCCCACATACAGAACAGTGACTCTTGTGCTTATTGGTTTTGTTGGTTTCTTAGTTGCTGGGGACTTAATTAATTAACTGTGTTTACGGAAATTTTCTTACATTGTTCTTTGCAGTCAGATAGCGTAACAATTCTAGTCAGGGCCAACCGTTTACGAGACTTACGTAATCGGACATACAGCTATTAAAATCATTTTCAATCATATATTTAAACAAGCCCCCATGCAACTGTAAATTTAATAAAAGTTCGTCTGATTATTCATATTTTTCCCATTATACCAATTGTAATATAAATAGTAAAGAAAATTAATGTGTTAGAAATAAAAAAAATTGATGAACGAGACTCCATTCATCGATCCACCGATTACGGGGCTTGAACGCTAACCATTCGGCTGCCGCCGCTTCATTGTAAAAATGGCCACGACCGAAATTATCTTGCGATTTTCTCAATAACGCTTGAGAAGTACGCACTACTGCGTACACATTTTATTGTCCTCGTGGAGTACTACGAGTATACGAAGTTTGCAGTAAATCCGCTTTCCAAACGTCGTGGCCTCCCCTTGTGAGAGCGATGACTGGCATTTAGAGAGGGTGTCAGTTAAATGACCAATACAGAAGGGTCTGTGTCATGCGGAGTGTCCCAGGAGGAATGGCCAATATTTCCTATGGCAGGAACGATCATTTTAAGCAAGTAAGTCCAGCAAATATGGCCTCTAAACTGCGTACCTTTTGTTCAGTAGAAGAGATGTGCTTCACACTATCGAAGGCAAACGACTACTCACAACTCTTCAGGTATGCATTTAGAGACCCTGTTTACTAGACTTCTTCGCTTCGAATGATCGTCCTGTCATATCCTTGAATATTGAACATTCCTCCTGGAACACCCTGTACAAATGAGCTGGTAGTTACAGTCTGCAGCCGACCTGATCATGTAGCTCAACGCGTAACAAGCTAGCTTACTATTGCCAGGGATGTGACAAGAGATCCGCGCGCCATCTTGGCGACCGTCTGTCTGCTATAACCAACAGCTTCTGGTTTTTAGGCGGTTTTCCACACTTGTTTAGGCGAATGCTGGGTTGGTATCCAATTTCCGGGTCGAAAAATACGATACAAATGTAGAATATATCTCTTGGATGTTGTAGTTCTTCTTATTTTCCATGTTTCCTAAGAAAAAATGGAGATGAATTCTGCGAAATGCAAGACATCATCTGATTAGTTTTCTTTTACCCAAACTTGTTTGAGCACTGTAAAGTAAGAAGATGGGACGATACGTAATGAAGGCCATATACTAGTATCCCATACTAACTATCGATGTATATGTGGGCTTACGTAACTTAATGACCACACATTGCAACGATAATTGTTGACTGAATAAATGAAACTGAGGGATATGCAATTAAATAATAATGGAATACAGCAAAATTATGATGAAACGTTGTTTCCATCCGAAATGTAACAAATGTTAAACTAACGAGGGTAATCCCAAAAGTAAGGTCTCCTATTTTTTTTATAAGTACACAGATCTGTTTATTTCTGCAATGGTTTACCTCAGCTTACAGCTTGAACATTTAGCTATTTTTCGACTCACCATTTCTGTCCATGCATTTTTGTAGACGCTGTGGCAGTTTTTCTATGAGCATATCATACCAGCTCGCCGCCATGCTGTTCAGAAAGTTATGAACATCTTCTTTCACCTCGTCGTCGGAGCTGAATTACTTTCCGGCCAAACGTTCTTTTAACCTAGGGAACAAGTCATAGTCACTGGGCGCCAAGTTAGGACTATAGGGTGGGTGGGTGATTATTTTCCACTGAAATTGTTGCACGAGAGCAACGGTTTGCCGAGCGATGTGTGGGCGAGCGTTGTTATGGAGAATGTGTACGCCCTTGCTCAACATTCCTCTTCGCCGGTTCTGAATTGCCCGCTTGTGTTTTTTCAGAGTCTCACAGTACCTGTCAGCATTAATTGTGGTCCCAGCGATTCAGCTCCGACGACAAGGTGAAAGAAGAGATTCATAACTTTCTGAACAGCATGGTGGCGAGCTGGTATGACATGGGCATACAAAAACTGCCACAGCGTCTACAAAAATGTACCGACAGAAATGGTGATTATGTCGAAATATAACTACATGTTCAAGCTGCAAACTGATATAAACCACTGTAGAAATAAACAGGTCTATGCAATTATAAAAAAATATGAGACCTTACTTTGGGATTACCCTCGTATTTACAAAATTTGTGCACAAAAATGACATTTTAATAATAGTTCAGATACATATAAAGATCAATGACTCATGTTACAATCGAAATCAAACCTGTATTTAAAAAGTATTGACTTTTATAAACCATATATTCTTATAAAAATGTATCTGAACGTATTTTGGCAATGACGGCTGTCATATTTCGTTATGTTTATTATTCAGAAATCATTATAACTAGTTATAAATCCAAACCCTGTCACTTTTTTTGAAACACCATTGAACTTTTAACTGTAAACTTCAAAACTAGTGTTCTGAACAGTGTGTGCATTTATATTTGGATTGTTAAAACATATATAAGGACCAGTGTCAGCAGCGCTGGCATGGCTAGTATTGTCTTCAAGTTCTGCTGGGTCAATGTCATTCTATCTTTCTAGTCCGAATAAACACTTTATTAAACATGTTTTCGTATCGACCACATCATTCTGTAGCATTGATAAACAAGACAAGCAGATCTGACACTGTGGAGAGCCCAAGACTTTCTTTTAAATGAAGAATGGTTCAAATGGCTCTGAGTACTATGGGACTCAACTGCTGAGGTCATAAGTCCCCTAGAACTTAGAACTACTTAAACCTAACTAACCTAAGGACAACACACATATCCATGCCCGAGGCAGGATTCGAACCTGCGACCGTAGCGGTCGCGCGGTTCCATACTGTAGCGCCAGAACCACTCGGCCACCAGCGGCCGGCTTAAATGAAGAAATTGGCAGTGAAGAGATACACACCGGAATTACGACCATTAAGAAACAGCAAGCGAAGTATCCATTTCTAGTGGCCACGAGAGGTGGTTACGTTTTAGCAATTCATTTCCTATCTTCGGTGGGTTTTATTTATTATTCTTCCTGCAAATTATCATGACACGATAACATGTAAAGGAGCTAAACTGACGCAAAATTTAACGCCCGTTATCGCTTCACTCTAAGTGCAAATAGCTTCAATATAATTTCATATGACGTCCTTAAGATGTTATCAAGTCAAAATAATCTCCAGAAAGAATAGTAAGTACAACATCACAGAAAATGCTACAACATGTTTGGATAAAATGAAACAAACCGAACAGTGTGTTGCGTAAGACAGGGTTTCTCTCCAGTTTCTCCAAATTAATATATGGTAACACGAACAGCAAAGTTTGCGCGATTCACAGATAGGTGGCGTGGAACGTAGACACTTTCTTAAGTTAACTGAATGAGTATAGCAACAGCAAGTAAATCCGACCAAGAAGCTGCAATAATAATAAAAAATTCCGAAATCAATAGCAGCTGAAACCGCACAATTCTACAAACGCTAGGAAAGAGATTAACGTCTGTAGCCTACAAGGATGATCGCAGAAGACGCACTTGTGCACAGCGAGATGACATCGCAAGAAAACTGAAATGAAATGCACAGTTGCGTGTGATCAGTGAGTGTTTCAAACATTGGCAGCTGACTAAATATAAAGAGATGTATTCTAATGCATAATCGAAAAGATACGATGTCGTTTGATTACGAGATACGCTATCATTCACTGGAATCAGTCACAACCTTCAAGTATCTACGAGTATGTGGCCGAATCGATTTCTCCATCTATATTCCGCAAGCCACCTTACGGTGTGTGGTGGAGGGGTACTTCTGGTACCCCTAGTTTCTTCTCCCTTCCCTGTTCCATTCATGAATTGCGCGAGGGTGAACCTCCGTAATAGCTCAAATTTGTCTGATTTTCTCACTGTGGTCATTTCGCGAAAGGTGTGCGGGAGAAAGTAATACATAAGGCGAGTCTTCCCGGGGAGTGCTCTCTCAAAACTTTTTTTTTTTTTTAAAGACCTTCCCACGATGTGCAACGTCTTTCTTATACCGATTACCACTAGAATTTGTTGAGCTACTCCCGGACGTTCTCGCGCTGACAGAGCTGTCCCGTTGTATTGTCTCCCATCTCTTCCATTAATCGAACCTGGTAAAGGCGCCACACGAACTAGCATTACTCAGGAATCGGCCGAATAAGCGTTTTGTAAGCCACTCCTTCCGTAGATGAATTACGTTTCCTTCAGATTTTCCCAATCAATCTCCCTCTGGCATCTACTTTTCTTACATTGTGGTTTTATGTGATCACTCCATTTGCGCTCGCTCCTACCTATTTCACGGTAGTTATTGTTACTAGACATTTGTGCTAATAGTGTAATCGAATTAATGTAGTACGACGATGTAAAAGTGGGTTAATTTATTGGAAGAGTCTGGGGAAGTGTAGTTCACTCACGAAAGAAGTAGTTTACAAGACCGTTGTTCTTGAGTACCGTTCATCAGTCTGGGAACCACACCAAGTTGAATTACTGGAAGAGATAGAAAAGAAACCAAGAAGAGCTGCACGATACGTCCGGTTCTTGTGTGGTCACCGTGATTATGTCACGGAAATGTTCAACAAACTGCAATAGGAGACGCTACAAGAAAGACGTTGTGTATCCCGGCGGGTATTACAAAATTCCGAAAGCTCAAGTTCCAAAATGAGCCAATTATCACGACGCTAAAGCTAGACGAATTTGGGATCATATGGAGTCGTACGCACACCCTTTTTACCGCGAACCATCAGTGACGGAATAGGAAGCCAATACACTACGTATTCCCTGCGAAACACAGATGTGGATGTAAGAGTACGCTGTTTAAGCGGATTGTAGCAAAGCAAACGTTGTCGTGTTGGATGAACTCACAGAAGTTGAGCATATCTAAATGGAGTAGAGGCTGTTCTGTGGTTATATCGCTGCTACTGAAACTATACCAAGAATTCGGTATGTCTCGGTTGCCGTCAGAGGTGGCGGTGGAAAAGGTAGTGGTGCTGGCGGTGATTGTAGTGTTGTTTGATTGTGACACAATTTGTGAAACACTAAAATCGGATATTGTAAACCCATTTTCACTATCGTGTTTACAAGGTGGACGTAAATCATTTTTGCTAGTCCGACGGGATATTGGCTTTTCGAGCTAAGTTGTTTTAACGATGATATCGGTAAATAAAGTGTTGTGATTTCGTCAACACGGTATAGTGAGTTTACCAATGGCTTTGTACTGTTTGTAAAACGGTTTCCTTGCGACCGACGGTGGAGTTGTAAGGAGGAAGAGCTGTTCTGATTGCTGAAAGTCGCTGGTATGAGATTCGCATCTCGTGGAAGTTTATAGCACCCCTCTAAAAGCTGAGTGACGAGTCTGTAACATAAGAAATGTCTTAGCGGAGTAAAACTTGTAAAAAGTAACTCGGGGTCTATCAGTAAGCATAGTTTATTCTACAAGCACTTATAATTCGGCTCTGACGTTCGATATCGCCTTGTCTAATCAGAAGTAATTGCGTTGCTTCCGAGCCGCCACAAGACGACTGTTCTGACGTATCAAGCCAGAATCGCAGCGCGAGTTGTAACTGAAGGCTTACTGACCACAAATTACTCCATCACCACAAGCTACTGGAATGAAGATAAGACCAACGAATCACTACTGATGTATGTGTGTATAATGGTTAATACCAATTGAAGCTGCCTGGTAGATGGAAACTGAGTAGCATACAGAGATCCGAATCCGCAAAAACGCCTTTCGCGCGTAATGCTCTTATGGACAGAGCTATCGAGGCACGACCCACAAACAGTGCTCACCAGCTCCACTTCTAACAGTACCTGTCTGCCACCCTCCAAACTTCACAGACCCTCTCCTGAATATCTTACGGAAGCAGCACTCCTGGAAGAATACCGCGGAGAAATGGCTCAGCCACAGACTACAGGTTGTTTTGAGAATGAATATTTTACCTTGTTGCGGAGTGTGCACTGTTGTGAAAGTCCCCAGTAGATTAAAAATGTGTGTCGGACTGTCACACTGTTTCAATCCATCAAGAAGTTTCGAAGCAGCATACACTACACTGCCGGGCAAAAGATTCGTTCTTCGAGGTCCTAACTGTTATTTACAATTGAGACGGAAACCTGACTTAGCTTTGTTTATTTTTTGACAGATTAGAAAAGTCTTTCCACAGAACTAATTATAGGATAAAGGGAGTGCGTGAGAATATTTTTCACTGAAATGAATCGCACTGTTTCAGCTGCAGCGACGTGAAGTCGCATTCTGAGTATGTCACTCTCGAATAGTCATACTTTCATTATTCTTGTGCGAGAAGCACTTGCTTCAGTTTAATATTCAACACTGCAGTGTTTAAGGGGACAACACAATTTCAGTTCAACTGTGCAGTTATCCGTCCACGCTAAAATCAGAACTCAAGGTGTATAGAGTATACTCAGTTTTTCACTCAATTCAGTACTCACTACTGGCATTCCGCGCGATGTTCGAGACGACGGGTGACAGAAATGGAGAGCCGCAGTTTGTTGTATTGTCGTATTAGTTCCCAAAAATACGAGACGCGCGGAACATCTAAGTCGTCACTGCCTATCTCATCTCAAAAAGCGGATCGAAGGAAGGGTGTTTAATTTCTTTACTAAATTCCTACGAATCGCGTTAGGCCCTAAAGTTGTACCTTTTTTAAAAAATTTTTTTACACGAAATGTGGATGGAGCACAATCTATATCCGAAACTTCAGGAATAAAAATGGTTCAAATGGTTCTGAGCACTATGGGACTTAACATCTGAGGTCATCAGTCCTCTAGAACTTAGAACTACTTAAACCTAACTAACCTAAGGACAGTACACACATCCATGCCCGACGCAGGATTCGAACCTGCGACCGTAGCGGTCGCGCGGTTCCAGATTGAAGCGCCTAGAACCGCTCGGCCACAACGGCCGGCGTTCAGGAAGACTGTGACTGCTTTCAGTATAAGCCATGCCCTTCAATGACGTCATGATGGTATCAGGTTGGTTCTCTGGTAACTGGCAACGATAAGAACACTCAAATTATGCGATTAGCGGAGGAAACTGCGCAGTTTATCGTCGCAAAAGACAAATCCCTCGCGAAGCCCTACGACCTTCCTGATCTGCGGTAATCGTCCAGTTCAACGATCAAACAATACGTCACTCATGATTCAAACTGAAGGTGTGTAGGCCACGTAACGTTTGTACGTGGGATCGATATACACAGTGTGTCTGTAAAGTACGGTGTATAGTATTTGAGGTGACTTCTAACATCGGTTGTAAAGCCGTTGAAAATCGTCAGCAAGCGCTACTTGTGTAGTGGCTCGAAGCACCGCCGTCGTGTTTTGTTGCATATCCGCGACATTATACGAAATGAGACGTGGTGCTACCAGCACGAAGTGGACACCAAGCGAGAGTTACTGGAATTGTATTCACCGTCTTCCCCGCGTCCCAAAGAACGTCAGCTCACAAAAACCCTCATTAAGATGATGATGGCTGCCCTTCTCGACAAGAAGGGCTTGACCCATCATCAACTCGTTCTCGAGGAAGGTAGGAAAGACGATGAAGAACATGCCACTGACTGTCGCTTACGCTGTGGATCGTATTGGTAGCACCCAGGCCTCATCTCTTGTTGATCATGCCTCTTTTATTTTCTGAGACAATTCACTGAATTTTTCAGACGCATCTCGTACAATGGGCACGTCGGCCTTAAACAGCTGGGATAGAATGCAATGTGAAGTAACGTAATATCTAAAGTGGGTAAACGGGCTCTCCTGTCGGGAACGACGAACCCGTGGACCACGCTCGGCGCAGAATGATGTCACGCACAGAATGCTCTAAGAGCGAGTAAAGTACGAACGCGGAGTCCTTCACCGCCATAAAGATGAAATTTTTATCTTACTTAGAAGCTAAATTACGTTGGGTTTGGCCGTATATTATGGGTAATTCCTCAGAGGACAATGCACGTAGCCTCACCGCGATCTGAGAGCAGTGAAATATATCGATCGCCGGCGTTTAGGAAATCCCACTGACTGTCCTCTTCCGGGAAAATTTTCCTATCAGTCATTAGCAAGTGTTCTTAGAGCATCAACCTTTGCAGTAATTTCGAGAAACCAACCTTTACTGTTATGAATGCCTTTATGACAGCTATAGTGCCAACTCTTCGCAAAACTGCGACAATTAAATGCAATGATAACTTAATAATGGGGTGCGTCTACAGTATTTTCAGTATCGTATTTTATTCCGCAATGTACAGTGCGAAGCACTGTTTCAGCTTCATGTCTTGCTTTGCCGTCAGAATGCCGGTGCTCCGGTAGACAACTGGAATCCTGAAGGGTAAGCTACGCTTTGAAAAAGAAACTGGCGAATAAACTACGTCACCGAATAAAATACGCCATTACAACAGAAATTAGATGGACTTTGTTATTACGTTATCTACCAATGTTTTCAACGATATCAATTTGTGTCTGGCTGTTTTATGTCCGTAGCTTCAATAAGTCATGAACGAAGGCTCTGAGCACTATGGGACTTAACTTCTGAGATCATCAGTCCCCTAGAACTTAGAACTACTTAAACTTAACTAACCTAAGGGCATCACACACATCCATGCACGAGGCAGGATTCGAACCTGCGACCGTAGCGGTCGCGCGGTTCCAGACTGTACAGCCTAGAACCGCTCGGCCACCTCGGCCGGCCATGAGCGAAGGAGACGACGCTGTAAACAAAACGGGACTGTTTCTCATTGTGATGCAGAACGTAGTTTGGAGTCCTGGTTTACTCGAAGGTCCATGAAAACTTTGTGGAATTGATGAACATCTATTAATATCTCACTTTACTTGCCAAAAACTTTCAATGCCCGACTGGCGGTCGCTCGTACAAGCGCATAACAAACTGCAGTCGCAACTTTTGAAGTCTTAATGGAGAAAATTACTAGTTTGGCTGGACACGCATTGCGCGGCGAGGTCCACGTCGTTCATTCTATTACCTATACTAATCAAACGCAAAAGAAAGAGATCTCCAATATCGGATTTATCGCCTTACTTCTCCCGCAGGAAGTAAACACAGGCCAAAATTCAAGTTTCTCTGCTAGCTTTACGGTTTCAGACGTTTGTGCAAAGAAACGAACAGAGAAAAACTCTAGAAATGGTACCAGCAATGACTTGTCCGGCAGCGGATGGTGCACTAAGTTACTAAACAACTGCCCTAAAGCTTTAAATGCGAGCTTTTTACGTTAGGTTCTACAGTGACCTTTACACATAGATGTCAAATGAAACTACAAGTATACTGTTGAAATGTTCCTTTCGTCCGTGCCTCGGAGCTACCGTGGGGCTGCGCGGAGTCGATTTGCGGCGCGCGAGAGAAATTACGCGACATGCTGCTGCACAGATTTAATCGGAAACGTTTTTTGGAGGTCACATAATAACACTCTGCGCTCCTGAATATGTAGAAATAGTCTAAATAATGGTCGCCAGCCTCTTTCGAGCCATGAGACACGATTAACACTAGACTGGCCCGAGTTGCACTCGGTTAGTGGTCCATGACCAACAGACGTCATATCGCCAGAACCATGCGTCATTCAAGGACATAATTTCGCAGGTACATTCAGTGGTATATGTGGATATTGTCTGCAAAATGTGCTCCGAATAGAGATAGTACAAAGAAGCAAAAAAACTGAAACATTATGCCTTGAGACTCGGGCTTGCTCTCGAAAGTGTGAAACTTCTCACCACGTCAAAGCCAATAATTCAAGCCATGTACGAAACCCACTACCTCCTCAAAGATCCAGAAAATGAAAACGAACCTTAATATACGGGGTGAAACTCAACTCCACTGACAACATTTCGGATACTTTTGAGTGATATTTCCTGTGGATATCTGAGTATGGGACTCTTGGTCTCTGGCTACTAAGAGTGTAATTATGATTTGTTCGGTTACGTATGATTTCTTGCAACTAAATGTCACAGCAGTGAAAAGGCCCGTAACATGCAAGCACCCAAGCTTACGACAGAAAATACTGAATAACACACAAACTCAAGACGAAAGACATACGGGTACACTCCTAACACAGCGTCGTGCTGCTCTTCCATTGTTTTCAGTGAACCCACACACAACTTCACCTCTGTCAACCTATCCACATTACTGCATGTTACTGTTAACATATAACTAACGCTGTTTGTAAAAAAAAAAAGCAAGCTAAAGGACGCATTACTATTGTCAACAAGTACCAAGCGTGAAAAAAACAACTTCTGTTACGAAGTACGAGGTCTGTTCAAAAACTTCCGAAACATTTCGCGCCAATCGTGCGCTGGAGCGAAATGCGGTTGTCATCCCTGCACACGCCTGTGTTTCATGTGAAATTGCTGAAAGTTTTATTGTTGTATGTCTGTTAGTTACTGTTCAGTGTCGCATAGTTTGCGAATTTCGAGATGGCAGAGTTAGAGGAGCAACGCGTCTGCATTAAATTTTGCGTGACACTCAAGAAAACCTTTACAGAGGCACACCAAATGATGCAGGAAGCCTACGGTGATGAGTGCTTAAGCCGTACTCGGTGTTACGAATGGTTTACACGGTTTAAAAATGGCCGCACGGAAGTTGAAGACGACCCTCGTTCAGGACGCCCTTAGACGTCTACCGACGACGCTCATGTCACGAACGTCAACGGAACTGAGCATGCCAGTCGAAGACTGACTGTCCCAGAATTGGAGAGGAATGTAACATTTTAGTTGGATCAAGTCATGTATCCTAACACAGCATCTTGGAACGCCAAGTTCGTCCCACGGCTCATAAGTGAAGACCAGAAACACCGTCACCTCGCAATCTGTGAACAGCTTTTGGATAGCGCAAATGAAAACGAGATGTTCCTTAAGAGAATTATAACTGGTGATGAGAGGTGGGTCTACGGTCATGATGTTGAGACCAAGGTTTGTTCTTCAAAATGGGTCGAGAAAGGTTCTCTAAGACCAAAAAAAGCTCTTCAGGTCAGGTCACATGTCAAAGCCATGCTGATAGTCTTCTTCGACTTCGAAGTTTAGCTCATCATGAATTCGTGCCACAGGGACAAACAGTTAATCGATGGTACTATCAAATGGTTCAAATGGCTCTGAGCACTATGGGACTTAACATCGGAGGTCATCAGTCCCCTAGAACTTAGAACTACTTAAACCTAACCTAAGGACATCATACACATCCATGCCCGAGGCAGGATTCGAACCTGCGACCGTAGCGGTCGCGCAGTTCCAGGCTGTACAGCGTAGAACCGCTCGGCCACCTCGGCCGGCGATGATACTATCGGGAGACGTTTTGCGATGCCCGCGTGTGGCGAGACAATTCATGGCTCTTGTATAACGGTAACGCACACGCACATTCATCTGTGTTGGTGCGTGACTACTGCACAAAGAACGAAATCACTGTGCTGCCTCATCCTCAGTATTCTCCAGACGTGGCCAAGGTGGGCTTCTTTTTAATTTCCAAATTTGAAAACCCCGTAGAAAGGACGGAGATTTGCAACGACAGATGAAATAAAAGAAAATTCGCAGACGGCGCGTCGCGCGATCCAGCAAGAGGCGTACCAAGACAAGACTGCTTGCGGAAGGGGAAACGGCGTTGGGAGCGACGTGTCAATTGTGGAGGAGAGTATTTCGAAGGAGACCACGCACGGTAAGTAAAAGGTAAACGCAGAAAAATTTTGAGGACAAAGTTACGGAATTTTTTTTCAACAGGCCTCGTAGACACACAGCACATACCGATGACATTGCAATTTTATGCAGGTAATATCAGCACAATAGAGAGATAAATTGGGGTTTGTGCAGATACTATCACCACAATGGAAAGATAAATTTGGGTAGGAGACTGAAACGAAATCCCATCATCTGTAATGAGCCACCGGAAACAAATGGTCACTTGAACAATTTTCAAAATTTTGCCGGAAGATGCAAAGAGAAGAGTCCTCTGGTACGCAGCGTTTCAGAGAATATAGATATAAGGAGAACGAGAAATCACATGGCCGAAAAAATGTAACCATAACGTGTACCGTTTGCACTGTCACTGGATTTATTCATTTGTTTCACAAGCGTGATTTCCGCATGTGTTTTGTTCTGAAATAACAACACCTTATGACGTGTGTAAACTGATATTCTTTTCAAGTTAAAACGTCGTCGTCCTGAGGTCCAATCATATTTACAAAAGTATCTCACCTCCAGAGTCACAAGAATGTGGTGGACCGAGGACGATGTATTCTTAGCAAAGAATATAAATAATTTACGCATTCCATGGTGAATTTTTGACATCAGAACGGCAGGCATACCGAAATCGCGATAGTAGTAACAGACAAGACAGTCATTTATATGAGATTTGCGTCGTGTGACACAAAACGGATGGAGTCCAGTCGACAAGAAGGCCATGAGCAGTACCGAGCGAGGTGGCGCAGTGGTTAGCACACTGGACTCGCATTCGGGAGGACGACGGTTCAATCCCGCGTCCGGCCATCCTGATTTGGGTTTTCCGTGATTTCCCTAAATCGCTTCGGGCACGTGCCAGGATGGTTCCTTTGAAGGTCACGGCCGACTTCCTTCCCCCTCCTTCCCTAATCCGGAGGGACCGATGACCTCGCTGTTTGGTCCCTTACTCCAAATCAAGAACCCAACCAACCATGAGAAGCATAGAGAAGGACCGAGGCTTGGTTTTGAACATATCAGCAAACCGCTCAACGATTTATAGAAATAACAGCGAAATCTAAATTTGAATGGCTAGGACTGTCTTCAAACATTGTTCGATCACAACAGCAACAAACTATGCATCGAGAACTGAATTCCAACAACGATATTTTCCCGAGTGTCTCTGCAAAGTATACGGAGGAAACAACTTCTCCCTTCACATGCAGGAGTACGCCTTGGTGTGAATTTTAACCTCTGCATCTATGCTCCGAACACCAACAAACGTTTGTGACGAGACGCACTTGTGGTGTCATTAACCATTTCTAAATTTTCCTTTTCCATTCTCGAATGGTTCATGGAAAGAACGAGTGTCAACAAGCTTCCAATTTCCCTAGTTTCGTAGTCGTGGTAATTTCGCGAGACATCTGTGGGAGCATGCAGTTTGTTTTGGCACTCTTAATTCGAGCGTACACTCTCGCTATTTCAACAGCAAACCTATCTGTGACGCATTACGCCTCTTCTGTAGCGCCTGCCACTCCAGTTTCTTCGGCATCTGTGTAACGATCTAGCGCTTATTAATCGAATCCGAGGGGCTTTATTCTTTCTTCTATTAGTCCTAACCGTTAAGAGATACTCAAGAATCGGCCAAACTGGTATTCTTCAAGCCAATTTTTTGAAGGATCAGTCAAATTTCCTTGGAATTGTTCGAATGAATATTAGCCAGGTATCTGCTTTTCCTAGAACTAGTTTCATGTGGTCGTTGCTCTTTAGATCGCTCTGAAGTTTAATCGCCGGCCGAAGTGGCCGCGCGGTTCTGGCGCTGCAGCCTGGAACCGCGAGACCGCTACGGTCGCAGGTTCGAATCCTGCCTCGGGCATGGATGTGTGTGATGTCCTTAGGTTAGTTTGGTTTAACTAGTTCTAAGTTCTAGGGGACTAATGACCTCAGCAGTTGAGTCCCATAGTGCTCAGAGCCATCTGAACCATTTTTTTGAAGTTTAATCCTAGGTATTTTACGCTTTTACACTCTCCAGTGATTTACCGCCTACAGTGTAATCGAAGAGTAATGGACCTCTCCTCCATCTGTGCTCAGTATACTGCATTTACTTAGGATGCGGGCCAACTGCTAGTTCCTGCACCAGCTGCAGGTGCTCTGCTGTTCTTCCTGCGGATTTCTACAGTCTTCACAACGATGTCAACCCGCAGGACAAGGCTCGAACTACAGCGATAAACACAGAAATTATCGCCCGCAGAAGCCAGCCGAGGTCACGTGGGACTGCTGCAAAAGTCTCGTTCAGTCTTTTGTTTTTATTCCGCGCCTGACCTTCGTTCTCGCCAAAACGAGAACTATCCTCGCCGAGGCGAGATTATACCCAGCGGCGCAGCGGTGCCCACGGGGCGACTTTACGCGTGTAAACTTGGATATTATACCTGTTTGCTGCGTAAACAACATTAAACTTGATGGCTGCAAAGTAACTGAAACGCAAGTTGAACTCCCTCTCCCTCTCCGCGGCGGCGGCAGCAGCAGCGCCCCTGGCGGCCGACCCACGCACCAGAGCGCACAGGGGCCGGTAATTAAGACACAGTGTCCCGCCGGCGAGGTTGGCACGACTGCTCGCGGCGACGGACGTGTTTTTCGTGATTGATTCCCCGGCGCGCCGCTAAACTATGTTGCACCGGATTATTGATTTTGGGAGAGGGACGGAGCGGGAGAGACAGCGAAGGGACGGCCGAGGGAGAGAGAAGAGGACGCAGCGGGCTGGGGTGGGGAGGGGAGGAGGATGTGAGGGACCCTTGATACGCCGGAGCGAGGAGGCCATTACACAGGCAGGGCCTTCCCCCAGCCCAGCTCAGCCCCAGCGAGCGTCGGGCTATGCGTCGCGGCGCGCGGCGTCGCTGCCACCGCTTAGCGGCAATCATCTCGGCCGAAAATTAAAGCGCGACCGATCGCTCTCGACTTCCTGCAGCGGACAGACGGTAGGTGGCGCCGAAACCACATGGGCCGATGCCCGAAGTATCCACTGTGTTTACAAACGCGAACTGCAACGTGACTATAGCGCGCCTTCGTGGTAACCTGCTGAAAGATATACGTGCGCCTCCAGAGATACATGTCGATGTGAACACCTGAAGCATGTTTCTGTACCGTATAACAGCTCACGCTGAATATGCTGTCCCCACGACGTCTGAACACTTGTTATCAGACTCAATCCTAAGGTCATCGACCATCCACTTAGGGCATTTGTTTGCAACGCTGGGTGGGCAGGAACCTAGGCTCTTACAAGGAGAGAACGCCTACTCGTCGTCGCCGAATTCGTCCAAATTCGTGGTACATGTAGGACGTGGTGAGTCATGAAAGTGCCCCAAGTGGGAACTTCAGATGGCCAAGCGTTTAGGAAATAAAAGTTTTTGGAAGCGGTGTTTGGCTCAGCGGTAAGGAAACAGCTTCCTATTGGAAGGGTGACGGGTCCGACTCCTCCCAGCGGCAAGTATTATTGTGCTCCTCGGCATACTTCAAAGTTTTTATTTTTTCTCTCTCTGATCTCTCTTTCCGTTTCCAAATTCCTCCTTGATTTCCTTCACTACTTGCTGAAAGTACAGATTAATTAACGCCGGAGAGCTCCGTAATGCCTCTGCGTTTAAGAAATCGTTCACGCAGGAGAATCGTACAAACATACTCTCATTTGACCACCGCACAAGAGTACCGTATGGACGACGTAGTAGTAAGCATCCCTGTCGCAGAGGAACAACTGAGAGAGTTAAAAAGAAAAAAAAATTCGACAGGTCCGGATGGAATCCCAATTCGCTTTTACAAAGAGTACTATACGGCACTGGCCTCTTACTTAGATTGCATTTATCGCGAATGTCTCGCGCAGCGCAAAGCCCCATGCGACTAGCAAGAAGCGCAGGTGAGTCCTATATATATGAAGGACAAAAAATGGACTCGCAATATTACAAAATGGTTCAAATGGCTCTGAGCACTATGGGACTTGACATCTGTGGTCATCAGTCCCCTAGAACTTAGAACTAATTAAACCTAATTAACCTAAGGACATCACACACATCCATGCCCGAGGCAGGATTCGGACGTGCGACCGTAGCGTTCACGCGGTTCCAGACTGAAGCGCCGAGAACCGCATGGCTACTGCGGCCGGCGCTATATTACAGATAAATATCCTTTACACCGGTTTGCTGCAGAATCCTTAGGAATATTCTCAGTTCGAATATAATAAATGTTCTTGAGACGGAGAAGCTTGTGTCCACGAATCAGCATTGCTCATCCGAAACTCAGCTTGCCCTTTTCTCATGTACGATCCTGCCTGAAAGGCAAAAGGCGGATTCAATATTCCTGGGTTTCCGTAAGGCATTTGACACGGTACGCCATTGCAGACTGTTGACAAAGGTACGAGCCATACGGAATAGATTCGCAGGTGAGTGAGTGGCTCGAAGACGGCCGATGTGACCGAGTGGTTCTAGGCGCCAGAGCCATTTGAACCATTTTGTAATATTGCGAGTCCATTTTTTAAACTCTGTGGTCATCAGTCCCCTAGAACTTACAACTACTTAAACCTAACTAAACTAAGGACATCACACACATCCATACACGAGGCAGGATTCGAACCTGCGACCGTAGCAGTCACGCGGTGCCGGACTGAAGCGCCTAGAACCGCTCGGCCACCCTGGCCGGCAGATTAGTAGTACCCTAGTTGACACAGTCATGTCGTTTAAATACCTGCCCGTAATGTTGCAGAGCAATATGAAATTGAATGAGTATGTGAGGATTGTAGCAGGAAAGGCGAATGGTCGACTTCGGTTTATTGGGAGAATTATAGGAAAGTGTGGTTCATGTGCAAAGAATACCGTATATAGGATGCTTGTGCGACCCATTGTTGAATACTGCTCGAGTGTTTGGGATCCGCACCAGGTCGGATTTTTAAGGAATACACAGAAGGGATTCAGAGGCGGGCAGTTATATTTGTTACCGGTAGGTTCGATCCGGCCGCTGTGGCCGAGCGGTTATAGGCGCTTCAGTCCGGAACCGCGCTGCTGCTACGGTCGCAGGTTCGAATCATGCCTTGGGCATAAATGTGTGTGATGTCCTTAGGTTAGTTGGGTTTAAGTAGTTCTAAGTTCTAGGGGACTGGTGATCTCAGATATTAAGTCCCATAGGGCTTAGAGGCATCTGAACCGTTTGGTAGGTTTGAACAGCATGTCAGTGTTACGGAGATGCTTCGGGGATTCAAATGGGAATCCCTGGACGGAAGGCGACGTTCTTTTCGAGGAACAGTACAGAGAAAATTTTGAGAACCGGCATCTGAAGCTGACGGCAGAAACGATCCTACTGCCGCTAAACTACATAATGCTTACGGACCATGAAGATAAGATACGAGAAATCAGGGCTCGTGCACATGAGCATATGGACAGTCGTTTTCCCTCGCTCTGTGTGCGAACGGTAAAGGACACGACTAGTAGTGCTATAGGATACCCTCCGCCATACACTGTACGGTGGTTTTTTGGAATATGTATGTACCAGGTGATCAAAAAGTCAGTATAAATTTGAAAACTGAATAAATCACGGAATAATGTAGATAGAGAGGTACAAAGTGACACACATGCTTGGAATGACATGGGGTTCTAATAGAACCAAAAAAATACAAAGTTCAAAAAATGTCGCACAGATGGCGCTTCATCCGATCAGAATAGCGATAATTAGCATAACAAAGTAAGACAAAGCAAAGATGATGTTCTTTACAGGAAATGCTCAATATGTTAACCATCATTCCTCAATAATAGCTGTAGTCGAGGAATAATGTTGTGAAGAGCAGTGTAAAGCATGTCCGAAGTTATGGTGAGGCATTGGCGTCGGATGTTGTCTTTCAGCATCCCTAGAGACGTCGGTCGATAACGATGCACTTGCGACTTCAGGTAACCCCAAAGCCAATAATCGCACGGACTGAGGTCTGTGGACCTGGGAGGCCAAGCATGACGAAAGTGGCGGATGAGCACACGATCATCACCAAACGACGCGCGCAGGAGATCTTTCACGCGTCTGGCAATACGGTTTTTTTTTTTTTTTGTTTGTTTCAAATAAAACCCCATGTCATTCGAAGCATGTGCGTCAATTTTTACCTCACTATCTACATTATTTCGTGGTTTATTAAGTTTTCAAATTTATACTGACTTTTTGATCACCCGGTATATGCAGAATGTTATGACAGAATGACAGCTAGTTTGTGTAGATGGTGGTAACCGTGCGCAGAAGCAGGTTAAGTGGCGTGTAACGTGCGGTTTTGGAAGTCCCGCCGAGCTGGCTGGCAGGGAAAGTGAACAAAGGGCCAGAGCGGTGTGTGGCAGCTGAGAGGGCAGGCGGCCGGCCGCCGCCCGAACAGGTTTTCCGCCGGCTGACCTTCCGCGGCGTCTCAAGGCGACGGCCGGCCGGGCACGGGCGGTGGTGGTAGAGGCAGCGGCAGAGGCAGGGCGCGGCGTGGCGTGGCAGCGCCGTGCCATCCCGACACGTGACCCGGGCAGGGAGGCCGGCAGGCGGCCAGCGCGTGGCGAGCGCGCAGCACGCAGGACGGCCGGCGCGGCGCGGGCGACACTCGACAGGGGGCTCCAGTGGCACGGGGAAAATGAGACTTCTACGTCTGCTCACACACTGCTAACATTCTGCGCACATTGTTGACGTAATTCTGGAATGTTGTTCTTACTTACAAGCGGAGGCCACGACGTTTGGAACGCGGATTTACTGCAAACTTCGTACAATCGTAGTACTCCGTGAGGACAACAAAATGTGTAAGCAGTAGCGCGTACTTCTCAAGCGTTATTGGGAAAATCGCAAGATAATTTCGGTCGTCGAATATACCGGGTGATCAAAAAGTCAGTATAAATTTGAAAACTGAATAAATCACGGAATAATGTAGATAGAGAGGTACAAATTGACACATACGCTTCCAATGACGTGGGGTTTTATTAGAACAAAAAAAAGTTCACAAAATGTCCGACAGATGGCGCTGGACAGCAAAACGTCAGTGACTGCGCATGAGAATCGCGTATAAAAGGAGCTGTAATGTTACAGAATCGCGTCATCCCCAGCCTGGCTGATAAACACCTGCTGTAACGTATGATCTTTATGCAGGATGGCGCTCCACACCATATTGCTAGACGCGTGAAAGATCTCTTGCGCGCGTCGTTTGGTGATGATCGTGTGCTCAGCCACCACTTTCGTCATGCTTGGCCTCCCAGGTCCCCAGACCTCAGTCCGTGCGATTATTGGCTTTGGGGTTACTTGAAGTCGCAAGTGTATCGTGATCGACCGACATCTCTAGGGATGCTGAAAGACAACATCCGACGCCAATGTTTCACCACAACTCCGGAGATGCTTTACAGTGCTGTTCACAACATTATTCCTCAACTACAGCTATTGTTGAGGAATGATGGTGGACATGTTGAGCATTTCCTGTAAAGAACGTCATCTTTGCTTTGTCTTACTTTGTTATGCTAATTATTGCTATTCTGATCAGATGAAGCGCCATCTGTCGGTCATTTTTTGAACTTTTGTATTTTTTTGGTTCTAATAAAACCCCATGTCATTCTAAGCATGTGTGTCAATTTGTACCTCTCTATCTACATTATTCCGTGGTTTATTAAGTTTTCAAATTTATACTGACTTTTTGATCATCCGGTATATCTGTGCGTGGCCATTTTAACCATGAAGCGGCTGCAGTCGAGTAGCAGGCACGGTAGCTCAGCGTGTTCGGTCAGAGCGTTAGTTACCCTTTATAATAAAAAAAACTGAGCGAAAATACATTTTGTTCTATATTGTTCGCTGAATTTGTTCAGAGCGGAGTCCGATGACACCCTTTCACTCTGTTCGTTCATCTGTTCGCTCAGTTTCTTTATTAGAAAGGGAAGCTAACGCGCTGACCCAACACGCTCAGCTACCGTGCCGTCACCACTCGGCTGCAGCCGCTTCATGGTTAAAATGGCCACGCACAAATATATATTCGACGACCGAAATTATCTTGCGATTTTCTCACAAGGGAACCTCCCCATCGCACCCCCCTCACATTTAGTTATAAGATGGCACAGAGGATAGGACTTGAAAAACTAAACACAGATCGATCGAGAAAACAGGAAGAAGTTGTGTGGAACTATGAAAAAAATAAGCAAAATATACAAACTGAGTAGTCCATGAGCAAGACAGGCAACATCAAGGATAGTTTGAGCTCAGTAGCGCCGTGATTCCGTGGTTAGCGTGAGCAGCTGCGGAATGAGATGTCCTTGGTTCAAGTCTTCCCTCGAGTAAAAAAGTTTACTTTCGTTATTTTCGCAAAGTTATGATCTGTCCGTTCGTTCATTAACGTCTCTGCTCACTGTAATAAGTTTAGTGTCTGTGTTTTGCGACCGCACCGCAAAACCGTGCGACTAGTAGACGAAACGAAGCGTCTCTGCAATGGGAACCGAAAACATTTGATCGCAAGGTCATAGGTCAACCGACTCCTCCACAGGAAAACACGTCTGATATATTCTATACGACACTGGTGACGGCATGTGCGTCACATGACAGGAATATGTTGTCGACCCACCTAACTTGTACACGTGGCGAATGGGTAAAAAGATTCTTCTACCTTGTCCCATTTTGGTTTTCTCGTGGATGTGATAATCACTCCCAAAAAAGTGATGAAAACATAAGAGTTTGCCACATAAACTGCAAGAAATGAATGCAAAAGTTTTACAGTCGCACAGTTTTACCTCTGCTCTGTGAAAACATGTTTTTAACGTTTTCAAATTTTTCAGTGTGTAGCCCGTCAAATCCTGCATATGTCCAAGCAAATCTGAACATGTCCTGGAATTTTGGAGAGTGAAGTTGATTATGTGCGAGTGCCTGAACTTTGATAATTGTCTGAAAATAAAAAATTAAACTCTTCACTCGAGGGAAGACTTGAACCAAGGATCTCTCGTTCCGCAGCTGCTCACGCTAACCACAGGACCACGGCGATCCTTGATGTTGCCTATCTTGCGCATGGACTACTCAGTTTGCATATTTTGCTTATTTGTTTTCGTAGTTCACCACAACTTCTTCCTGTTTTCTCGATTGATCTGTGTTCAGTTTTTCAAGGCCTATCCACTGTGCCAACTTATAACTAAATCTGAGGGGGGTGCGATGGGGAGGTTCCCTTGCGGCGATCCTTGATGTTGCCTATCTTGCGCATGGACTACTCAGTTTGCATATTTTGCTTATTTGTTTTCGTAGTTCACCACAACTTCTTCCTGTTTTCTCGATTGATCTGTGTTCAGTTTTTCAAGGCCTATCCACTGTGCCAACTTATAACTAAATCTGAGGGGGGTGCGATGGGGAGGTTCCCTTGCTAGTAAGCGATGTCCTTACTGATACATGTAATGGGTCACTGACACACGGTATTTTTTCAAATATTTTAAACCGTGCCGCTGCTAAACCTCTTCATACGAAAGACGACATGAACAGACTTAAACAATTACCCTTCAATTTTCTTACTGACGTCTTTTCCAGAATATTCGTGAAAGTCCTCACGAGTAGTCTCACATTTAACTGGAAATCACGGGCCTTTACTTAGCACATCACAGCTTGTATTCCAGAAGGGTTGAACAACCGAGATTGCACGCATTTTCCTGTAGTTGTAACGACGGAGCGAAATACCCTCAGGAGCGGTAAAGCAACTATGGACTATGAAACTTCCTGGCAGATTAAAACTGTGTGCGCCGGGCCGAAACTCGAAATCGGGACCTTTGCCTTTCACGTGAAAGTGCTCTACCAACTGAGCTACCGTAGCACGTCTCACGCCCAGTCCTCACAGCTTTACTACTGCCAGTACCTCGTCTCCTACCTACCAAACTTTACAGAAGCTCTCCTGCGAACCTTGCAGAACTAACACTCCTGAGTCGTGCTTGCGTAGCTCAGTTGGTAGAGCACTTGCCCGCGAAAGGCAAAGGTCCCGAGTTCGAGTCTCGGTCCGGCACGCAGTTTTAATTTGCCAGGAAGTTTCATATCAGCGCACACTCCGCTGCAGAGTGAAAATCTCATTCTGGAACTACGGACTATATAGCCACACAAGTTTCCCAGTTTGCCTTTACTGCCAGTTTAAGAAGATTCATTTTAATCCCTACATTTAATAACCAGTGTAAACGTAACGATCTTAAGCCAAAATACACAGATGTAAAGATCAAAAACAGTTCGGAAGCAGCAAAAGTTGCCACATACGCTGCTACCAATACCTAGCTGAAACACGAAGTTACGTCGCTATTGACGAGAAAACACACACAATAAGCCTAGAATTAAAAAACAACCGCCTTCAGCCACAAATCGTGATTTTATTAAAATGCGCCTGAAGATGAGCCCCCAGGGCTCGAAATGCATCGTGCATTTTAATACAATCACGATTTGCGGGTGGCCACGCGGTTTGAGGCGCCGTGTCACGCGTTGCGCGGCCCCTCCCGCCGGAGTTCGAGTCCTCCGCGGGGCATGGGTGTGTGTGAGCTGTTCTTAGCATGAGTTAGTGTAAGTAGTGTGTAAGTCTAGACACCGATGACCTTTGGTCCCTTAGGAATTCACGACGACGACGACATTTTTGAACGATGTGTGGCTGAGGGCAACTGTCCTTTATTATTATGAAAGTAAAACAGCCACGGAATAAACACTGCAAATAATGGATAAAATCAAGAATTAAACGCTAACCAGTTGCTAACGAACTGTTTTTCGATCTTAAAAATTACAGACCACTGATGATGCTTTACCTCAATAATACGAAAGGCGTCTGATGAGAAAAACACGCATTTCCTTGTAACGACGGAACGAAAATACCCTCAGGAATTGCAAAGCAAGTACGGATAATATGGTCACACAAATGAAGAAGATCATAAGAAGTTTCGCACCACCACTTCATTTCGAAATTCATGATACAGAAAATAGAAAGTGGATCTAAAGCATGCGTATATATTCGTTTGCAATGTGCTCGGATCACCAAATTAAAAAAAAAAAAAAAAAAAAAAAACATTTGTGTAACGACAAAACCGTCAGTTTCCCATGGACGCTTTTCCTAGCATCCCCGAGGAGCGTCAGTACGTGGTGAAACGTCCCCTTGCTCGGATGCAGGCTTGAATCCGTTGTGGTACACCGTCGACGCGATTATCAACGCAGCCCTGAGCCCAAATGTCCCCCTCTTCAATGGCGATTCCACATGATTCGCGCAGAGTACGTGTCGTTGTCGAGGTCCAAAAACAGTTCGTTTCAGTCGATCCCACACAGGTTTGACTGGGCTCAGTCCGGGGAATAGCCAAGCCACTCCATTCTGATGATTCCAACATGTTCCAAGAAACGTGTACACGAGTACAGCACGATGAGTATGCGAGTTATCGTCCGTGAAGGTGAAACTGTCGCGAAACTGCTGCTGATAGGTCCCACTCTCGTTGCGGAACCTCGTTCCTGTACCGTAGAGCACTGAGATCGTCCTCAACAACCGCGAGCACGACCCAATCTTCCCGTGAGCGGGTAGTCTTGGCAGGTATCAGGACCTAAGCCTCCTGAACAAGTAGTACTAGCAGGTAGTAGACCTGAGTTCTCCGTGCCTCCCCACAGTGCTAGTTTGCGAGCTCAGGTTTCAGTCTACCACTCTTGGCTTCGTAGTGACCATGTCCTCCCACGTTATTGCAGTTACTGTGACTAGTACGGGAACGAAAATGTTACTGCAGAAAGGTTACGCTTTCGCACTGCAATAGTTGTTAAAAGATGGTGTAGCGCGATGTACATCCAACACTAAGAATTGCAAACGTTTTATTAAAACTTGCCTCCACTGAAGACATCTATGTGCTCCAGAGTCAAAACGACCACAACCACGCAGAAAAGATGATGGTAAAATGTATAGGAAGAAAACAGTTTGTGACCTGAAGAGGAAGGCTACAGAAAAATGTGGCAGACCATCAAAATTTATATATAATCAACGGAAGAGATAACCATCAAAGACGTTGACAGCTTTCGTAAATCCATTTACGAAGTAGTCGGAAAATTCTGCCGAAACTACCTACCAGTATTCTAGGAGATTCACGTTGTTCTGAACACAATGAGTGTGAAAACTACAGATGGGGCGGGTTTATTGTGACATAATGAAACTGATAAGAAGGTTGTACTATTCCGTGACGCTGAAAACCTAAAAAATACTTCCGAAGTTCGACACAATATATTACGTTGATGGAACTTTCAAGTATTGCACAAAGTTTATTTGTCGGCAAAAATGAAACGACCGCTTGGTATTTATTGGTCGGGATATGCCCTTCGGGTTTCGGCCGCCGTGCCTGTCAATGATGAAGGACACACAACATCGAGTCCCCTGCCGGTAATCGAATCCGGGTCCCCTTGCGTGGTAAGCGGTAACGCTACCGCTGCACTACGGAGGCGGACTATTTGTCAGCAATTTACGATCCATGGGCTTGTTAATGGACATCAATTCCAATAGTTTTTTCTTTGTTGAATGATAAGACAACTTTATCGTATCATCATGTCTTTTCAACAATTGTTGATAAATGGGACATTATCTCCGTCAACAATGTCTTCAGACTCTGAGAAAAGCATTATGAAAGCTGGAAGCGAAGTGTGGACTGGTGTAATCATGTAAGGATCTGAAGTTGTAAATTTCCAACTCAGAGCTGATGGTAGAAGGACATGAATCAATAAACAAGGTCGGATGCTCCAAATTTTTGGGTGTACATACAGATGAAAACTTTAACTACACGAAATATATTGCTGAGCTGCTCAAACAATAAAGTTCAGCTACTTTTGATCTTCTCATGATTGCTAATACTGGAAACAATGGAATATCAATCTCTTAACAATATTTTGCACATTTCCACTAAAACTTGGACCATGCATAGAAAGAATTGTTGTAGCATAGAACAGAAGCTAGCAGAAAGAAATACGGTACGAGAAGGATAGAGGGGGCACTTCCATTCAAAGACAGTAGTTACAATGAAGTCACCGCGATTCATGATAGTCCTCTGGACGTTACGAAAGTCGGGACATTGTTTTTAATAGGGCGTGTGATCGCCACGGACGGTAATGCATGCTCTGCAACGTGATCCCTCGCAAGATTGGTGAGGAGTTCTCGTAGTAGGGCGTTCCATTCCTCCAGCGGCGCGGTCGGCAACTGGGTGACGGGCAGACCAACGTGTTCGCCGGATATCCTCTCACTCCAAGAGCTCCTCCGCCTTTCGTTGCGGTCACGCATTGCAATCCATAAAAATGAAGTCGGCGCCGAATGCGCCCCTGAAAAGGCGCACATGGAGAAACAGTAGTGTCCCAATAACGTTTACGGGTGACTGTACAGCATTCATGGATTTGAAGGTCTCTAAGCCCATGTAACATTATGATTCCCCACATCATTACACATGGACCATCAAACCGATCGACAATGCAGTGCGTACCCTCATTTTACGAGAGGCGGGAACACGTAAGGCACCCAGGAACATCGTCGTACATGATCGCTTTGGTGGTCTAAGGGGTGTTGGTTGTGTGGGGAGGCGTAATGATGCGTGGGCGTAGAGACCTCCAAATCTCTGAACGCGGTACATTCGCCGGTCAACGTTACTTTGACACTGTACCCCTTCCCCTTGTGCGCCTTTTCGGGGGAGTATTCGGCCCTAACTTCACTTTTAAGGGTGCAATGACAGACCGCACTGTACAGCCCAGGTTGAGGAGCTCTTGGAACGAAAGGATATTTGACGAACTGACTGGCCCGCCCGTTCCCCCGATCTAAATCCGATCGAGCACGTGTGGGTATAGACGCGAGTTGCAGTACATCCTCACGCACCACCGACCACCCAGCGCTTGTCAACCTATTAAGAACGATGTCCTGCCTGTTGTAATGTCCAGGAGACCATCACGAATCGTGGCGACTTCAGTACGATTATGGTCTTTGAATAAATGTGTCTTTTCTGTTCGTCTAATTGCGTATTTCTCTGAATTACTTTCTGTACTCTACTTCTGCAGTTGTTCCTACGTACGTTCCAAGTTTCATCGAGCTACGTTACTCGGCAGTGACCCATCGTCCCTAAGGTTTGCATACCAGTGTATACTCGCTAATGAAATTCGTCGCAGGTAATTTGAGAAACGCAGTGACATCCATACTTACAGCACTAGAAGAAAAAAAAGGACCTTTATTACTCATTACTACAGCTGCCATGGACTCAGGAAGTAGTTCAAGACTCAATAACAGAATCTTTTGGTTATTTGCCCAATTAAAAAAAATTCTGACAGACGGTAAACGAAGTTTTAATCCAACCTAACACCATTTCTTCTGGACAACTAATTGTATTCAATAGACGAATTTTTATTTAAAACCTGGTAGCATGCAGAGAAAAAAGTGGTTTTCAATGTGGATGCATGAAACTGACTCGTTTCACACCTTGTCGATAAAAAATCGTTCAAATGATCAATAGAACATGTAACTAACGAACTAAATAACTTAAGAGTAAGAAGTTGCGCACCCTTCCACCAGCAGAACATCGTAGGTTGCTGAAGCAGATAAGTGTACCAAGCGATTGACAATAAGCGCAAAATCATTCCCGTTTTAACCCTGGCAATGCCAGCGTATTTTCCATAACGCGTACTTCGTTAACTGTTGTTAATTTTTAATAACAAAATCTTTTTAAACAGATACTGATGCGTAAGTATTGTACTGAACCTGAAAATACACTCCTGGAAATGGAAAAAAGAACACATTGACACCGGTGTGTCAGACCCACCATACTTGCTCCGGACACTGCGAGAGGGCTGTACAAGCAATGATCACACGCACGGCACAGCGGACACGCCAGGAACCGCGGTGTTGGCCGTCGAATGGCGCTAGCTGCGCAGCATTTGTGCACCGCCGCCGTCAGTGTCAGCCAGTTTGCCGTGGCATACGAAGCTCCATCGCAGTCTTTAACACTGGTAGCATGCCGCGACAGTGTGGACGTGAACCGTATGTGCAGTTGACGGACTTTGAGCGAGGGCGTATAGTGGGCATGCGGGAGGCCGGGTGGACGTACCGCCGAATTGCTCAACACGTGGGGCGTGAGGTTCCACAGTACATCAATGTTGTCGCCAGTGGTCGGCGGAAGGTGCACGTGCCCGTCGACCTGGGACCAGACCGCAGCGACGCACGGATGCACGCCAAGACCGTAGGATCCTACGCAGTGCCGTAGGGGACCGCACCGCCACTTCCCAGCAAATTAGGGACACTGTTGCTCCTGGGGTATCGGCGAGGACCATTCGCAACCGTCTCCATGAAGCTGGGCTACGGTCCCGCACACCGTTAGGCCGTCTTCCGCTCACGCCCCAACATCGTGCAGCCCGCCTCCAGTGGTGTCGCGACAGGCGTGAATGGAGGGACGAATGGAGACGTGTCGTCTTCAGCGATGAGAGTCGCTTCTGCCTTGGTGCCAATGATGGTCGTATGCGTGTTTGGCGCCGTGCAGGTGAGCGCCACAATCAGGACTGCATACGACCGAGGCACACAGGGCCAACACCCGGCATCATGGTGTGGGGAGCGATCTCCTACACTGGCCGTACACCACTGGTGATCGTCGAGGGGACACTGAATAGTGCACGGTACATCCAAACCGTCATCGAACCCATCGTTCTACCATTCCTGGACCGGCAAGGGAACTTGCTGTTCCAACAGGACAATGCACGTCCGCAAGTATTCCGTGCCACCCAACGTGCTCTAGAAGGTGTAAGTCAACTACCCTGGCCAGCAAGATCTCCGGATCTGTCCCCCATTGAGCATGTTTGGGACTGGATGAAGCGTCGTCTCACGCGGTCTGCACGTCCAGCACGAACGCTGGTCCAACTGAGGCGCCAGGTGGAAATGGCATGGCAAGCCGTTCCACAGGACTACATCCAGCATCTCTACGATCGTCTCCATGGGAGAATAGCAGCCTGCATTGCTGCGAAAGGTGGATATACACTATACTAGTGCCGACATTGTGCATGCTCTGTTGCCTGTGTCTATGTGCCTGTGGTTCTGTCAGTGTGATCATGTGATGTATCTGACCCCAGGAATGTGTCAATAAAGTTTCCCCTTCCTGGGACAATGAATTCACGGTGTTCTTATTTCAATTTCCAGGAGTGTATCTTCTGGCACAATCTTAGCAATACCAACTTATTTTCCGTAATTCGTACACAGAGGGAAAGGGTACTTCATGACCACAATAAAAAATTTAAAAAAATACAAATTTCGTTAATTGTCGTTCAGTTTTATTCACAATACAGTTTTTTAAGATACACTGATGTCTTTAAAGATAAATAGAGGTGTAAGAAGGTTCTGAACTTGCAAATACGAATATGTTTGTTGCGAGAAGCCACATTCAGTACTAGGACTTACGTTTTGGGATTACGTTCACCGAAAAAATTCTTAAAAAATTATTGCCGAATCTAGTATACGAAAATTTTAAAATATAAACTACATAGCTAGATTACAATATTTTCAAAAGGTGGGCATTAAGTACCGCAACCCTCCCCCTGGTGCTGTGAGTGTTAAACAAAGGTCGTCAGGAAGATGGTCACATTTATCGCTGAGTCCACTTGTTGTAGAATTATGAATACATTTTTTTTCTCGCGCAATATGACAATTTTGGAGAACGAATATCTCGCCCGCAAATAACACGTGGACTAAGCAAACTGAATTTTGGCTCGCTCGATTGCTCCATGAGATCTAGTGTACCACATACAACGGGGCCCAGGTTAATGTCATGTTCCTTGATTTCCAAAGGCATTGCGTACAGTCGTTTAGTAACAAAATTCGGAATGTCCAAGTATCGGAACAAATTTGTATTTGAATTTGGGACCTATGTAACACGTCGTCCTTAACGCAATGAAGTCGACAGATGTAAACGTATTTTCGAGAGTATGCAGAGGCAGTGTTATTGGGTTGCTACGGGGTCATAGTGTACACAAATGTTATAGTTGGTACTACGGGGTCACAGTGTACACAAATGTTATAGTTGGTAACGTTGGAATCTCCGAAAGTCTGTTCGAAGACGATGCTCTTGCCTCTAGGTAAAGCGCAACGACAGAGGAGTGCAGCGAAATGGGTGAAGACCTGCTGCAGACGGTCGATGGCTGGACGTAAATAAAAGTAAAATAATGTATCTAAACAGGCGGTGAGATTCGTTCCTGTTCAACTATGCCGATAAATAATTGGAAACAGCAACAACTATAAATCATCCAGGATTAACAGTCCGGAGCGCCCTAAAGTATAACGACGATATAAAAGAAATCATAGGAAAAGCACATCCCAGACGGAGATACATTGGAAGAATATATGTTCAAATGTGTGTGAATTCCTAAGGGACCAAACTGCTGAGGTCATCGGTCCCTAGACTTACACACTACTTAAACTAACTTATGGTAAGAACAACACACAGACCCATGCTCGAGGGAGGTCTCGAACCTCCGGCGGGAGGGGCCGCGCGGAAGAATATAAAGGAAATTTAATTGATCCAGGATAGAAGTAGCCAACGAAACACTCGTTTGCCGATTATTGAGTAATGTTCGTCAGTTTCGTGCCCTTAACTGATTGTATTAATAGAAAAGGTGGAGAAGATTCAACGATGAGCGGCGCGTTTCGTCACGAGCTCGTTTTATGAAAGTGACATCGTTACGGAGATGCTCAACAAACTCCACTGGCAGACGTTACAAGAGAGGTCTTGAGTACCACGGAAATGTTTACTGCTGGCTTACCGAGTACATTCGTCCATTGAAGAATCAGTCAACATACTACACCGACGGAAAAAAAATATCACAGCGACAACAAGTAGTTGTACGATCTAAACGACAGTTGGCTAGCGTGGCTCTACATCTGAAAGATTATACCTACTCAAATTTCACGCCAGTCGCATAAGAGTGGGTCTAGTAGCGCCACTATGAGGATGAAAATCAGGTTTGCTTTAAATACACGTTGTAATGATCGCGAGCGTTAGTTACCTTTGAGACTGGACGTGGTGATTTGATGTTACTCAAGAATGTCTTTAAGGCGACAAAGACACCATTATCAACACCTCACGGAGTTTGAATGAGGTCGTGTAATAGGGCTACGAGAAGCTGTATGTTTCTACTGCGATATTACAGGAATGTAGCCACTGCACATGGCTGCTGGCAGCGGTGGTCGCTAGAATGTACGGTCGCAGGAAGACCGGGTTACCCATAGCCACGTGGCATTATCGATAGGGAAGATAATCGTTTTCGGCGTATCGCTCTGGCACATCGTACTGCATCAGCAGCAGCAATTTGAGCAGCAGTTGCTACCACGGTGACACAACGAACTGTTACAAATCGGTAACATGAAGAACAACTCCGAGCCACATGACCTGTAGCGTGCATTCCGCTGACAGCAAACTTCAGTGGTGTCAAGCGAGAGCTCACTGGAAGGCCGGGTGGAGGTGTGTTGTGTTTTCTGATGAAAGCTGGTTCTGCCTCGGTGCTAGTGATGGCCGTGTGTCGGTTAGAAGGTGGTCAGTTGAGGGCAGCTACCAACCTGACTGTGTGCTAGGCACGTGGAGCTGTGGTCTGGGGTGCGACTTCGTATGACAGCTGGAGCGCTCTCGTGGTTATCCCACGCACCCTCACTCCAAATCTGTACGTCAATCTGGTGGTCTGGCCTGTCGTGCTGCCATTCGTAAACTCCATTCCAGACGATGTTTTCCAACGGGATAACGCTTGCCCACATACCGCTGTTGTAACCCAAAATGCTCTACAAAGTATCGACCTGTTGCCTTGGGCTGCTCGATCACCAGGTCTGTCTCCAATCGAGCACGTATGGGACATCATCGGACGACAACTCCAGCGTCTGCAGCCGTGGACTGTGCGGCTGGTGCCGGCGGAGGTTCGAGTCCTCCCTCGGACATGGGTGTGTGTGTGTTTGTCCTTAGGATAATTTACGTTAAGTAGTGTGTAAGCTTAGGGACTGATGACATTACCAGTTAAGTCCCATATGATTTCAAACACATTTGAACATTCTGAACTCCAGCGTCATTCACAAACAACATTATCCGTCCCTGTATTGGCCTACCATTGAACTCGAAAACACAAATTGACATCCGGCAACTGTACAAGAGAATGCAAGCTCGTCTGAATGCTTGCATTCAACATTCTGGCAGTTACACCGGCTATTAATATACCAGCACTTCACATTTGCAACGGCTTCTCTCGCGCTTGCATTAACCTGTCATCGTGCAATGTTAATTACTTACGAATGTTACCTAGGTAGATGTGTTCACGAAATTTTATTACCCTATATGAATGAATTCTTGCTGTTGGGATTTTTTTGCGTCAGTGCATATTCTAGCAAATACACTACTCGCCATTAAAATTGCTACACCACAAAGATGACGTGCTACAGACGCGAAATTTAACCGACAGGAAGAAAATGCTGTGATATGCAAATGATTAGCTTTTCAGAGTATTCACACAAGGTTGGCACCGGTGGCGACACCTACAACGTGCTGACATGAGGAAAGTTTCCAACCGATCACTCATACACAAACAGCAACTGCCCTGCGCTGCCTGGTGAAACGTTGTTGTGACGCCTCGTGTAAGGAGGAGAAATGCGTACCATCACGTTTCCGACTTTGATAAAGGTCGGATTGTAGCCTATCGCCATTGCGGTTTGTCGTATCGCGACATTGCTGCTCGCGTTGGTCGAGATCCAATGACTGTTTGCAGAATATGGAAAAGGTGGGTTCCTGAGGATAATACGAAACGCCGTGCTGGATCCCAACGGCCACGTATCACTAGCAGTCGAGATGAGAGTCATCTTATCCGCTTGGCTGTAACGGATCGTGCAGCCACGTCTCGATCCCTGAGTCAACAGATGGGGACGTTTGCAGGACAATAACCATCTGCACGAACAGTTCGACGATGTTTGCAGCAGCATGGACTATCAGCTCCAAGACCATGCCTGCGGTTACCCTTGACGCTGCATCACAGACAGGAGCGCCTGCGATGCTGTACTCAACGACGAACCTGGGTGCACGAATTGCAAAACGTCATTTTTTCGGATGAATCCTGGTTCTGTTTACACCATCATGATTGCCGCATCCGTGTTTGGCGACATCGCGGTAAACGCACTTTGGAAGCGTGTATTCGAGATCGCCATACTGGCGTATCACCTGGCGTGATGGTATGGGGTGCCATTGGTTAACCCTCTTGTTCGCATTGACAGCACTTTGAACAGTGGACGTTACATTTCAGATGTGTTACGACCCGTGGCTCTAACCCTTCATTCGATCCCAGCGAAACCCTTCATTTCAACAGGATAATGCACGACTCCATGTTGCAGGTCCTGTACGGTCTTTTCTGGATACAGAAAATGTTCGACTGCTGCCCTGGCCAGCACATTCTCCAGATCTCTCACCAATTGAAAACGTCTGGTCAATGGTGGCGGAGCAACTGGCTCGTCACAGTACTCTTGATGAACTGTGGTATCGTGTTGAAGCTGCATGGGCATGTGTACCTGTTTGACTCAATGCCCAGGCGTATCAAGTCCGTTATTGCGGCCAGAGGTGGTCGTTCTGGGTACTGATTTCTCATGATGCACCCAAATTGCGTGAAAATGTAATCACATGTCAGTTCTAGTATAATATATCTGTCCAATGAATACCCGTTTATTATCTGCATTTCTTCTTGGTGTAGCAATTTTAATGGGCAGTAATGTACGTCTCACGAAATGATGACGACGAGAAACCAGAGTTTATACACATTTATATTGAAATTCGATCTTCCCAAGCACCATTTGCGAATGGAGTGCAGAAGATGGCAAATAGGGGTACCAGAAGTACCCCTCACCGCACATCGTAAGGCGGGTTGCGGAGTGCAGGCGTAGAATCAGCCCTGGGTCGAGACGCGGCCCTGTAGCAGCGGTGTGAGGGGATGACCACCTCCCAGGACGCGCACTTTGCGTCGGCGCTGCTCCGTAGTGTGAGCAGCGTTCGCTATGCAGCCGGTGCGCCGTTTAAAAGCCTGCAGCGATCCGTGGTCGCAAAAACAACGGCTGTGGGCCGCATTCTCGTCACCAGAGCGACGCGCCCGAGGCTGCCGTCCACTGCTGGCCTCCGTCGACGATGAGTTCATCAGGGACAGAGCACGGGCTCTGGTAGAGAAAGGGTGCGGTAGGAAAACACGTACAGTGCAAGCTGTTACTGATTTGTTTGATTGATGGGGCTGGGAAGTGCTATACCACCTACTGCACTCCCCTGATTTAAGGCCTCGTCAGTGCAACTCGATTTCTAAACTGAAGGAAACACTTCACGGCATTCGCTTCAGAACTGCTACAAATTCGTCGGGCAATAGACCGCGCCACTCGAACTGTCAACACGACTGGCACTGCTAACAGTATCCTACGAATTCCACATCGCTGGCAACGGGTTATACACAATACTGGTGACTACTTTGAAGGTTAGTAAAACTTTGAAACACGTATCTACTTTGTACGATCTGTAAATAAATAGTTACCACTATTAATGTCCAAACCCACGTATATACGTGCGCGCGCGCGCGCGCGTGTGTGTGTGTGAGTAGTATTTTCAGGGGTCACAATCTTTTTAAATTCTCATATTCTTATATTTCATTCTTGTAACATAATGTCCCAGAATGACTTTCAAATAATTATCCCATCCACCTCCCTTTTTTTTAAATTCATTCGCGAGATATAAAATTAGTAGATGAAAACATTGGCGTAGTAATCTTCTGCGTGCATGGGTAACTAAACGAAAAACAAAAATAAAAATAATAATCGAGTTTCGAACTCTGGGTGCAAAAGTGTGAACGCACGATGCTAGCCACCTGTGACACCCCTTCAACTGAACTATTTACGCGCTAAAAGGCACATAAAGTACCTCGAAAACTTTGACCGTCGTTTTCTCGGAAACGGTCGAGTATCCACGGATAAGTCGAGACACGTGCTCGGTTATTTTGAGCGCTCTTCCACTGAGTGAAGTTTCTTGGAAATCATGTTATGGCACTTGCCGTGTTGTCCTCGAAGTCATCGCTTCAAGTGGTATGCAAATTTTAGTCGGTAGAACGGAATCTGCACATAAATACGGGTCGAAATGCAGACGTCCCGGCAGCAGAAAGAAGCTCTCACGTTCGGAAGTGCCCACGATCACGCCGCGAATGAAGCTGACTGAGATGGTGGTGTGTTAACAGGGACTGTCAATGTGTCTACAACGATTGCTGTACTACTCGCAACAATGTAACACATATAAGAAGAGTGGCCTAAAAATATTCTAAACGTCGGGAATTGGATACTAGTGTGACGCTTTGTCGGTGACAATGGCAAGTTCGCCGCTTTTCAAATGATGCGAGAGCACCTGCGGCCCAATGACGCATTCAACCGGCAGTGTGCGTGTGTAGGTTCGTGAGGAGAGGGGGATGCGGGATGCATGTCGGGGTATTAGTTCAGGTCGGAGGTGATTCTGTGATGTTTTGGGTTTTTTTCTTACCGTTGCTTCGGTGCACTCATTTACGCTACGATGAACATGTTCTAGCAAGTGTATTTCGACATTCTGGTCACTCCCGTCTTCCGATGAGACAACAGCCGTGTTCACGGCGCTGCACACATACCTCCTACACTACTGGCCATTAAAATTGCTACATCAAGAAGAAATGCAGATGATAAACGGGTATTCATTGGACAAATATATTATACTAGAACTGACATGTGATTACATTTTCACGCAATTTGGGTGCATAGATCCTGAGAAATCAGTACCCAGAACGACCACCTCTGGCCGCAATAACGACATTGATACGCCTGGGCATGGAGTCAAACAGAGCTTGGATGGCGTGTACAGGTACAGATGCCCATGCAGCTTCAACACGATACCACAGTTCATCAAGAGTACTGTGACGAGCTGGTTGCTCCGCCACCATTGACCAGACGTTTTCAGTTGGTGAGAGATCTGGAGAATGTGCTGGCCAGGGCAGCAGTCGAACATTTTCTGTATCCAGAAAGGCCCGTACAGGACCTGGAACATGCGGTCCGGCATTATCCTGCTGAAATGTACGGTTTCGCAGGGATCGAATGAAGGGTAGAGCCACGGGTCGTAACACATCTGAAGTGTAAAGTCCGCTGTTCAAAGTGCCGTCAATGTAAACAAGAGGTGACCGAGACGTGTAACCAATGGCACCCTATACCATCAGACCGGGTGATACGCCAGTATGGCGACGACGAATAAACGCTTCCAATGTGCGTTCACTGCGATGTCGCCAAACACGGATGCGACCATCATGATGCTGTAAACAGAACCAGGATTCATCCGAAAAAATGGCATTCTGCCATTCGTGCACCTAGGTTCGTCTTTGAGTATACCATCGTAGGCGCTCCTGTCTGTGATGCAGCGTCAAGGGTAACCGCAGCAACGGTCTCCGAGCTGATAGTCCATGCTGCTGCAAACGTCGTCGAACTGTTCGTGCAGATGGTTGTCGTCTTGCAAGCGTCCCCATCTTTTGACTCAGGTATCGAGGCGTGGCGGCACGATCCGTTACAACCATGCGGATAAGATGCCTGTCATCTCGACTGCTAGTGATACGAGGCCGTTGGGATCCAGCACGGCGTTCCGTATTACCCTCCTGTACCCACCGATTCCATATTCTGCTAACAGTCATTGGATCTCGACCAACGCGAGCAGTAATGTCGCGATACGATAAACCACAATCGCGATACGCTACAATCCGACCTTTATCAAAGTCGGAAACGTGATGGTACGCATTTCTCCTCCTTACACGGGGCATCACAACAACGTTTCACCAGGCAACGCCGGTCAACTGCTGTTTGTGTATGAGAAATCGGTAAGAAACTTTCCTCATGTCAGCACGTTGTAGGTGTCGCTACCGGCGCCAAACTTGTGCGAATGCTCTGAAAAGCTAGTCATCTGCATATCACAGCATCTTCTTCCTGTCAGTTAAATTTCGCGTCTGTAGCACATCATCTTCGTGGTGTCGCAATTTTAATGGCCAGTAGTGTAGTTTGACGAACACTAAGGCGCACTATCGCACCTTGACTGGCTCGCTATATCACCCGATCTTAATCCCGCACAAATTTCTGAAACTGTTCGGAACAGTGGCTGCAACAGTACAATTAAGAGCCCCATAGTCTGGTGGATCTATGGGATCTAGTCGTTAATTACTGGCTGTAGCTGGATAAGACAGACCCGAAAAAAATGGTGGACTTTCATCCTACCGAAAAGAGACCATTAGCGAGGCTAGAAGCTACACGGTATCAGCGTGGTATCACTTGGAGGGGGGTCGAGTTTTTTTTTACCGCGGCGCTCATCTGAATTGCGTTACCGAGGTTTATTGGACGCTGAGGACCCAGAGTCGCCGTACGTGTGTGACGTAAGCTCCGGGCGGGATCGCCGCAGCTGCGGTGCAGTACCTGCCCACGCGGCGCCCAAGGAGAACGCCTTCCGGTGGGGCCTCACGCGCGAGTCCGGGCCGGCCGGCAAGGCCTGCCTCCGCGTCTACGGCAGAAAACGACCACGCGGCCGCCTCAAGCCTGCTGGTGATGGGCACAACTGAGAATTTCCAGGAGTCTGAAACCAGCAACAGTACAGAGTCACATTGACACTGACTGGTGAGTGTACCGCTTTCAAATATGTGGATGCCAGTACATCCAAGGAACATTATGCCTCCCCACAACATACACCTGGACCATCAAACTGATCATTTTCGACAGTGTTGGACGTACGAGTATTGGACGTATGAGTGTTGGACGTACCCTAATGTGGCGAGAGGTGGACACACACAGCGTACCGAGGAGCATTGTCGAACGTGATCGGTTTGGCGGTCCAGGTGTTATGTTGAAGGGATGCATAATTTTGCATGGACACACTGACCTCCTACAATTTTAACAAGGTACACTCACTGGTCAACGTCCACGTGAGACTGTATTCCTTCTCCATTTGTGTGTTTTCAGGGTGCTTTCGGCCCTGACTTCATTTTTACGAGCGGCAAAGCGTGATCGCACAGAACACAAAACGAAGGGCGCAGGTGGAGGAGCTCTCGGAATGGGAGGACATTCGACGAATGGACTGTGCTGCCCGATCCCTCAACTTAAATCCCATCGAGCACCTGTGTGATGCGATGGGGACACGTATTGCAGCACATGCACATGCACATGCACGTGTACCAACGACCCTCCAGCATTGCCAACCGCGCTGGCGGACGGATGAAACGCCCTACCACAATAACTCTCTACCACCCTCGCGGCCACCATGGAAGCACGTTGCAGAGTACGCATTACATTTCGTCGTGATCATACGCCTTATTAGGAACTATGTCCCGCATTTTGTAATGCCCGGTAGACCATCATAAATCGCGGTGGCTTCAGTGTAATTACTGTCCTTCAATACAAGTCATTTCTGTTCGTCCCATTGCACATTTCTTCCAGTTAACTTGAGTAATATACTATACTGCAGTACTTCTTTCTACGTATGGTCTAGGTTTCAACGACCTATGTTGCTTTGCAGTAACACAGCATGAGAAAGTTACTTTCTTTCTTAAATTTTGCACACCACTACGCAGGGGGCCCTTAGTTTTTCGAATACGCGCAAATATTTTACTGGATAAAAGCATAAGCTTTGTGAGGCGGTTTACACATTACGCAGTTGTCTATAGGAATGTGCAACGCAGGAAGACTGTACCGAATTGCAGTAACATTAGCAGATGACAAATGATTGTTGCAGGGAGTGGCACATGACACTCAACGTATACAGGGTGTTACAAAAAGGTACGGCCAAACTTTCAGGAAACATTCCTCACACACAAATAAAGAAAAGATATTATATGGACATGTGTCCGGAAACGCTTAATTTCCATGTTAGAGCTCATTTTAGTTCCGTCAGTATGTACTGTACTTCCTCGATTTACCGCCAGTTGGCCCAATTGAAGGAAGGTAATGTTGACTTCGGTGCTTGTGTTGACATGCGACTCATTGCTCTACAGTACTAGCATCAAGCACATCAGTACGTAGCATCAACAGGTTAGTGTTCATCACGAACGTGGTTTTGCAGTCAGTGCAATGTTTACAAATGCGGAGTTGGCAGATGGCCATTTGATGTATGGATTAGCACGGGGCAATAGCCGTGGCGCGGTACGTTTGTATCGAGACAGATTTCCAGAACGAAGGTGTCCCGACAGGAAGACGTTCGAAGCAATTGATCGGCGTCTTAGGGAGCACGGAACATTCCAGCCTATGACTCGCGACTGGGGAAGACCTAGAACGACGAGGACACCTGCAATGGACGAGGCAATTCTTCGTGTAGTAGACGAAAACCCTAATGCCAGCATCAGAGAAGTTGCTGCTGTACAAGGTAACGTTGACCACGTCACTGTATGGAGAGTGCTACGGGAGAAGCAGTTGTTTCCGTACCATGTACAGCGCATGCAGGCACTATCAGCCGCTGATTGGCCTCCACGGGTACACTTCTCTGAATGGTTCATCCAACAATGTGTCAATCCTCATTTCAGTGCAAATGTTCTCTTTACGAATGAGGCGTCATTCCAACGTGATCAAATTGTAAATTTTCACTATCAACATGTGTGGGCTGACGAGAATCCGCACGCAATTGTGCAATCACGTCATCAACACAGATTTTCTGTGAACGTTTGGGCAGGCATTGTTGGTGGTCTTGATTGGGCCCCATGTTCTTCCACCTACGCTCAATGGAGCACGTTATCATGATTTCATACGGGATACTGTACCTGTGCTGCTAGAACATGTGCCTTTACAAGTACGACACAACATGTGGTTCATGCACGATGGAGCTCCTGCACATTTCAGTCGAAGTGTTCGTACGCTTCTCAACAACAGATTCGATGACCGATGGATTGGTAGAGGCGGACCAATTCCATGGCCTCCACGGTCTCCTGACCTCAACCCTCTTGACTTTCATTTATGGGGGCTTTTGAAAGCTCTTGTCTACGCAACCCCGGTACCAAATGTAGAGTCTCTTCGTGCTCGTATTGTGGACGGCCGTGATACACTACGCCATTCTCCAGGGCTACATCAGCGCATCAGGGATTCCATGCGACGGAGAGTGGATGCATGTATCCTCGCTTACGGAGGACATTTTGAACATTTCCTGTAACAAAGTGTTTGAAGTCACGCTGGTACGTTCTGTTGCTGTGTGCTTCCATTCCATGATTAATGTGATTTGAAGAGAAGTAATAAAATGAGCTCTAACATGGAAAGTAAGCGTTTCCGGACACATGTCCACATAACATATGTTCTTTCTTTGTGAGGAATGTTTCCTGAAAGTTTGGCCGTACCTTTTTGTAACACCCTGTATAAATGTAACATATTGAGCTTAAATAGGAGAAAAAAATTACCTTAATGGCGATAAATCCCTGGGAGCTGTAACAAAAGTTAAATACTTACTCCCGTATTAATGGGCCACGGAAGGCCCAACGACACCCACCGAGCGCCGTGTCATCCTCAGCTGACAGGCGTCACTGGATGCGGATATGGAGGGGCACGTGGTCAACACACTGCTCTCCCAACCGTTATCAGTTTTCGTGACCGGAGCCGCTAATTCGCAGTAAAGTAACTCTTCAGTTGATCTCACAAGGGCCGAGTGTAGCTCGCTGCCAGACTCGGACGGTGACCCATCCAGGTGCTAGCCAAGTCCGACGGCGCTTAACTTCGGCCATCTGACGAGAAACGGCTTTACCACTGCGGCAATGCCGGGGGCAATAAAATACTTAGGGGTAAGGGAAATCATCACATACAACTGGTTACAAAACGGTACTTACCAGGCTGAGAATCAATGGAAGAATCTCGAGGAAACGTAATTCATGCACGAAGCTGTCGCTCACAAAGGACTCGGTCGAACGATTCTCGAGTACTAACGAAGAGCGGCCTGGTGCGTATAGTAAGCCAAAGAGATTTATGCAAACGACTGACGAACTGCAGCTGCAGTCGCTCCGTGAGAGGGGTTTTGTGCCACGGGGAGAATCACTGTTTGAACTCCCAGGGCAACATATTACGTTCTCCGTCATACGTCTTGGGCAACGAACGCGACGAGAAAATCGGAGAAATTAAATCTCATGCGGAGGCTTCTCGACAGTCGCTCATCCCATGCATCATTCGTCAACGGAACAGAGTACAGGGGAAAATGATAATACTATCTGATGTACCCTTCGCCATCCACCACGCGGTAGCTTGCACAGCTTACAGACTTCGGTAATGAATTGTTCCTCCCGGAATGCTGTTGCTGATTTCGAACTCAGTCATTATTCATTACCATCTTGTAATCTGCTTCCAGTGACTCGTCGGTAATACGACTTTTTGGGGCAACCTACCAGCTGCTTTTTAGCGGAAATTTGTGGTAAGTTCCTAAGGGACCAAACTGCTGAGGTCATCGGTCCCTAGCCTTGCACACTAGTTACTCTACTTGAACTAACTTACGCTAAGGACGACACACACACCCATGCCGGAGGAAGGGCTCGAACCTCCGAGGGTGGCAGCCGCGCGGACCGTGGCAAGAAGCCTCAGACCGCGGGGCTTTTCAGCGCACACTGAAAACCTTTCCCATCACAAATAAGCACCCTACTCAACTCTCTAGTGACCGAAATACAAACAAAGGTAAGTACTGGATGAGCCGTTTTCGAGAAATACTGTATTTTCCACGTTAGACACAGGATTATTCGGTAAAGGTGTACCCGACTTCGAGATTCGCACAGTTATCTGCTACTTCGTATTTATTCCGTACTCCGTTGCGTGGAAGTTGGCCCGATTTTGTAGTGCTAACGTCCGTTAGCAACTGCTCCAGTAACATATTGCCAATAGTTGTTCATCAGGTCTGAGTCCAGTAATGCAGGTGGGCAACGAAAGTGACACGCCGGCACCTGCGCGTGGCAGGCGGTGTGTCCATCACATTCGCTAAATCGTCATTCGCTGTCAATAACAGTCACCTGATTGAAACTGGAGTAGTGCAACAAAAAGGCAAGGACAGAAATTCCGAAATGCGATCAATAAATCTAATAGGACGTTTTAATTATGCTAATATACAAATAATTACGATCTACTAAAACTTTTCAGTCACCTTAATATAAACGACTCTTGAAAATAAGAGTAAGATTTGAACATATGAGCACATGATATAAAAGTGAAACTGGGGAATGGGAGGGGGGGGGGGGGGGGGGGGAGAATCAACGACGGAAGAAACTACCTCAGACGTAAGCTGCAATGCTAACTCATCCTTATAGGACGCAAAGCAATTGGATTCTGATCACATACCAAACTGTCTGCTTCTGTAAACTACATCTACATCATACTCAGCAAGCCACCTAACGGTGTGAGGCGGAGGGTACTTTCTGTACTACTAACTGAGCCCTCCAACCCTGTTCCACTTATGAATAGCACTTCGGAAGAACGTCTGTCGGCCAACTTTTGTTTGGCTAAATTTCTCGAATTTCCTCCTCATGGTCATTTCGCGAGACGTGGGGAGGCAGGAGGGGAAGTAATATGTTGTCCGGCACTTCACGGCAAGTGTTCCCTCGAAGTTTCAGCAGTAAATCTCTCCGTGATGCAAAACAGCTCTCTTGTAACGACTGCCAATGGAGTTTGTTTAGCATCTCCGTAACACTCTCGTTACGACTAAATGATCCCGTGGCGAAACGTGCCACTCTTCGTCGGCTCTTCTCTATCTCATCTATCAGTCCTATCCGGTAGGGATCCCAGACAGATTAACAATACTCAAAAATCGGTCGAACAAATGCCTTACAAGCCACTTCCTTCGCAGATGAGTTACAGTTGCTAAAGATTCTTCCTATGAATCTGAGTCTGGCATCTGCTTCACCCACTATGTTTTATGTGATCATTCCACTTAATGTCGGTCTTGATAGTTACTCCTTGATATTTTATGGCAGATAATGTTTCCAGCAGCTTGTCATCAATAGTATAGCTATACAGTAGTGGATTTCTTTTCCTATGTATGCGCAATATGTTACATTTATTTACGTTCGGGGTCAACCGCCAGAGCCTGCACCATTCATCAATTCTCTGCAGGTCATGCTGCAAACGTTACCATCTTCTGGCGTTGCTACTTTGTTATAGACAACCGCATCATCTGCGGACAGCCTCAGAGAGCATCCGACGCTTTCTACTAGATCATTTATATAAACTGTAAACAGTAACGGTCCTATCACATTCCCTTGGGGTATTCCGAAAATGACCTTTACGTCTGTCCGTTAAGAGCGATGTGTTGAGTTCTGCCTGCGAGGAAGACTTGAATCCAGTCGCAAATCTGCTCCGATACTCGATAAGCTCGTATTTTTTTCACTAAACGGCAGTATGGTGTCAGATGCCTTCCTGAAGTCAAGGAACGCAGCATCAGCCTGAGCGCCATTGTCTACGGCGCTGTGGATCTCACGGAGTATTGCTGATAAAAACGTTTTCACGACGAAATGTTACTAATTTATGAGCGAATTTCGTTCTTAAAGCCGCTAGATATATTTCGACGAACTTGTTTGGTCCCGTTTTTACAGAGATCGAGTTCTTGAGCGGAACGTCCGTCGTTGAACCTTTGATACTACGACAGTGCTAAAATAAACGGTCCTAGGCGCATCCAGGCTCACATTCGCCCTATATGCCGTGGGTTACGCATTCGCGATCTTACGTACGCCGAGCCGAGCCGAGTAACAACAGTGAGCTGGCGGGAGCCACTATAAAAGAGTCAGTCACTGTCTCCCTACAAAATGTATTTTTTTCCATCGTCATTTAGACTAGTTTATAATAATGAAGGTAACAGTACTTGTCTTACGTCAGAACGTCTTGAGTGACTGCGTCATGTAATCACAAAAATGGTTAAAATGGCTCTGAGCACTAAGCGACTTAACTTCTGAGGTCATCAGTCGCCTAGAACTAGGAACTAATTAAACCTAACTAACCTAAGGACATCACACACATCCATGCTCGAGGCAGGATTCGAACGTGCGACCGTAGTGGTCGCTCGGCACCAGACTGTAGCGCCTAGAACCGCTCGGCCACTCCGGCCGGCCCATGTAATCAAAAATGAGAATAGAATTTTGCCTGGTAGTGACCTAACATGTACTTTAGGGAAAGGTGAGTTGAATCTTCTAAATTGTTTTATGTTTTATTTGGTGTTTGCTCTCTTACATAAATTTTACATACAAGTAGAATATTTCGATGCGCTTCCGAGAATATAATGATGAACCACCCATGTTTTTCAAACTTTTTTTCGGTTTTGATTTCATTTACATCGCTTTGGTAAGTCCTAAACGCATGGAATTGTAGATAGATCACTCATATCAAATCAAATTCAAATGGCTCTGAGCACTATGGGACTTAACATCTGTGGTCATCAGTCCCCTAGAACTTAGAACTACTTAAACCTAACTAACCTAAGGACATCACACACATCCATGCCCGCGGCAGGATTCGAACCTGCGACCGTAGCAGTCGCGCGGTTCCGGACTGAGCGCCTTAACCGCGAGACCACCGCGGCCGGCTCATATTAAATGCTACTGGATTCATAGCAAAAATAACAGCGGCTTTAATATTTTTTTACTGTCCTAAACTTATT